>NC_142516.1:162600000-162922500 GCF_057876585.1 Rhinolophus sinicus
AGCTTACAACTACCAAACCATCAGTGTTGCCACATCTGCCTTTCAAAATGTGCCAATTAAACCATCATTAATTAGGTCCAAAACTATCCTATTGCCACCAAAGTGGTATCATCACAAAATATTTCTAACAAATCATCAACAAAACTGAAAAGAAAGCATGAGGGTGACACTGAGTTTGACAGTGCTGATAATGATCACAACCGAGCCTTCACGTTGTAAAATGTATATTCGGTCTTGAATTCAATGTACTGAAATTAAGCATCTAGGCTGGATCATTTCAAGTTGTGTTTTAGAAGATTTAGAGTTCAATGAGTAAGTGGATGATGAAAATGTCATGCTTTTTAAGTTATATTCTGCATTTTCTTTAATAGGAACAGTAAGAACTTTTTTTATTATCACTTCAAGTATAAGAAATAAAGTTGTCCTCCATTAATTTAAATACATATATTTAAATATACAATTGACTGCCCCACCCCACCCCAGCCCATGGTCTACCTATCTATCTATCTATCTATCTATCTATCTATCTATCTATCTATCTATCTATCTATCTATATGTATCATTATAACTAACACATAATTGATTATAAGAAACACTATCATATACCTAAGGAAAAAAATGTTTCCAATTAAACTATGACACAATACTTCTTTTATATTTATTGGGATAACATTGGTTAACAACATTATCTAAATTTCTGGTGTACAACTTTATAATATGACATCAGTATACTCTATCGTGTGCTCACTACCTAAAGCCATGTTTTCTTCCATTACCTTATATATATATTTGATCTCTTTTACCGTTTGTCCTTTCCCCACCCACAATGCATTTTTATCCCTTGAAAATTTTTAAACTTATTGGAAGGGCTCTTTTAGGCTTATTTAGATACAGATTTTTATTGTGTGTAACTCTTATGCATATGTGAAAAGTAACGTATCAGCAAAATATATCAGCAAAGGTATTTCCAAACTACTCTGCATTCAGAGGCTGCCCTTCTAAATCACGTGTTGATTGAGCCTCATTGATATCTATGACTTTCTATATAAGACCGTGACATCAAGGATAGTGTCATGCACATGCCTTAAAAGAGCACTCCACCTTTGTCTCAAGAATTTTCTTCCATGGTACTGACACTCATACTGTAAATTTTCATGCTAACCTTCTGGATTTTACCATAAGATTCCAAGAAAGTGGTTTCAGACCAATTTCATACAAGTAATCACTATTGTTTCATGACTGTAACAATTTGTAAGACGTCTTCCATCATTAGAAGATCCCTGACTTCACAAATGTTAAAATGGTTTAAAAAAAAAAAAACAAGAAAAACTATCTTAGAATTGACATAATATGGAAAATACATTTTCTTATTTGGTACAATCACCACATTTAGGAAACACATCAAGATTGGTCCCAAAGTGATTTTTTATAGCTACTTAATAAATGCTTAAAAATAAAGTGATATAATGGAAATATTGAAAGTTATGTCATAAATATAATTTTCTACCTGAAGGATTTCCAAGTTTTTCAGCTCATAAAAAGTTTCATGTTTCAATTGAGACATATTTCAAATGTCAAGTAATAATGGCACACTCACATGACTGCAAGCATTACAAATAAAAGAACACATTTGCTCACAACATATGTTGCCAATAACCATTTTGTCCCAGAAGTAAAACAGATAAAAAGTTAGGTGTGCCTACATCCTGTGAAAAACACGTTTGATTTTAAGGGCTTATACCAGATTTGAATTTCAATCAGTACTATAGTCATCCTTGAAAAATTGTGTAACATCATAAAATAAACAGTGAATCTGCAAGCAATTTTCAATAATGGAAATAGTTTAATTGTGGTTATGTTTTACCCAAGAAATACCATTTTAAATGTGTATTTATGATATTTAATAGCCAATCTTCTGATCAAGCTATTTCTATAAATCTACTCTTAGGTCACTGAAACAACACATCTAAGTACTAGTTATGCATAGGATTTATTTAATATTTATCTTTATACTTCTCTTAGGCATATATTGTATATGTAAGAGTCAATAAACTACTAATGCCTACACCCTGCTTTTTGTAAATAAATTTGTATTGGAACATGGCCACACCCATTAATTTACATATTGTCAATGGCTGCTTTTCCACTTCAAGAGCATGGTTGTCTAGCTGAAGTAAAGACTCCAGCCCAGCAAAGCCAAAAATATTTATTATGTAATCATGTACAGAAAATGTTTGCTGATCTCTGCTCTGGAGCAAGGTGACTATTTAAAGTTCCCTTCTTACTCTACACACTAGAGTTCACCTCAGCAACTTTTTTTCCATTTCTATGATGAGAAAAATTAGAGTTTCATTTAATAGTAATGTACTATTTTGTAATACTTAGCAAAAAAAAAAAAAAAACCTCAAGTTTTCCTTAGAGTAGAAAAGGAGTTTAACCTCAATACAATTATGAAATCTCCTTGTGCTCATAAGTCAGACCAAAGACTATAAACACTATTTCCCTTACGATTGACTGGCCCACACAAACCCAGCCAATGTTACAACTAAGATCTACTTGGTATATTTCTATTTGATATATTCATTTCTACTACATCTTTAGGGGAGAATCTCAACCCATGGCATTCCCAAATATCAAATATTATTTTCAAGTAAATAAATTGAGGATCAGAGACAGCAATTTCTAGTGACTTATTTTTGTCTGCTCAGGCCTCCTTCCCTTCTTCTGGATATGAGACTCATGCCCTTGGCCTCAGGGTCAGAAATGGATTTGTGACTTAGCCGGGACCTCTTATAATGTTTCATCCCAATGTCTAAAGTGACTGATCTAAGAGGAGGAAAATACCCAAGCCAGGCAAATTACAGTACCTTCCAGGGTAACCTGAAGTTTGATAAGAACGTCGTTTTTTTCAACTCTTTGATATCACAACTGTAATTGAGGTTGAAAATTTCATTATCCATTGTTAAATTAATTAATCAAGGAGGCCATTAGACTGGGATGGCTGTAATGTTGTAAGCAAACCAAAATCAAAGCCCGTATATACCTCAGGGTTATGAAATTGAAACCCAAGGACAACCAATCACAAACAGCCAACTAGGTTTTAAGCTATAGCCAGTCAATAATTTTTCTTTGCTTCTGCATTTTCTCTATAAAAGTCTGTCCCCAAGCTCCTGTCAGAAAACATTCCTAACTCTTTACAGTTGGGCACTGCCCAATTAGCATGGATTTTTGCTCAAATAAACTGTTAAAAGTTTTAATATGCCTCAGTTTATTTTTTTAACACTATATCCCTACCTGAAGGTTCTGGGCATGTGGGGGAGGCAGGGGGAGACGATCAAGCCAAAAGAGAAGCAGAGATCAGAGATGAGAAGGGGATGGAGAAAGAGAATCCTGCCAAGGTCCTGTATCCCAGATTCCCATTACCCTAAAGATGGCTCCACTACTGCTCTTCCTATAGATTAGACAGAGCAACCAAAAAAAAAATGTTCCTCTTTTCCTCCAAGCAGCTCAAGCTGTATCACTTGCAACCTGGGCTCCTGACTGACAGGGCCAAACGATTTTCAAGGAAGGCAGCCAAACACCATTTTTGTAGATGTTGATGCCACTGTATCTTAAAGACAGCAATGGCAACAAAACCTGAAATTGTATTCCTATTTTCTTGTAGAAGCTTTCCCTCCCTTCCCTTCTAATGGTTTAGGAAACAACAAAAAAAGGGGTTTGAAAAAAAGATGGAAAAGTATTAACACAACAATTCCTAGCCCAATTTACCAGGCAGTAATTTAATCGGCTATGTACTCTTTGAAGTAGTTGACTCTAATAACACAATTTATTTTCCATTTATTTTCTCTATTTTTCTGTCTCTGCTTCACGTCTTGTAATTTTTTTGTCTGAAAATGTAAAAAGTAACTTATGTAAGACCTGCTATAACTGTTTAGCTTGAGTATCAAATTCATTTTGTGGTGTTAGATACAAGAAAGAGCAAAACCTTCTTTGGTCATGAGTAAGGCAAAACTGTAAAGAGATGCAAAAGGTAATATACAGAAGAACCAAACTTTTTTTTTTATTAACTTGGCTGATCCTCCCTGCTGTGTGCATCTAATGTTTTGCTTCTGAGAATAAAACTTATTAGCAACCCTACAGTAAAAAAGACAGGATAGTTTTCAACAAGGGCCTCCACTTTGCCAAACATCCCGGAGTTTGTCTCCAAGGACTTAAAAAGAAAGGAAAGAATGAAGAACGGAAACCATAAAGCATGCAGTACAGCTATCATCTAATTACTGAATGAATGGCACAGTTGTTTTGTCTGATTGCACTAGGCTAGTTATCCGCTGCTAGCTTCATTGACAAAAAGGGAATCTACACAAATTATAGGGAAATTCAAGCACTAAAGGAATGTTTTGGTTCAGAGGTTTGCAATGACTATTGGCTTCGGTTTTTGGCAAAGTCTGTCTTTGCCGTATGAACTCGGCTGTGCTGGGTCAGCCTGAAGCGTTCCCAAAAGCCTAGAAGAGGACAGACTTCCTTGTCATCTGTATCCCATCAATGAATTAAAGTGATGTTCTCCAGCTCATGTTTGTTTCTTGGCAGGCTAATCTACAATCAGAAAAAGAAAAGCCTTTCATTTGTGGACTCCGGCTAGAGGAAGGAAGTTTTTGTATGTGGATTCACCGGAGACCAAAATATTAAAAAGTGAAAGAGGAAAACCATATGTTGAAGTTCGCCTAAGTAAGCAGCTCAAAGTCCTGGATAAAGAAATGCTTGAGTTCATTATACATAAAAGTCAATATTTTACAATGAGAAGAAGGTGTACTAATAACAATATTGATACCTCTGAACGCTACAAACATTGACATTTTAAGCAGTGTTCCATTTTCTCCTATTTTTTATATCAGAAAAACCTAAAAATTAGATACTTCAAAGAAACCTAAACTGATGATGCATTTTAACATCATGTTCTAAGAGCTGCACTTGATTTAAGAAGGAAGTGAGGAACACAATGGAATAGAAATAGAGGGTAAGTTTCATAAGCTCATGGCTCCCTCTCCTACAGATAGTCATAGCAAAGCTAGTTGATAACTTTATAGTAGCAGCAATCGAATCCAGATTAAAGGAGGAGGGGGACAAATCTCTGTACTGATTATCTGAACCCTAGTGCAGAGTCTATTAAATAACATGGTGTTAAAAACTCTTTTTAATCTCTCTTGCTTCTCCAGGGGTTAACCTCATATCATTTGTGAACAAGTACCTTAATAAGAATTGAGCTGGTGTGGTCCTTCAACGAAAGGCCTGTAGGAGAGAAAGCACAGGGATTTTCCAATCCCTTTCAGCTTGACCACATTTGTGGTAGTTTTCCCTGCTTATCTCTTTGAACCAGCCAAGCAAGGCATCCTACCTGTACCCTTTAAAGAAGATGACTTCGGCATAAATTTCCCATACTTTATAACTTCATGTACTAGTGGTTCAGCTCCTTACAGAAGGGAATTGATTTTGTTTTTCTTTTGTGCTGGAGTTACTTATGAAGAAAGACCAGCAGCAGATCAAGTACCAGGGGTATGATTGCTAAGAATGCTTGATGAAAACTTGATAGAGGAGGTTCACTGGACAGAAATGTGGATCTGGCTTTGGTTACTCAGCAGATAACTGAATGTGCACTTAAATAGTTTACTGGAAAGAGGACTAAATCACAAGTCAGGAGATTTTGTTCCTAGTTCTGGCCTTACTGAATGTTGAACAATACAGTGTCCAGAGCCTGGATTTAATTCCTGGCTCTGCCACTTACCAGCTGTGAGACTTAGGCTAGTTCCTTAACCTCTCTGAGCCTCAGCTTTCTCTTAAAATTAGGATAAAAATAATACCTAGGGTTGTAATATATCTGGCACATAATAAACACTATATAAGCATTTGTTCAATGAAAAAACTATTCTGCTACTGACAACAAAAATCAGATCCCAGCCTTTCAAAGCTGAGTTTCTTTGTTTGTAAACAGAGATAATAACTGGTATTTCTTACATCATAGAGGTCTCCAATGAGTAAATTATCTTATCTTTGCCTCATCCTGCTTCCAGATACAGGAAATACAGGCAAGAAGCAACGGCACTCATCATGGAATTTAAAGTGGTTGTAACAAAATTCTAACAGGAACTGCTTCAGACTGTGGACAATTGAGTACTATTTTCCACTAAAGAGAGGTTTGTACCTGACTAAGAAAAAGAATTCATTAGAGGACCAAAGAAGCTTTCTCTCTAAATGCCCAGAAGATACATCATTAACCTTTTCTCTGTGGCAAATCAAGCAGTAGGGGGTGATGATGAGTATTTCAGAGAGAGTCTCTTATAAGGACAAACATCAGATCAAGTATGAGGAGTTTAACTTGTAACTTTAGGCAGATTACTTTTTTTTTTTTTTTTTTTTTTTTTTTTAAAGTGCTTTCTAATAAAAGAAATCATCAGGTTTTCAAAAATTACTTTTCATCACAATTCTCTGCTATTAGTCATTTGGATATCAACAAAGAGTTTATTATTCTTGGGAAATCTTCCATAAATAAGAAATAAACACATTTAATTTTTCCCCTACATTTATAATTTTCCTGAACCTCAAGTTTGAAAGACTTAAGACATCTTGCAATCCAACCCATTTGAAATGACAATCATACAGGGAGGGTGCCAAATATATGGTCCCCCATGTAGAAACAGCAAGCCACTTCATTTCTAGAAAGCTCTAATTATTATAAAAAAATCCTTCATAACATTAGTAAACTACTCCACCATCTTAATCAGAAAAAAATCCTTCATAGCATTTGACCAAAAAAATGTAGAGATATACATCACATTTGCACAAAAATAATTTTTGTTGGATCAATGAGTACATTGCCTTTTATAAATCCAACAAAATCATAGAAAACTAAAAGATGAATTAACATTTGTTAGGTCTATGGAGAGGTGATGACTTTTTAAGATTAAAATATAATAAAAACAACAAAATAAACAAGATTTACCTACACAGGTAAACAACAAGATTTACCTACACAAAAAATAAAACTTTTGGGGAACAACCAAAAGTAAATGATAAGGAATACAGTTAACTGACCAAAAATATGGATGAGCAATTAACGTAAAAGAAAATACAATGAGTAAATAAAACTATTAAAGGCCTTGCTAGTAGCAAAAAAAGTGCAATATTTTCAAACAATAAGATATCATTTTATGCCTAATGGTAATTATTGCCTTTAAAATTATATAATAGTTTTGCCTATTTAAACAATTATTATTATTATTAATTGGCAATTATTATTAATAATAATTGTTGCCTTTAAAACTAGGTAATATGATGCTGACAAAATATACACACACAATGTTGTTGGCAATATAAATTACACAGTCCTTTGGAAAGCAATTTGCCAATACACAGTAAAAAGAATTATATTAATTATTCTACCAAGCAACCTCTCCTTGTGTGGATTTTATTGTATGTAAAAATACAAGACAAAAAGGACCTATCTATATTTGTATACTCAACAGTATTATTTAAAATGGCACAATGTTAAAAACAACTTATTGTTCAAACATATACCTCCTCAAAAGAATATTTAAAGCCATTTTAAAATGTAAGAATGCAGACTCTGAAGCAACATTTTTAAAAATACTTATGTTACCGATGAGAAGAAAAACAACTAATTTAATATTGTAGCCATATACAAAAATATAAATTTACAAAGAAATCATAAGAAGGTATTGTGCAAAAAATTACAATAACTGTATTAAAGTGATAGGATTGATTTTTCTGATCAAGATGGCGGAGTAGTTAAATGCTTGCTCACCTTCTCTTAAGACCATATCAAATATAACCAAACCACAGAACAACCATTATTGGGAATCACCTGAAGTCTTGCTGAACAGAAGCCTTACAACTACAGACATATAGAAGAAGCCACATTGGGACTGGTAGGAGGGGTGGAGACACGGAACAGGCTGGTCCCACACCCACATGTGACCATTAAACATGGGGAGGGATAGGGGCAGCCAGTTGGCTCAGCTGGTTAAAGCATGGTGCTCTTAACAACAAGGTTGCCAGTTCAATTCCCACATGGGCCACTGTGAGCTGGGCCCTCCACAACTAGATTGAAATAACTACTTGACTTGGAGCTGATGGATCCTGGAAAAACACACTTAAATAAATAAAAGTTTAAAAAATAAATAAATTGGGAGGAATAATTTGGCTCCAGAGGTTGCCCCTTGAGGAACGAAAGGTTCCAGCCCAGGATTTCAGTGCTGGGGAGATAAGTCCCCCTATCATCTGTCTGTGAAAACCGGCAGAGATTGTGGCTGAGTGAGTCAAAGGGCAGCTGCTCTTCCAGGTGCTCCTTTTAAAGGGTCCAAGCACGGACTTACTCACTGATGGATTCACTTGCTCCAAGCTCCAGCTCTGGGGCAGTAGCTCAAAAGGTGCCAGTAACATATGGGGAAGAACTGAATTGTCTAGCTTAAGGGTGAGGGCTGGAGTTGCAGATTTATCCTGGAAGGTGGAGTTGGGGGAAGGCACGGTTTCATTGTAGAACCCTCCCCCTCCCTACATGCAGACAAAGGCCTACAGATTTCATATTTGAGTCTCCATCCAATTGGCTATCACCTTTCATCTGCCCTGCCCTTATTCCCTTAGACCACACCCCACCCAACTTTTGAGCATACCAAAGCCACTTCCAGTGGCTTTTCCTTATAAACGGCCTACCTTGGCTTGTGCTGCGAATTTTCCTAAAATCTCTCAAAGGTTCACAAAACCCAAACAAGCAGCATCTGGCTTCATTGTATCCCAAACCTCTGATTGAGCAGCCCTAAACCCAGCACTAGCGGCAGCTGGCTTTGGTTTGCGACTTGGCCTTCCAAGGAACCTCCAAGGACAGTGTGGGCAGCGACCATCTCTGGATAGCTTTGTGGCTCATGCCAGGTGGCCCTGGGCAGGGCACAAGACTGCAGTGAACTTGGCCTGTAGTGGGTCACCTCCCAGGAGGCCCTGGGGCTGGCAGGCCCAGTGGCCAGGTTTGGACTGCACCAGAGATTCCCCCCGGCCACCTCCAAGGATGATACACCCCAAGGGCAGACTGGGCAGACACCAGAGCCCCACTAAAGCAAATCCTGCTCTGTAGGCTCAGCCCCTGCACAGCAGCTCCTCCACTGTAGTCACAGCCAGTCCTCAAAACCAATCAGCCTGAGGTCAGTTCCTCCAGTTGACCTGTGAACAGCAATCAAGTCTCAACTAAAATAGATAGGCACACACAACCCACACAAGGGACACACCTGGACTTCTTTAAGAAAAAAAATATATATAAATATGAATAATTAAATGGCAATAACTACATATCTATCAACAATTACTTTCAATATAAATGGATTAAATGCTCCAATCAAAAGATAAAGTAGTTGAATGGATGAGAAAACAACATCCTTACAAATACTGCCTACAAAAGACTCACTTCAGATCAAAAGACACACACAGACTGAAAGTAAAGGGATGGGAAAATATACATTTCATGAAAATGAAAACAACAACAAAAAGCTGTGGTAGCAATACTTATACCAGACAAATTGACTTTAAAACAAAGGTTATAACAAGTGACAAAGAAGGACCCAATAAAGCTACTTCTGGGTAATTAGCCAAAGAAACCCAAAATACTACTTTCAGGGACATGTGCCTCCATATGTTCATCACAGCATTGTTTACAATCACCAAGATGTGGAATGAAGGCAGCCTGGGTGTCCATCGATGGATGAACAGATAAAGAGTAAGTGGTACATGATACAATGAAATATTGCCTGGCTATGGAAGGAAATGGGTTCTTGCCTCCTGCGGTGGCATGGATGGGCCTGAAGAGTATTGTGCTGACTGAGGTAAGTCAGACAGCGAAAGACAGATATAATGTGAGTTCACTTACATGTGGAATCTAAAGAACCAAATGAACAAACAAACAAAATAAAAAAAAATAATAAAGTAAAATAAAGTGATAGGATTATTGGTGAGTTCCTTTTCCTTTTAGATTTTCTTTAATATTGTTACATGATTTTTTTTTATAATACCGAAAGCCATCCCTCTAGCTGGTGGTGGCCAGGTTGTCTATTTCATGGAGATGGACTCAGTATGGTAAGATGTGGAGGGGAGAAACAGAGAACTTTATCCTAACCATTCCTAAAGACAGAGTCAATACTACTTCACCCATGGTTTATACGTACATATCAGTAAATTTTTAATATTTTTCCTTAAGCTACTTTTTGTGCCTTGCCCTCAAGCAATTGAGTTCCATAAATGCTACCACCCTAAATGGCAGGTGTGTGATTCTCTATTTATAATGTCTCTTGTCTTCATCCTTTCCTCCCATGGCTACCCTTTTTCTAGGTCCTTATCTCCTTCACTCCAAATTAATATAGTTACCGCTATACCTGTCTTCATGTCTTCAATCATTCCCCATCCTTACTCTGCTTTGCACATTGCTCTAGTATCAGTTTATTTGTTCAAAAGCAATTTTTTATTATTACCCTCTTGCTAAACCACTTTAAAATGTCTCTCATTTATCCATTAAGTTAGGTCTGAACTCTTCCTGCCAAATCTATCCATTGAAGACAAACATGGCTTAATACCTTTTATTATTTTCCAACCATGCCCACGAAACCTTTCTCTAGTTAGGCTTATATTCTTATTGCACTCTACTTCAATTCTTGGTGATAGCTCTCTCTCTCTCCCTCTACACACACACACACACACACACACACACACACACACACACTCAGTTTTTACTCTGTCCTCTTTACATATCCCTGACTGAAGGTAATACCCTCTTCTCTCTTCTCCATTTTCCTTCATCTTATTTTTCCATCTTACCTTGGTCTGATCCTTTTCTGAATTCCTGTGTCATCTTTACATGCAATTTAATTAACACTTTCTTATACATTGTCTTCTTTTTGGAAATTGAAACTCATTTCCCCTATTTTATAAATAGCTCCTAGGATCTAATATTAGCCCACAAATCTAGAAGGTGAATAAATTATACTATTAAAGAGAATACTGGATTCTGGGAGCTTGGGGTCATATTATATACAGATTACAAGCTATAAGAAAGAGAAGATTTCCTTTATAATAAAATTCAGGGTTCTAAGAACTGAGGTGAATTTTCAAACTGTATTGTAAGTCTTTGTCAATTTTCCAATCATTTTTTAACACTCTTTCCAAATATTCTATACACCCTCTCTTTTAGAAACTTGGTATTCACGTATCTCTTAGGTCTTCCTCCCTTCCACTAAAGTAACTTGCTCAGGTCTGCCCTGTGAAAATAATTCATCAGGTCTAAAATGTTACTGGAAAAACAATCAGGTCCAATGTGCAAAAGAAATTTATTTCTGGAATCAAAATACTTTCCTCTTGCTTAAATCTCTTTATCAGTGAACAGAGCCACCCAATTATTCAAGCTAGATATCTAGGAGTTGTCTTTACTCTCCCATCACCCTCATCTCCCTTGTTCAATTGGTCAAAATCTACAGAAATTAGCTAACTCTTTAATATCTGGACTATACTCAAATATCAGTAAAATGACATAAAAGGAGTCTACAGAAAGATGTAGTACTAAAATAACAGAATTATAGAACTAAAAAAAATAGAAACAGAAATAAAATAAACATGCTGAAAATACAATTTCCAACATTAAGAAAAGTCATGAGAAAAATAATCATTAATGAATACAATAAAACAAACAGATCAAAGCAATTAGACAGAAGAACATAAATACTGACGATAAAGACATTGCAACATAAGTCTAGCTGGAATTTCTGAAATAGAACACCCAACTGTTGAATTCTCTGGGAGAAACCTGTTTAATCATTCCCATCTGAAAAAAAATGAGAAATAAAGTAGGTCAGTGAAAACGAATCAAAATATCACCATTGGTGTTGATGACGGCTAACTTATAGCTTAGTTGTGCAGCTAAACAGATCTGCAATCTAAATCCCTAGGTTTGGCATGAATACTTTATCCGTTAGGCAATGCTGAGTTGGCAGACCATGTCACCTGAGAGGTAGGAGGACAGGGAACCTAATCTGGTGGAGCAAGGGAAACAGAGGTGAATTTCTGCTCCCTAAAGACTGCTCATTCCCATGAGGAAAAGGGGTAGAACTCACTTAAGAATTCCCAATTTATTTTCCCAAAGTTATCAATGATATGTCACTATAACTTCTTGGGATAGAGTGAGTGAGGAGGTGGACAGAGGCTATGAGTTACACTAATTAAGCAGACGTTACGAGAGAGTCGAGTGCTTGCTCTCAGTTAAAGGGTTCTCGTATAGTCAGTCTAATGGGATTTTACAATTGTTCTACTGTGTGTCTCCCAATTGTCCCCTTTTTGAGGGGGAATTTTTACTGCAATTACCCTGTCCCGATACCGTCAGTGTATATTGGATGTGTAAAGAAGAGAAAACTTACCACATTGGCCCTAAAGTCTCTGAATGAAAAAGCACCATTTCTAGACCTGCGAGACTACAGCACATTACTACATATCCTAGACTTTGCTTTTGGTGTCATTACTCCACAGGGCTTTTTGGTTGTTTTCTTTGTGGTGGGAGTAAGTGTATTTTGCACATAAAAAAGAGACTGAACCAAATATTTTTTTTGCACAGAACAACTGTGGAAGATATTAGGGTATGTTCTGTTTCCCTTCTCCTTCCTGGCAAACAGATGGATTGTATTTCCCTCTCCTATGTGACTTGTTTAGACCAGTAAAATGTGAATAGAAGTTCCATATGTTTCTTCCATGTGGCAGTATTAAGGGCCAGTATGCAACTGACAATATTCCCTATTTTACTTTTTTGCCTTGGTGATTATGGAAGCATGTGTAGAGATGGAGCATCTATCAGCCTATGTCCCTGGAAGGTTGCAGTGAGCAGAGGTCCTCTATCCCATGCAGGACACATGGCAAGTGAAAGTTGTGTTGTGTCATTGTATTGTGTTAAGAGCCACTGGGATCTGAGGGTTATTTGTTACTGCAGCATAGTCGGTACATCCTAACATGTACGCTGCTTTCTTGCAAAGATTAGGAATTTGCAGTGGAGGCAGCCCCAGTCACTTGGTCTTCATCAAAGTGCCTTTGCTTTCCCTTCAAATACACTCAAAATGTTTTGATTTTTATTCACTATGGTATTGAACTTAATATGAATTCTACCTGGTGAGATAGCATTCACAAATTCTTATGACAAGGCATTTTTAGCTCCATACTTCAGTGGGTTTTATCTCTTGTTATAGAATGACTTAGGCATAAAAACAAAAATAAAAAAACAAAACTAAAAACCTCCCAATTAAGTTTCATCTTGTCTCCACATTTAACTAGAAAAATCATTTTTAATCCCCTGATGCCTAATGGGAAGCAGCTATTGATATTTCTTAAAATTGAGCCCTCAGATATCTAACAAAGAACGATATCCATGCAATGTTCCAGACGCTGAGAAGCATGTCTTTCTCCAATGTATTTTTCTCAAATATCTTTCTTTCCCTCTATTGCTCTCAAGAAGATTCAGCTGAATTTGTGTCTGACTATCTAACACTGACTACTTGGGCCTGAGAGAAAGAATGTAAAAACTAAAATCTCGACTACCTTGCAGTTCAAGTGAAGCAACTGTGAAGTAGAGGGATAGCCTCAAATGCTTAAGAGGTCTCTAAAGAACCTCGTTTCTTCATTTTTGGAAATTCGATTCTTGCTCTCAGTTAATTATTGCTGTGTAACAAATCATCATAAAACTTTGAGGCTTATGACATCAACAATTTATTATTTCTTATGAATCCAAATATGACCTGGACTGTCCTGTTGCCCTGGGCTGGTGTTAGCTGCTCTCATTTGGGTTCCTCCATATATTTTTGGTCAGCTAAAGGAGTAGGTCAGGGGTCAGGTGACCTAGGCTAGCATCATTGGGATGGCTCATTTCTGTTTCATGTGTGGTCTCTTATCTTTTGGCAAATTATACAAGTTTGTTTCCATGGGAATGGCAGGAATCCAAGAGAGGCAGTAGAATCACTCAAGTACTTTTTCAAACTTCTGTTTGTATCATGTTTGCTACTATTCCATTGGCCAAAGAAAGTCATGTGAACAAGCCCAGAATCAGTATGGGAAAGTATTGTCAAAAGGCATGGATACAGATGGCATGAAAAATAGGGGCCATTAGTGCAATTCATGCATTCATTAATTATTATTAATTAATTGTCATGAATTGTTAATACTAATATATTAATTAGTGCAGGTAATATGTCAGCTAATGTGCTCAGGAAAAGCTAAGTTTGTGTAAAATGCTACATCAATCTGTACTCTAAAAACTCTCCTAAAACCTTATCACAGGTGTGGTTCTGACCACCTATGTGGTTGTTATTTGATGATGACTCTTCACAGCCAATCTGCTGGATCTGTGCACTTTTGTCAGGGCACTGTTTGCTTCTGTGTGCTCTTGTCAAGAAACTCTGGCTCCCACAAGCTCTTTTCAATGGTCTCATAGCCCTATTATACTAAGATGTCTCTGTACACGCCTAATAAGGAAGCCAATAGCCCATGGGCAGGTTTTTTGAAATCCTAAAATGTTCCCTGAATCTATGGAAATCATCACTTTCCTGTGCATCAAGCCTCCATAACTACAGTTACAGACAGTCATGGCCTGAACGTTTGTGCCCTCCGCAAATTCATATGCTGAAACCCAGCCCCTCAGTGTGATGTATTAGCGGGTAGAGTGCTCATGATGGAATTAGAGCTCTTCTAACAAAAGGAAGGGACACGAGAGCTCTGCCATATAAGGATAGAGAGAGAAGGCAGCCATCTGAGGATATAGTAATAAAGAGCCATCTGTGAGGCAGAATAAAGGTCCTCACCAAGAACTACTTCTGATGGCATCTTGTTCTTGGACTTTCTACCCTCCAGAACTGTGAAAAACAAATATCTGTTGTTTAAGCCTCCCAGTCTATGGCATTTTGTTATAGCAAGCTGAGCTTACTAAGACACAGACCAAAGTCAAATACCATGTGCCTAAAAACAGTAGCAACAGAAAGGTGGTACAATATAAACTTCCACAAAGTGCCAAGGTCAAAACAATCGACACACACATTAAAACTGAATGTCCAAAGCTAGACCAAAAGGTTCTTCATGTGTAATTTTTACCTGCAAATTCTATTCTCTGTTATATCTGGCAATATTTCTGACCTATATACACCAAATGCTAGGACTTTTTAAAGGCCTTAATAAATAGCACCCCTTTCTCCTGCTGAGATTATTTAAAAATTGAAAAACAAGACATATCAGCAGCTGGGCAACCAAAATATCACCTTTATAGTTGATAAAGGCAAAGCTAGGGGATGCAGTTTAGTTTCACAGCCAATGTGTCTGCTAACTGAACATGAGAATTAGGCTGACTTATTTATTCAGACTTATTTATTCAGTACTGATGAGCGCTATACTCTTCATGATGAGAGGTGGATGGATTGATCCAGTAAGAATTACTACATGGAAAGCAGAATATACCCTACTAATTGGTTCTTGATTCTCTCAAGCTTTTATTCCCCACAAGAAAAAAAGATTGGAAACCAAGTCACACAGGTATAATTTATTCGTCCAAAATGTAGTGCTCAGATGAATCACTGATTGCTCTCCGGGAAAGATTAAATAAAGGACTGAAATTACACTAATCAAGCTACCTCTACATTGAAGGAAGTATTAGAAATTGGTAATATGTTTCTCCCTAAAATCAACAAATAGAATAAGAAAAATATTCAAAGCGTAATCGAAGAAATTCCCTGCATTGAAGGAAAAAAAAAATATGCATATTAAAATGGAACACTATGAATTCCACTTCTACTCATGAAGAAATTCAGTGAAGGATATGTCGCTTTTTCAACAAGTGGTACTGGAACAATTGGCTATCAGTAGGTTAAAAAAAAAAAAAAATGAAACTTGACCTAAATTTCACACCTTATATAAAAATTACTCAAAATGGATCATGTACATAAATTATAAAAGTTAAAGTGCCACTACCAATAGATGGGGCAATGGCTATTGAGGAATCTTAACGGCTAAAGATAGTACCCTTAATTAGTGACTGATCTGGAAGTGTCTTTCCCAGTCAGAAGTATTAATGCTGTCTAGCTTGGTTGTTTCGATTCATTCATTCGTTCATGAACACTCTTCTTGGGGGTGCTAATCTGTGATCATATTTACCTGCCAGAAAAGGTAATACAGAAGCTCAGAGGGGTATGCTTCTGCCAGACACCATGCAGGTGCACCAGCTTTGGCTGAATTACGGCAAGCAAGAAGGGCAGTATGCTGTGACTAGTACCCTGGGTGCCTTTTGTCCTTCAGATATAGGACTTCAGATATAGGAACTCTTTTGAATCTTTTGGGTTCTTTGGTAATTCTTCTCTCACTTTAGTAATTTTCATCAGAAACAGCACAGAGAGAAAAAATGGGGAAAAAAGGCAATAGCGCTAGTACTTTCACAACCATAAAAGGGTATCTGGTGGAAGGTCTTCTGACTTTTCGCCTGCTTTCTATTGCCAAATAGCACAACATTTATTAAAACATGCCAAAAGCCAGATAGGCTGAGTTCTGGAAGCAAAGCTAATTTAAAGAGCTGAAGTAGGAAGATTACAGAACTGGAGAGCTATGAGAACTACCTTCTGAGGAAAACTAAACAGCCAGAAAAGCACTGGAGTTTTCTAACTCTGTTTAAAACCAGTGCAAATGTAAGGCGCTGATCCAGTATATCTGCCACACACTCTCCTTTTGAATGATGCCATATCAAAAGCAATATTAGCAATGATTTACTAATGTCAAGAATCAATGAGACGTTAGCAATGATATACTAATAATGAGAGTTAGAAACTTCTATGTTGATTTCTATTACCTAAAACTGCATATTCTATTGCATATAAGTCACTTTCATTTGAGTTTTTAAAATCTGATTTAATTTTTTAAAAAATGAAAGTTAAAGATTTTCACTTACATGTTCATTGTTCTCTAAAGCAACTCTTAATGAACTAGATTTTACTCTTTCATACAAAGAAACCCTAGATCCTACTGCTTAGCTTTCAAATGAAGGCCCCAGTAGCAGCACCAACGGGACTTGGTGACTCACTCTCCAGTTAATCAACTGGCTTGTTCTCTCCTGTTCGTTGATAAGGATAATGGATACAGGCTAAGAATTCTCTGGTACAGTCCTATGCAGATGAGTTTTCTAGCCCAATCTTACCACTAGCTCAGTCTATAGAAAAATTCAGGTGCTGTCTGCAAGGGGACTGAACATTTGCAAGGAGCTTTACAGTTCAAAAACAATTTCTTTTTATTGTTTTTAAAATTTAAAAAACACTATAACAGTTTGTATATTACCTCTTGCACAAATTTCTTGTTTTATCTAATTGCATTTGTCACAACTTTGTCTCCATAAAGGAAGAAAACTAAACTATCTTGGATTTTATAGACTTTATATACTATATATACGAAATAGGTATTTTTACCCCTTTTACAGAGGTATGAAAAAGTTCCACTAATAAGCTGAAGTCCTTCTACCTAGTAAGTAGAAAAGTGGAAACTTGGAACCAGCTTTTCTGAGGAAGTCCTCCAAGCTTTACACTCCCCACTCAAAAAATTATAACAATGACTTAAATTTTCATAACATTTGAAAATATTGAAAGCAATTCATATGCATGATCTCATCTAACCTTAGAAGTATGCTATGAAGTGGGCAGAACAAAATATCAACCTTGCATTTTACAGATTTAAAAACCAAGGCCCCGGGGTGGGGTTAGGGATGGGATAAAATGATTTACCTGAGATCAAACAACTTTCAAGTGGCAAAGTCAGATGTGGAAGCCAGGCATTGGGGTTCCTTAGTCTCATCATATTATATTCCAGCTCCACTATAACAGCTGGCACATTGACTCTCATTTAAATTATTTCTTAGTAAATATGTTTCGACTCCACGCATGAAGAAAACTGGACTGCTTTGGATTTTATCCAAAGGATTTGAGGATATTTGTGTAGGGAGAACTCTTCTGTTGAAGAGTTCTGCTCAACAGGACCTAGAATGATTGATGATGATGATGATGATGATGATGATGATGATGATGATAAAAATAACTATCAATTATTTCCAATGTGTGTGTATAATTCTGTTTAGCTTTCCACTCATAGGGATTCATGCCCAATCTGGTTAAAACACTGTTGGTGTATTTTTCCCCCAAGAATTGATGATTGAGTTGGGAGCATTATGGATCAATATTTGAGAGGTGTCTTTAAATAATCCATTAAGCTTTTATTTTTTTTAAAATAATTCTTTGAAGAAATTATTATAAAGTACTTTGTAGGCATAGGAAAGCTCCATCAACTAGTTTATGTGAGGTAGGATCATGTAATCATCTGAGAAGTTGAAAAAACAGTTATTTTAAAATAGAACTGTTAAAGATTATATAAAAAGTTTCCTCCATTTAATTTTTCATTTAAAAAAATTGTCTACTTAGGCTCCATGTAGTATTACGTGGAAATCTAAACATCCTTGAAATCTGCTTGACTTAATAGAAGGAATGTAGATAGCTTCCTTTCATTGATTAAATATACAGCTGTGACTCAGAGGATTTAAAAATGTTTTTCCAAACAATATCAGTGAATATCAAGACATTTATAAAAATATAATCAGGTTATAACATTATTCTCTTTTGTTAGAACATAAGATTTATTCCTGCTAAAATGAATTCTTATTTCTACTGAAAATCTATTGTGTCAGATGTGTGCCTTTGTGTCTGTGTGCCTGTGAAAGAAAATATTTTGCCAACTACTGGGTGCTTTTTACATGTAAACTATTTATCATGACCCAATTAGAAAGTTTAAAGTATCCCATTTGTTTTGTTCCCTTTAGTGTCTGATTACTAGGCAATAGAGCTTCATGGATAATAAAGGTGAAATCTCCAATAAAAATGTTTTTCAGAAAAAAAACAAACTCCAGCTCTGCCAAAGTTCTGAGAGTTTCATGTTGTGCAACATAGCCACTGGCTTTGAAACAGTGCCACGACTCTAGCACCTTGTGCCAGATACTTCATTTACTCAGGGTCATTTGGGCAAAAGTAATGAAAAATATTAAAGCAATGTTTACGTAGCAGATATGCAATATCAATCATGTTATGTACATTGGTGATAAGCGTAAGGATTGAGTTGTTTGGGAGAAAAGTGACATTTTTTCTTAAGTAATGGAAAATTACCAGTAGACTGTGTTTGAGTTCTCTACTTAATTTTATTTATTTTTTCTTCATTCTGCTCCACTGCAAATCATTATGATAGAAAGAAAAAGAGACATCATCAGACATATTTTCTAGAAGTGATCTGAGAATCAAAGAAACATGGTGATAAACTATAAATTATATGTTATCCAGTCTGTTATTTCTATAATGAGTAAAATGGGAAAAGTGTATGAGCAATAATTATGCTCACTAAATGCTGGATAGATGCTCTCAAATGGCAGACAACTATCCAGATCCTACCGTTCCCAGCCTTACTCTAATAACAAATTCTAAAGGCTTACAACTGCAAGTGAACATCCGATAGTTCTGCTTAGCAATATAGCATAAGCTCCAGATTCACCAGTAGGTTCAAATTAAGAGTTGTCTTGTGATCCCAAAAGATTTTTGTTTGTTTGTTTTTTGCTTTTTTTTGAAACCCACTGAGCTATAGCTGTTCCTCAAACCCCTGCTATGGTTGTACCATCCTAATGACAAGCTTTTCTGTATTAGTTTATTCATTAACCATTTAGTTAGGTCCTCCTTAATTCCCTACCCAATTCATACATCTCCTGACAGCGAGCACTAGCCATTGACACATTATTTTCTGTTCCCAAACTGAATACCTTTCCTTAAAATAAAGGGTTCTAAATGGTTATTAATTTCCAGTCCAACCACAAAAGCCCAAGTAATACATGGTACACCTAAAAGAAGTATTTCAACTACTTCCAAATACCCCCTTGGCCATTTTCTTTCCCTTTGGGAAAAGTATTGAATCCCACTAAAGGAACTAGAGAAGAATGTCTTCCCTTGAAAGTAACAGAAACCTTTACCTATCCTTGAATAGAGGGGAATAGAACTAACCTTACTGCTTATATTGTTGCCCCAAGAACTTCATACAGTTTATCTCATCATATCCCCAAGGAGATATTACACAGATTTTAAAAATGGGAAAATTAAGGCCCAGAGAGCCCAAACTAAAAGAAGGAGTAAGATATCAAATCAGGATTTATACCATTAGCAGTCTAATTTCAAAGTGTATGTTCCTTCCGAAAACACCATCCTGCCTTTCAAAAGAAAAGGCTGGAGACTAAGTCAACTGCTGCTTGGATATTTTAAATAAAGAATAAAGGGAAATTATTTCTGATTACTGTTATGTGCTGAATTGTGTGCCTCCCAAATTCGTATGCTAAAGCCCTGAACCCTCAGAATGTGACTGTAGTTGGAGAAAGTTCCTATAAAGAGGTAATTAAGTTAAATGAGGCCATTGAGTTGACCCTAATCCAGTGGATGTCCTTATAAGAAGAGGAGATTAGAACACACAGAATGACAGCAGTGATGTGCATGCACATACACACAGAAAAAAGATCACATGAGACTACAACTAGAAGACAGCCATCTGCAGACCAAGGAGAGAGGCCGCAGAGGAAACCAAACCTGCCAACACCTTGATCTTGGACTACTAGCCTCCAGAACTATGAGAAAATACATCTCTGGTGTTTGTTTGTTTGTTTGTTTGTGTGTGTGTGTGTGTGTTTTAATTAAAGTTTATTGGGGTGACAATTGTTATTAAAGTTACATAGATTTCAGGTATATAATTCTGTATTACATCATCTATAAATCACATTGTGTGTTCACCACCCATTTCTGTTGTTTAAGCCACACGGTCTGAGGAATTATTTTATGGCAGCCCTAGCAAACTAATTCAATTCCCATAGTAAGGGAATTGTTATGGGTTCTTGTGGGGCAGAATTAAGAATACATGCTGGGATCTGTAGGACCATGGCCCAGGGCACTCACCCTAAATGTGAGCATGAACTGGAGCCTGTAGGACAGGCAGAAAGGACAGGAGGGGAACAAGACAGGAGGTGAGAGATGAAAATCAGTCTTCCAATGCAATAATCAGCTTGTTTTCTCTTGTCAAGGGAAGAATTTGGTAATGTACAATTTTCCTGGTCCTCTGGACAAGCTAAATGGTAATGCCAGGGCAGGCAAGAAATGCCTTTATTCATGATCAAGACTGCAAAGATGACTCAGCCTCTAAGAGAAATGCTAACACTTTCTCAGACTCAAAGGTAAACTACCAGCCTAATGTCCACTTATCTGACATCACAGATACATGGACATGAACTTTATTTCAACTAGAACTCAAATTTTATCATAAATTATCATTATCATATTTTTTAGAAAACCATGTCCTTTCATTAAAGATCAGCTCCCACCTGCCATTCTGACTTTTCATTCATCACACTATGAGATGAACTGTGTTCTCTTTAGGCCCTCAGGACAGGAAAGTATGTCTGAGGTGGTGAAGGAGACTCTCCACCCCTCCTTTCTCTCTTTTGGCCCCTGGCCCAGGCTGCTGGCAGAAGTGCACAGTTACACCACTTGAGAAGCCCTGTATGAATATTCCCTTCAGGGGAGCTAAGCGGTGGCCAATACCAGAAGGGAGAGCAGCTGCACCTAAGAGCTTCTCCTGAGCGGTCCCAGACATACTATCTTTCTGGTAAGTGCAGCCAAGAATGTTTGGGGAGCCAGGTAAGGCGATGCGGAGAGCAGACCAAGTAGTACTTGGCTCTTTTCTAAGGAAATCTAAAGAGGGATCTGAGGAAGAGAGTGCCGCCCTGGGTATTCATCATCCAATAATAGGAGAAAACGTGCTCCAACTGGGATTTTAAAAACACTTCCTTAAGGAAATCTCATTTTCCAACATGTATTCTTATTTCCTCTCATGTAACAGAAGACAGAGAAACAAATGTGTGAGACCACATGCCCAAAGTCATGCAATGTCTGAAACTACGGTAGGGATTAAAAGAGGAGGAGAGGAGTGGTCATCTTCTACTTTCATTTCTGAAGGTTCCCATTGTTAATTCCCTAACAAGAGCCAAGTATCCGGAAAAATAATAGATTTATAAAACAAAGGAAATAAAATGAGGTATTACCCATTGGTACTTGCAGAAAAAAAATTAATTTAAAATAGATTAGCTTAAATATGAAATATCTTACTATATACTTCTTTTTTTAATTTAAGTATAGTTGGTATAAAATCTTATATTGGATATAGTTTCAGGTGTATAATGTAGTGATTCAATAACTATACACTTCTTATAAATTAGAATTTAGAGCAAAGATAATTAAATGGAAAATAATTTTAACAAACATGCAACTTAGGGTTTTAGAATAAAGTGCTACCTTTGGTATAGCCTAACATCTTTTATCAGACACACAAGAAAATCTAATTGGACATGTGAAAAAAAAATGATTAATTTCTGAAAAATAATAAATGGGATGTGCTAACATATTAATACCCTAATATTAAATATTTCTTCTATAAAACCAAACAGCAATTTAAAATTGATTATATTGCTCACTGCTACTATAATTTAGTTGGCAATTCTGTATACATTTGATGACAAAGGAAACTCCTTGTTGAGCTCACACATGTATAAAATGAAAACATTTTTAAGTCATGTAACCCAAATACATGTGTTATAAAATGTTGGATGTAGAATTTAAAAGTTGATTTTTCACTTTTTAAAATCATTTTTATTGTATTTATTTTTGTAGGCTTCCTCTTTAAAATATTTGTGTGCATGTGTATTTTTCTCCTGTTTTAAAACTAACATGAGTAATATAAATTCATTACACAAGTTTAAACAATACTAGACTATACAACAGTAGATGACAAAAGGCCTCAGGATTACCAATCACGCATAAGGCTAAAAAGTCTGGTGATTTCCATGCAGACACTGGCTTTAGACCACCTGCAGTCGAGTCCAAACTCAGCTACTTGCTACTAGTGTGATGTTGGCTGAGTTATTTCTAGCCATAAAAAGAGATAACAATAAAACCTACTTCAAAATATTGCAAATATGAAATAAAATAATCCAAATAAAACACATAGTACAGTTCCCAGCATATACCAAGAGCCCAATAAATATGAGCTTATCATCATCATCATTATTATGTTTAATGGGCAAGCACCCTCAACGGTTTGATTTAATTTTCAAAATTACTTCACTATTCTTGGTGACTTGAGGATCCTCTCATTTCACTTGCTTTTGACAGGTACTTAGGCCTATTTCTGTGAATTCACAAGAACCAAATTCTGTAAATTGTAAGTAAATCCCAGAATTAAGCAGGAGCAAAAAATTAAAACAGCATCTACTTATTTTCTCTGCTACCTGTTGAAATTTCCCTACTCACCAAGCATGTATTTATTATCTCTGGGAACAAATTTGATAGTCCTATTCACAGATGGGTTTTCCTGAACAATTTTGTCATAGATTAGAAAAGACTTGTGTAACTAAATCGTTTTCAGTTGGTATCCAAAAGGAATCTACCTTCTCTGCCTCCTAAATCCAACCTGTTTCCTCTACTCCCATGGCCCCACCCCAATAACACATTCATTCCCTAGGCTCCACTCTAAGCTCCACAATTGCTAATCAGGCTCCCCTTCTCATAATCCCTTGTGACTATAATAGTACCTTGAAAAAGCCTAACGTGTGGGGAGTGTAGTCAATAATACCATGGTGGCTATGTATGGGGCCAAGTGGGTACTAGACTTATCCGGGAATCACTTCGTAAGTTATATAAATCGCTAACCACTATGTTGTACACCAAAAATTAATATAATGTTGGATGTCAACTATAATTTAAAAGTGATTATTATTCTTTTATTTATTTATTTATTTTATTTTTTACAAAACTAACGATGGTATGCCAGCTTTGATTCCTAATGCTTGGCGTGCTCTGACACTCCTCTATTCTGGAGATTTGCCAATATGGGCTGTGCTTGACAATCTACCTCAGTCTGTGTATCTACTGTCAGTTAGGCTATAATGCTTGTTTTGAAAACACGAATTTGCTCCAGCATGACTGATAAATTAGAGAAAATTCTAACAACACTGATTTCACATTTGCTTGTGCCAATTTCACCACCAGGTCAACACAGAAAACAGCATCCAGCTGAACTGAGCTGCACACGAATCAATAAAACACATGCATGCCCACAGCTCTCGAGGACAATGAGCTCTACAGTTGCTGTTCCATTTACTGTTCCATCTTTCTACGTCTGCTGTTGCAACTTTCCATCTGATTTCAGGTAACCTTCCAACAACTCTCATCACAACCCTGCCTTATGCGCCACTTAACCCCATGCCTTCCCTTCTGTTTCTTTTTCCCCTCTTTCCTCTCAGTCTCTCTTGTATTTTTCCTTTCTGTTCTCTGTTCTTTTTCTTTCTTCATGTTTCTCTCCCTCACTCCTTTCCTATCTCCTACTGTTTTCTTCTGGCACACAGGATGGTGGCCATGGGAACAGGGAGGTCACGCTTGGGGAGCAATTGTAAGAGTGGCTTTTCCTACAGACAAGTGGGACATTTTTCAAGGTCAAGTGTCATATTTATTGTAGTATTGACATATTTTGTCACCATTTACCATAAATAAAACTGTGCTACCATTTTTATCACGTTTCTATCTTTCTTTATGTATCACTGATAAAATGTTTGCATGTTTAGCCCAATCCCAGCCCTAGTTACTAGTTTGTAGTAGTTTCCAGTATATGATTGTGCATAGCACAGTGAGTCTTAGGAACACACACACTGATGTAGCAGAACTGACAGTATTTATCTATCTCTATGATTTATTGAGCTTTTATCTGATTCTCAAAGGAATCTGTCATTATTCAAAAAAAGTTTAAGAATTATTGATCTTGGGGAGTTCTGGCCAATAGAAATGTGAGCCAGATATGTAACGACATTTTTGAGTAGCAAAAAAGTAAAAAGAAATGCATTAATTAAAAGAAAATAATTTTAGTAATGTTTTATTTGACATATAATCAATATGAAAAATATAAATATTTCACAGTCTATTTTTTGTACTAAGCCTTTGAAAGCTGGTGTATATTACAACATATTTCAACTGCTCAATAGCCACATCTGGCTAATGGCTACCATTAACAGTGTATGTCTAAAAGAGTCTATCCCCCTGAGCAGAAAAGGATAGAAGGTGGGGAAGAAAATACCTAATTCACATTTTTTTCCTCAGATAATATAAATCAAGCTAAAAGGTAATTTTGGTTAAAGAAGGCCTGAAATAAATCCACCAGACTTTATATACTTCCTAATCTAGATTTAGATTAATGCTTTGCTTAGTGTCAGATTTGATGTGCCAAGCGTTGGGAAAATGCACACCCACCAAACATACAAACTACTTCATATGGAACTGCTGGTGAACATAAAGGGAATTTTCTCTTTTCAAACAACGTCTTCCAGACTATGAGACTTATAAACACCTAAGCACTATTTTGACTAAAATAGATAAGCATAGTTTTAAAGGTAACTTTCATGAGCAAAACAAGAAAAAGAAACACATGTAATTTTAAGTTGATTCATATAGGACAAAAAAATCATAGTTTACTCATATAGAAACCAATTCATAAAAAACCCATCTTAGAAATGTAGGCTTTCAATGAAAAATTGTCTTCATTCAGTGTCTCCTAAGTATCAATTTGATCATCAGCAAAACACCTTCATAGTTTTCTGAAAAAATTTAGGGCAATTCTTTCTTTAAGGGAAATACTATGCAAAAGCCAAATAAGTAAAATTAAAGCTGGTTTCCATCCTCCACCCTCATATGGTAACTCAGTGGACTTGCTACAGCTCTACAGAGCATCACTGGAAAAATAGCCCCTAACAGCTCTGTCATTTACAATAATCTGGGTACAAAATTAAGTTAAGCACTTAGGGAACTGCAAAAGATCCAGAAAAAGAAAGAAAGAAAGAAAGAAAGAAAAGGCCTACATGTAAGAAGCTTAAAATACATCTCTGAAGAGACAGAATGAAACGCAAATACAGAAAAAAAATTGAGAACTATTATGTAGGACTGATGGTAAATGCAATAATTGTTTGAAGAAGGGGCGTTCTGGTCTCTTAAATCCTTAACCTTTCATGTAGAGTGACTTTATAAGTAGGATAAGTAAGCATTAACCTATACATTAATATCATGGTTTGAGTGGCAAGGGGCATGACCCCCCCATCCAATAATATCTCCTAAAATTCCCACTCTGAGGCAGTTATCTGTGTGGCTTGAAGGTTGTAACTGAACTGCACTCATGTGTACAAACTCTCTCCAGACTAAGGATGAAAGAATGTAACAGTACATTGGGGTCAGTATCAAATCAGCCTTGACCCTGATTGCTCATATCCCACAATCCAGAACAGGCATCCTGCCAGGAATCCTCCTGACCTCAGAGCCCAGCTGCAGGAATCGAGTCTTGTCTTCACTTTGATTCATTGCCTGCTTTTCCTGGTCCTCCAAGCCCTGGAGTCACAGAATGTGTGGGCCCTCAATATACCCACACCCCCAACACTCATCTCTCTCCCCACTCTTTCAAAGCCTAGAAATCCCTTACCTAAACTCCAATAGCTGTGGCTGGATCTCTGCCATTTGAAACTGCGTCTCCCTAACATTGTCACTTGCAGAAATCTCTACCAGGTGTTTGCCAGGGTGTTAGAATGATCTAACTATGGTATCTGGCTCATCAATGATGGGTAAAGTTGATTTATGAGATCTGCCTTTCTACTCTGTTATTTCCTTTCCTTCACCATTTCCTGAGCACCCCTCACAGAGATTACTTTTTGAGAGGAGAGCAATTCTCCAGCAAGGAAATATAGCTCCTGTTCTTCCCTGCTGGACAGCACCTCCCCATTCTTTATTGCTTATTGCTTGGAGCTCTCTGAATGCTCTGCTCCATTCCCATGGACCTAGGGGAAATAGTTTCATTTTTTTCTATCAGCTAATACTATAACTGACATTTACCTCAAGGGAAAAGCTAGTAGTAGAAGCTGAATATCTACAAGCAGAATCTTCACATTAAACACCTTTAAGATACAGATTATAGTACAATAACACAGAGTTTGTGTGTGATGAAGATTTAGGAATTATTTCATACAAGTATTTAATAAATGAATAGTATTAATATATATGTCTCAGCATGCTCTGATCCATGAAAAACTGATGAACTCTAAGAATCTTTATAGTTTAAACATCAATATTAACTAAATTAAGTAATTTCCAAATGATATAACAAGGTGCTTAATAAAAAATGTAATTGTCCATTGATAATGTCACTTTCTCATCAGTTTTGCTTACTAGTGTGAAGATATTCCAATAGCCAAGTGACTACCAGATCCAGATACTGAGATTTAGTTATATAAAATTAATCCTCACTTCCAAATACCCAGTAAATTAAGAATAGTTGTGTTTTGGGGCAGCTGGATGGCTCAGTTGGTTAGAGTGCAAGCTCTCAACAACAAGGCTGCCAGTTCAATTCCCTCCATGGGACGGTGGGCTGCGCCCCCTCCAACTAAGATTGAAAACAGGGACTGGACTTGGAGCTGAGCTGCACCCTCCACAACTAGATTGAAGGACAGCAACTTGGAGCTGACGGGCCCTGGAGAAACAGACTCCAGAAACACACTCCCAATATTCCCCAATAAAAATTTTAAAAAAAATTTTAAAAAGTTGTGTTTTGTGTCCTACTGTATGAAATGAGAAAGAAGAAATTCATTTAAAAAATTATAATTCACACAACTTCAGGATCACTATTAAATGTCAGGAAAGAATACATTTTCACAAACTACACTGATACTTGCTGCCAATCAGAGATAAAACTTGTATGTAGAAAGGGTGTTCAAAGACCAAAGAATCATAATTTTCTTTGCAGTCTTTTCATCTTCCCAAGTTGACCAACTAATTGTTGCAGGAAAACCAGCAGAGGGAGCACCAGCCATTGTTTTTTTGGTCTGTCTGCTCTGAAAACAAAAGGCACTGTTTTTTCTTTATGGATTTTTAGACACTTTACCAAGATTGGCAAACCCTTGTAAAATACAAATATTATGTGTGACTGCTAAATAGTCTCTGCAACTTTATGTTAAATCAGTATTGAAACATTTTATTTATTAATATTTTAATTAAGAAAGCAATACATGTTTGTTGTACAAAGTGAAACTAAATAGAAAGTTCAAAAGTTAATAATCTCTCCCCCTTAAGACTCCATGTATTATAAACAGACTGTTATGTATCTTTTCATATCCTTCTTATTAAAATAAGTAAAAATTATAATAATATAGACATTTTTCTTAATTTTAAATATATACATCCCCATGTAGTTTACTTGCTTGTTTATTTTTTATGAGGTCATAGTAAAAAAGCCTATCTATAGGTAGCAAAATAGCATGAAAGATCCATGAATATATAGTGGATTCAATAGGAAATATCAAATAAACACAATGTCAGGCCATATAAAAATTTTGTATATACAGAAGATCAAAAGCATACAACACCACAATGATATCACTGCCTTCTGAATGAAAAAAATCTAAACACATATTAATGAATGGGTCAATCTGGAAAAACAAATAAGCAAGCCATAACATACAATGCCCTTCTTAAAATGCCATGAGGAATACTATGTGAATTAAGTTGTGTTTGGCAATTTATATTACCGATCTCTTCACAAAACAAAATGAAAACAAGATAACAGCAATAAAACTCAGCCAGTCAAGGTTTTTAAAAACTGAAATGTATTAAGATGCATTTTTTTTAAATTCACAATATTTCACATATCCTAATTGAAGTAGGGGACCAATTCCCTTTCCACTCAAAGCTACACTCTATTCAGTTGTATAACTTAACTGACAAAGAAAAAGGATGTAGCCATAGATGGGACAGAAGAGGCCCTCCATCCCATCCCGTTGAAAGAATTCCTGAATTTCACTAAAGGTTTCTACCCTTATCCAACCAACCTCATCTATTCAGAAAGAGAACTTTCTAAATACTAAGTGGTCCAAGGGCCCAGAAACTCATCTAGCAAGCTGGTGAATGTCTCTGAAGGTTTATCTTTCTGAGCCCAATAAATTGGCAGAAGCTTCCATAGCCCTTCTGGCATTCCCATCCAAGCCTTTACTATCTTTCCACATCCATTTAATTCAAAGGGTCTTCCTTGTTTTCTCTGCCTCTGCAAATCCACTGTGTACACAATCTATTAGAGGTGTTCTTCATCTTTGCCAATTTCAATGCACCTTGATTTCATAGCATATGACAATGAAGGAAACATTGCAAGTGTGGAGGGGAAGGGAGATAAAGAGGGAAAGAGAGAGAAGAAAAGGATGAGGGGAAAATCTGACAAGGGTAAGAGGGGAAACTTCCTGCTTATAGGGTTATAGAGAGAATTATTTCTGGAAAGGGGGAGTAATTAGTCAGCTGTGGTTTCCTTTCCATCTCCCTAAAGGCCAAAGAAGGTCATTTTTATCTGATTTCTTTTTCCTTTTGCTAAGAGCTTTATGCATTTAGAATACCTTTCAATAACCACACCTTCATGATAAAACAAGAGAGCACTACATAGTGATCTTCATTTGATAGATGAGGAAAACTGAGAAATGGAGAGGTCAAAAAGCCTGGCTCAATGTCACAGGAAAGGCAGTTGCAAAGTTAGGATAAGACCCAGGGTTCTTGACTCCAGCCCTTTACATTATCCCCAAAGTCAACACAAGCAGTCTAGATTTGTTATCTCGCCCCCTTCTGTCTCAAAGGCTGAGTGACAAAGAGTGCTTAGTGTGATACTGAGTGTAAATGACAGCACAGGAAGTCCATTCTCAGGGCAAGCTGTGAGACTGGCAGCTGAACGGGAGGCCAGAAAGCAAGTCTGTACAGAGCACTTTCAGTCTGCACTTGCTATCTCGCCCCTACTGTGGCCAGAGTCCACAGGGCCAAGGGGAGGAGCTGTGAGGCTGCGTGAGGACAGCAGCAGGTCCCAAGTCCACTTAACTCATCAATTCCTGATCATCTCTTAGCAAAGCAAAAGGCTGTGACTTCATGAGAAAGAAAGGAATCACTGCAGAACTAAATCTTTTATATTATTTTAAATATAATATTTATACTACAATTTGCTTATGAATTATACAATCATTTATGAACTGTACCTATAATTATTGTGCAAATTTTCAAGGAACACTTTTCTGAACACTAACCTCAGAATTCAACTCTTTGAAACATTTTAATACAGTTCTCAAGGAATTCTATCCAGTCACATATCACATGTTTGAAGCTTAAACGCTGAAAGTAAAGAAATGTTACACCAAAACAGGTATGAAAATCAACCATATATGGAAGAAACATTTATATGGAAACCATACCCACTACTGATTTCATAGTTGTATCAGCCAAGACATTGTATATATACAAAGTGCAGAGGTCTAGCTGTATAGCAAAAGATGGATTCATTTGTGCTATTATGGCATTGTCATTTACTGCAAATGCAAAGGAAAAGAAAAAGAAAAAAATAGAAATAGAAAAGAAGCTGAGAATGACCTAATTCTACTGTAAATTGAATTTCATCATTTTCCTTCTGTAAACATACCTTTCATTGTAAGTATGTTATTACAAATGGATAATCTCTTTAACAAAATTAAGGAGGAAAATAAATAGATCATACATATAGGACAGTATCCCAAAGTATAATTTGTAATTTCTCATATAATGCTAAATTATGATCAACAATTTTTTAAATTTATTACATAGTGATCAAAATATCTTGTGAAAGAGATGTTTTACATAATCTTAGTATCTAATTTTAACACTGATTTTTTATTATATTTTAAATGATTGAAATAGATATAAGGTGCTAAAATTGGACAGATCCTCAAATACATTTTTTAATTCTAAATGTCCATAATAAGTTGTAAAAAGCTAATCTGTAAGATATACACTCTGATCGATCATAAAATATTTTCATTTATAATGGACTTCTGTTTAAAATATCAGGCATCCATAAAATAAAAAGAAACAGTAATCAATGCAAAAGGGAATTGCTTTATGTTCTTTATTTATACTTATATTTCTAATTATTGATAAGGTCATTCAGAGGTTGGCAGACTTTTCCAGAAACTGGAGGGCAAACATCTTCAAGGAGGGAGAGACACACACAAAGAAAAACACAAAAACAGGCACAAAGAGACAGAAGTCCAAAATTTACTTTCTTAAAATACCAGACTACTTCAGTTAGGACATATGCACCAGCTTGGGGTGCCTAAAAAAACAGACTGAAGAAAAACTGCCTTGTCATCAGAACTCCAAAATATATGAATCTCACGAGAAACGGCTATGTGGAGCTGTAGACCTAAATCTAAACTCTCCCTGTGGAAGAAAACAAATTTTATCTGTACAATAAGTTGAGTTACTTGACCAACACATTAGAAATTACACCGAAAATACTCTAAAGACAAGACGCTAAACTCATTTTCCTTTCAAAAGTAGGGAGAAAACAGATAAGGGGCACTCATTGTGCAGCAAACAGAGTGCAAAAATGAAAAGCCTACATAAAAAAGACCGATGAAAGCATAACATTAAAAAGAGAAGTGTTTAGCTGTTAAATCATCCAAATTGCTTTGCCAAATTTTGACATGCTTGATTTCCTGTAGTAAAAATTTCTCTCTCCCTCTCTCTCTCTCTCTTTCTCTCTCTCTTTTTTTTTTTTGTCTTTGAAAAAAAGTGAGGAAAAATAACCAGCTGTTCCTTGTATAGTTCAGGAAACAAGTTTGATTTATTACTTTAAGGTTATTTTTGAATAAGCTGCTTGTGGCAGCCAGAGTGCAAGAAAAGTCACTGAGGCCTGTCCACTTGAAGGGCTCAAACTGTTTCCTGAACAGTCCTTCTTCACTCCGCACCTCCGACGGCTATTATTGACAACGTGTGACTGGGGCCTTCCAGGATTTTAAAACAGCAGGGGTCCCGGCTAAACAATCGGGCTGTCAATTACCTTTTCCCCTGTTGTGAAAAAGGGGCCCAAGACAATGCAAGTTCTCAGCAGGGAGTTGTGCAGCTCGGAGTACGTAACCCACGCCTGCACCGTTCAGCATTCAAAACCAAGTAAATGGTTGGTGCCTTCACTTTTGTCTGTGTGTGTCAGTTTAAACCAGAATGACTGCAAGGTAGATGTCTCCATGGAAAGATTTTTAAGTTCTTGCTAGGGCGAAATTGACTCTGTACATTGTTATCTCTGGGCTTTGTGGGTGTTTTTTTTTTTTTCTAAAATCCAAACGGACACAAAGAGCGCTCCGCTCCCAGCCCCTTTCTGTGTAGGCTTGTCCTCCGGGAACGCCCAACCCTCTCTACCTATATTGTGGCTTAAAAAACTTCCTGTGGGCATTGATGACTTGCTGTGAGGACTGTCCATCATCCCGCCCCTTTGTCCGGCAGTCACTTGCATTCGAATTTGACTGACTGAGGAAGCCTGAGTTATTTGTAAAGAACAACAAGGCTTTTCATTCATAATTTTAGTAGGGGGACAGGGTGCTAATGACTGAGCTTGAATAACTAGGCAGTGTGGTATTCAAGGCAGGAAGAAGCCCAACGGCTGCCAAATGGGAAAAGGAGAGGATGTAGGTGAAAAGTGCCTGAGTAAAAAGCCAAACAATGATATGAGGATCATACATGTATACAAATACGAAGTTTTAAAAAGGTGAGACAATAAAAAAGATGGAAGCAGGAAGGAGGGCAGGGAAAGTCTTACAGGATTTCATTAGCTTTGGGGTCAAGTTACATGGCAGAGTTTACAGAATCCGAAACCCATAAAGTGTCTACAGAGGAAGTGATCTTTTCTTCCACTGCTGGTTCTCCTACAAAAACAAAAAAGTTAAAAAAAAAAAAGTAAAACTGGTTTTCACTCTCTTTTGCTACCTTTCATATGTTCAGACAAAGAGAGTTTGTTTTCCAGGGTACTCAGCTTGACAACCAAGTCTGGGTTCCAAAGAGATTACTTTTGGGGTCTATAGTCAATTTTAGGTGCATACAGCATAAACACAATATGTAATAATTTTATATACCTGCTGCTTCCAAGGAGGAGAACTTATAAATATGTACATTTCTGCTTGAATTCAACTGTGTAGTGAAGTACTATGAGATTTCTTTTTCTTGCTACAATAATAAAAGTGTGCTTTGGAGGTTTTTTTAATTACTAAAATAAAAGCATGACATTGAAATTTTTTAAATGTATGATTTTACACATAGATTCATAGACAATAATCCAAAATAATAATGCTGCACGTTTTTAATCCATTGCGAATTAGAAGGACACAAGCTGCTTTTTTAAAAACAGATACCATAAGTGAAGAATGTTTCATTCATTATTAAAAGACTTTTACTATGTCTCTTGTTAAAGCAAATCATGTAAAGGTTAAATTGAACTATAAGAAATGCTGATTTATATAAAGATCAGCAAAAATAAATTTGCAGGCAGTGGGACTCTAGTTCTATCTCGGTTGAATCAATTAGGACTATTGGTCTTAGGGAGCACCTAGGACTACTGAGACCTGAAGTCAAAGTTCAAACTCTGGCTGGGTGTTGACTTACCTCTATTTTCCTGGGTTATAAACTGATGCCACAAACATTCTTAAAAACCGAGGAGCTAACTACAACCACTATGCAATTAAAATCCATTATCTCATTTCAGTCTGACAATCATCCTGTTTTGACCAGTAAGGAAACTGAGGCATTCCAGTACATTCCATCTATTTCCACCTGAGTACCCAACAAAGGGAAAGGACAGTGAACATGTTCCTTGAGTGTTCCAAAACTAATCTAAAGGCCTCACAGGGGGATTTCTTTATTATTATTATTATTATTATTACTGGCTTGTTTTAAGACTGTACATAGATGAAATAGTTAGATGAACAATGTATATCTTGTGGGTCCCTGTGTCCCCTGGTATATCCCCACAAATCCTTAGGTTTTTTTCCCTCAGTTTTATTGAGGTATAATTGACAAATAAAATTGTAATATATTTAAGGTTTACAATGTGATAATTTGATATACGAATACATTGTGAAATGATTCCCACAACCAAATTAATTAACATATTCATCACCTCACACAGTTCCTTTTTTTGTGTGTGTAAGAACACTTAAGATATGTTCTCTTAGCAAATTTCAAGTATACGGTACAGTATTATTAACTATAGTTACCATGCTGTACATTAGATCTTCAGAACTTATTTATCCTATAACTGGAAGTTTGTATCCTTTTACCAAACTTTTCCTGTTTCCCCCATCCCCTAGCCTTTGGTAACCGTCATTCTACTCTTTATTCTAGGCGGTTCAAATCCTTAAGTTTTTGAGAACAGCATTAAGTAACTTGGCCCAAGACTTAGAATTAATGATTGGTTGAGAGTTCAGTCACATCCTGGTGATTCTAGATTCAAAAGCAGGTGAGAAGCACTACAGTCTTCCATCTTCCAGCCCCTTGGGATCCAAAGCTCAGGCCCCAGTTCCATGAATGACAAACAGATGCTGTAATTGACAGGCCAAACAAATGCCCAGACCAAACCATGGAGTTAGTGTATATTGTTTTACACTCCAGACTTTTCAGCTGCCTTTATCCTCTTATGTGGAAGTAAATGTTAATAATTGGTTCTCTGGGGTACAAAAATAACTTGATTTCACTATTTGATGATTTCTGTGTTGTAAATACACTCACCATGGCTGATTTTCAAACCTAATAGTATCACTAAAAATGTGGAGATGGGGAGAGATTTCCACTATCAATTCTTGCAAGCAGATGTGAGACTTCTAGCCTCTTCATCAAGACATACATTGTTTGGTGTCTGCTCCATTTTCTGTTCTTGTTCTCAGTGAGCTATGGATGTCTATTATGGTTTCATAATAACACTATAATGACTTTCATCTACTGAAGATTTATTACAAGTCAGACCTCCTCTAAAGCTCTACATGCATTATTCATTTAATGCTCAAAATGATGCTCAGATATAGGAAATATGTTGACCTCCGCCTTATGGGTGAAAACACTACAGCTGTTGGAGATTGAGAAATTTATATAAGGCCTCCTCCCAGATCAACCTAAATCAGACTGTGTGTGAAAGATCTCGTCATCTGATTATTTTCAGATCTCCCTATGTAGTTCTAATGTGAAGCCAGGGTTGAGAACCACTAATCTAGAAAACAAGGCAAGAATACTTGCCATTTGAAAAAATATGTAATAACTTTCCAATTCAATGTGGTTAACTATATGTTAGGTCTTGGATAAAACCCAAAATTCACACTTCTATTTGGTTGTGTAGGCACACATCATGCATGGAAAAACCTCTGTAGAGATGAATAAAATGAAAATGTGGGTCATCGTTAGGATGTGATAGAATTTTTCTAAAAAAATATTCTGAATAACTTAAATATCTCAATAAGTAAGCTAGCAATAGATTTTTAAATGACTAGCTTTTATTTCAAATATTACTGTATTGTTATTTACTTATTTTGCTTATTTGGGGTCACCAGATAAAATATAATATGGGACATTCTCATAAAAAATTATTTGTTGTTTATCTGAAATGCAAATATGACTGAGTGTCCTTTATTTTTATTGGTTGAATTTGGCAAACCTAGCTTAATTTGGGGTCAGAATTTTCATGTTTTGAATCAAAACTCAAAAGATAATCTACCTTCATTACCTCTCACCCACCATCCAAACTTATACATCCTCCAAACTCTTCGTAATGATTATGCCAATAAGCAGTATGGCTTTACTATTTACACCAAGTTAATTCCCAATGATTTGGGTCCTAAACGTTAAATTATAAATTTACTACAAGGGTCCATTTTTTATATATATATAATTTGGATACCAGGAAGCTCTTTTAAGCAATTAAGCACAGCCAGAAATCATAAACGAAAAGATTGATAGGCGTGAGTTTACATACAAATGAAAAATGTCTTACATAGCAAAAGATAAAACAAAACAACAACAAGACTAAGAGTAAGTCTGAAAGATAAATGGAAACTGGGAAATATTTGCATTTTAAAATAAGAAAGACCAAAATACACAAAGTACAAACACCCCGATTAAAATATGGACAAAGAATATGAAATTGAATTCACAGAAAGAAAATACAAATGTCTAATAAATATAAGAAAATACATTTAACTTTAGAAGTAAACAAAGAAATACAAAATAAAATAGTGAAATATCATGATTGACCTTTCAGACAAGCACAGATGAAAATTTTTGACAAAATTCACTATTGGTGCGAGTTTTGGAGAAACAGTTCCTCTCATAAACTGGGACTAGAAATGTAAACTGGAATATTATTTTAGTGAGCTTATTAGCAATTTATCAAAATTTTAATAGGCACAATTTGCCTCAAATTCTAGTTCTTTAAATGCATCCGTCGGGAAGAATACTCCACTGCTTATGAGGCACATTCCTCCCCCAATCCATGAATTGTTTTCCCTTGAATAAAGAACATTAAACTCATTACTAAATTGCTTTAGTTTTGTCATTTGACATATCCTACGAATGTAAGACTAATGTGCAAATATACAGAGGGTGCCAAAAAATGTATACACATTTTAAGAAAAGAAAGAACTGTATTAAATTATGCTGATGGTAACCACTTTGAGCACCATTTGTAATTGCAGAAGTCAAATGTGACTTGTATTCATCTTTTGTTATCGGTATATATTGAGTATTACAATTTTAATAGTTATTTCCTTTCTTAAAACATACATACATTTTTCGGGCACCCTCTGTATATGAACAAGAATGCTATCACAGCATTATTGCAAAACAACTTGTCCCCAAGCCCTCAAAAACAGGGTATCTAATGAAAGCTTTTTAAAATATTCACCACATATTAACCATGATAGGATTATTATGTATAGTTTTCTGGATTGTTTGACCTTTTTTTCTTATAGTGAGCGTGTAATTCAGAAAAAAAATAAAAGTAATTCATTTGTCATTTGGGAGGCTGTGATAGGGGAAAAAGTAAAGTCAGTTATCTATAGATAATTCGGGAACATAAAGTACTCAATATAAATTGATGGAAAGCAGTCACCAAAATATACTAGAAATTTTTTATAAACTCCCCACTCTATTAGTGAACGCACACTAAATTGCAGCTGATTTGATTTATAAGAGCTTCTGAGCTATAAGGTTAATGATCACCCCATGGAAAATGCCTTTTGCCCCTTAGGTACCATGGGCCCAAGCTATATTAGATTTCAGAAGTATCATGATCCACGAATAATTTGAAAAGTAGTTAAGAAGGTAGGGCATAAAAACAACTTATTTTAACAATTCTAGAAAGTTCTTAGGGAAAGGATGCAAAAATGGGAAGATAATCATTTGTCTGTTGCCACAAACCGGCCCTGCCTAAGGTTGAAATGTCCCTATGATGTATTGAACATACTTATAGATAGGATTCTTTAGTGAAATTCAAATATAGTATTTTGGCTTCTCTCTAGAACTTTCTTAGCTGACTTCCATTATAAAGTTGCAGTACTATAAACATAAGGATCTTTTTCACCCACACTCTCGGTATATATTCAGAAAATTTTAGCTTCTTAATAAACCACTTAAAATATGTCCTGCCACAATAAGAGGATAACAGATTTATAAACTTGGGCCCAAAAAGATTAAACAATCAGCCCTGCCCTGCTCAGAGGCTGCCTCTTTCATGAGCCTCCTTAACAACGCTGGGCCAACAAACCCTCAAGCATAAATAGCACTCAGTTGAAAACTGTCTTAGTGGATTCCCTCCAATGGCTTTCTAGTATTTCCATTGCTATTTGCCTCATCTCCTCATTTAGACTGTCAGCTCCTTGCAGCCAGAAACTAGCTAGTTCTCATTTCCAACCCACTGAGCAAAGTGATAAGAGCCGGCAACTCCCAGGCCAAGGCCATGAAGACAGGAATTCTGCCCCCAGAAGGCCAGACCATGTTGATGTAAAAGAAGTTGGAGTCCTTGACATGGGTTTTCCCCAGAATGTAGAAAACAGGACTTGTTACTTAGTGCGAGCCTCTAAACCTAAGAATTGTGTTTGATCATTATTATTCTGAGTCATGTGCACATTCACCTTTACACGACCATAGTAACCTAAAGAATTTAGGACAATGAAATATCATTTCGTTCTAGTATATACCAAATACCTCTCCACCCATCATTTGATGTAGGTGAATGTACATCGTCCTCCTAACAGGGGATGGAGCTTCAACATCATTGCAGACACAAGCCTCCATCCCCAAAACATACAGTTAAATTCAGTGCTGGAGAAGAGCCCAAATGTGGAAGTCACTCTCAACGAAGAAGGAACTCACGTTTCTTAAATCTCCAGATTTCCTGAACAAGTACTTCAGACAGTAGATATTCCAGTACAAAACTACCACATCACCCAAGAGGTCCCTTCTTCCCTAAAGTGCTCTGCCTATTTTGAGAATGTCACACATGACAACAAAAATCAATGTAAGGTTAAGGTTTCTATAGAAATACTGACCATTAATAGATGAATATAGCTAATAACAGTCATTGAAACTTGTAGTAAATCTCAATGTTTATTCCCACGCAAACAATAAGATACGTAAAATAAACCAAATTGTGCTTACTAATTTTAATAGTTTTTGAAAATACGGAGGCAAAATAAACTACCAAATCCAATTTAATTGAAATTATTACTGCTACTTACTGAGAGCTTCCCACATCGCTAGGCTTTGTAGATATTTTATATCATCCAGCCCTCAAAGCAACCTTTTTTACAAATGGAATCTAAGGTTAATGATTTCATTCATTCATCCTATTTAAAAGCAATACTTGAGTTCCTTATATCTGCCAGGCCCTTCAAGGCGGGGGATAAAATGGCAGGCAAAATCTGCTTGGATTCCAGACCTCATAGAGCTTAGAATACAGTGAAGTAGACAGTTATTAATCAACCATTCATTTCATTACATGTATGTTTGCAGCACAGAAGGTCAGGAGACGAAAAACGGAGATTTGGCCTAGACACAGAGGTCAGAAAAAGCTCTCCTGAGAAAATGACAACAGAGATTCAGAAGGCAAACAAGAATTAATATGGCAAAAGACCAAAAAAGGGAGTGGGGAATAGCATATACATACAAAGTCCCTGTCGCAGGAGACAGGTACTTTAGAGCAACTAAAAGCTAGCAATCATAGCTGCAGGAAGGAAGCACAAGAACCTGGTCTAACAGGAGGGTGGGAACAGATAGGGGCTGTACTGTAGGACCTTGAAGTTGGGTTAAGGACTTGAATCTTTATCCTAAGAATAATCAGAAGCCAGGACGCTTAAATGCTTCAGGTTTGCCTTAAGTAGCCTAGACGGACTCCAAACCTAGATATCTTATTTAAACTCCCAAAGCCTTCAGAAAGTATTAATATACTTAAGAGTTCAAGCTTCAGTACTATTCTCTTTTAGGAATTACAGTTAAAAAGAAATTTATAAAAGATGATCATTTTGAAGATCTAATTTCTAATTTTGAAGTGCATAATTTTAACATCTTTTAGGGTATAATACAAGTATGTCTCTGCACTGTCAGACCAGGGTGAGAAGACTATTTCTCAAAATGACAAGGAGATTTTCACAAAGAATATGAAAGGCAAAATCGTTCACTAGTTGGTGGCTTTCTTGTAGTTGTTTTTAAAACGCATCCTTAAAAGTTAGCAAAGTGCTAACTTCTTAATTTGAAATTACAGTTTAGTATTTAATTTTAATAATATAGTCGTACTTTTGCACTTTTCAAAGTAAGAAATTCATGGGTTTACTTTTACCTATATTCACCAGCCACCCACCATCAGCCTGTTTGTTAATTTCTTTATCATATAGCTTAAGAGTAGGCGTTCCCTACAATCTTCCTTCCTTACATAAAAATTCCATAAAGATTTCTTTTTTAAATGTATAATATTTACTAATTCAGCAATCAAAAATCATAGCCTTAACAAACTTGTTTCTGTCACTTCCTGATAATATGCAAAACACAATAGTAATTTCCAGGCTAGTAGAGTGACTCTTAAATTCTGTCATTAAGAAATTCCAAATCTCTTAATTTGCCGCTACAAAATTAAGATACAAAATATTTACTTATTTTAATTATATTAATTTCATTCATTAAAAAGCATTTACTGATTGTCTAATATTTATGGAGATCAGAAAGTTTTCTTTTTTAAGAATGAGATGGTAAAGAATCTTTCTATTTCCATTCCAGGCCATAACAAAGAAGTCTAAAGCAGGCCTGATACAGACTCTCCAGATACTTGGAATACTCTTTTTAAAGAGTCACACCCAACATAGAGTATGTATGGAAAAGCTGTTTTATATAACGCCACAATATTCTCAAATGATTCACAAATCACTGTAACTTCAAAAACACTTCCTGTCCAAAGGAACAAACAAATTAAATCTGCATACACTCTTATTCCATTTACCAAATTGAGTATTTTAAAAGTTGACCTGTTAACTGAGATTGATTCGGGGCTGGCTGGCAGCCTTAATATTGTGACATCTGGACCATAAGAATGGCTTTAGTGGAATCTGTGTAACTACATCTTCCTTAGAGAACAGTTTGAACTTCCTATGCCCTTTTGATCAAGTGTCTACATAATAAGAAGTATAAAACCAAAACTTCCTATTTACTCAGAGGCTAAAATCTTCCTACTGCTACCTAACTTGGCCATTAATATCCAAATTCTTATTTCAATTTATGATTTTCACTTATAAGAAGCTGTAGCATCTGTGTTAAAAAGATTCCAGAACAGAAGCAATCAACTGTTAAACAGAAAAACAAGTAAACCTTGGGCTATGTGGCAGAAAGGCAAAGCAACAATGCAGTGTTTTCACTGACTACACTTGCTCTCCGCACATCAGTCCTACAAATGAAGAAGCTTGATCTTCAGGTCAAGGCACAAATACATGGGAAATATAATGTTGGCCAGCACAGAAATACTGTTTTGCCTTGTTGTAGATCTTCAGTCCACATCTGACTTTGCATGAGTTGTAGCAATAGTGTGCATAGATCTGGCAGGATGATTAATTGACCAATAGAAACCATCAGGTTGAAAATTAGAACTCTGAAAAAGACCAGACCCATAGGAGCCTCCAGTTCAAGATCAACTCATCACAACCACTCCTCTTACCCTGGAATAACTCCAGATCTTTCCCTCAGTTTAGTTAGGGATAAAGGACATCACCAAAGAAGGTTAGATGCAGAGATAAACTGTCCCCAGATCTCCAAGCTATCTAGTTAAGAACTCAAGTGGTCTATTTTGAATTCCTTTGCATCTTTTAGTGCAGCCACTCCCAATTCCCTCCTAGAGGTAATATCAATAGAATTTGGAAAAATCAAAGAAATTCAAAAAGCAAAATGACTACAGTCATGGCTCCCAAATCCAAAAGTCTATTATTGCAAAGCCCTTGAATTGAGAAAGGTCTCTCCTGGAAGAGTTCATGCACAAATGAAGTTTACTACTGCAATTGGATATGAGGAGAAATAATGGTTGAAAGACCTAAATTGTTACTCTTGGAAGCAGTATATACTGGTGTCTTCTGGGCCAGCTTTAAATGTGAATACATAAGTCAATTGCCTTGGTTATAAAACTAACCAAATAAACAAGTAATCAACTGCTATTAATTCTTGTCTCCAGAATGCATCTTACCATTGCAAGATTTCTCTGTGGTATCAAAACTGGGTCTGAAGCCAGTAAGGCCAAGTGGTTTAGTCAGTCTCACAAAGAAACTGGAACTAGAGTTGTTTAAAGCTACATTCTCCCATTACTACGCATAATTCAGAAGCTTAGGTGAGTTTAATGCAACCTCTAAAATATCTGACTTAACTCAGTCCACATACCTACTGGTAAAGAAGCATGGCTATTATTATCCCTATTGATATCTTCTACCAAAGACTGGGGGAGACAAAATTCACGTAAGTTTATACACTGCCTCTTTTAAAAAAAGAAATTGAGAATAATTATCGGTACAAAAATTAAGCAAATCCAAATAAATGAATACAGAAAACAAAATGAAGGTAGAGATGAGATCCCAACTGTATGACACACAGTCCTGTTCAATGGTTAGGACTAGGAAGGCATGCCACCTGGTGTGTCCCCCAGAACTTGGAGGTGAGCGTTGGTGCAGCACAAATGTCCATGGATTCAACATTGGGCAAATGGCAACACTACTCAAACATCCAGGTTGCCTCCCTAGAACTCCACAACACATTTGAAAATGGACTTCATCGTGAAGTTTTACATGACATTCTTTCATAATTCTGAAGAATCTTCCAAAATTAATCCCAGTCGTAATTTGGGAATGTAACACGAAAATCAGTTTGGGAACACATTACAAAAACTGCACCAAACATTCCATTGTGTGTGCGTGCACATGCACACACATAAACATAATTTCTCTTTGGGATTATAACTCCCTAAAAAAAACTTTGGAGGCACAATACACTGCTTTATATACCACGTCTGAAAAATAATAATAATTGCACTAAGTAAAATAAATAGTAAGGAATAAATTAGAAAGAATCCAACAAATTCTTGTTTTCACCTTGTGCTTAAATTATAGGTTAAATGTTTTCCTAGCCAGCAAGCTCGAGGCTGTGGGGGAGGAGGGGAGAGCTAGATTGCATGGATTCTTTCTGGCTCATGAAAGATAAATGTAAATTCCTAGTTTCTTCCCTATTGACTCAATAAAAATATAACGTCCTTTAACCAGACGGAAGCTACTGATTTAAATTCCATTTCAGGCTTTGATCCAAAACTACCTGTCTTCGCAGAGTTCCTGCAGTGCTGGGAAAATAGCATAGACACAAGTGTCTCCAGTGGCAGCCATCGGGTGCGGGGGTTAAAATAGGAGAAGAAAAGGCGTTTCTTTCACCTGTCCTGCCTGAGACTTGCTGACCACAGACGGGCAGCGCGTTCCGGATCAGCCTTGCAACAAACCTGGTTTGGCTCCCAACTCCTCCCTCTTTGTAAGAGCTGAAGTTTTTCTGAACCTAGGTACCTGATCTCGCATTCCAAACGGAATGTGTCCGAGGAAACAGTAGGGGAAGCTACCTGCTGTGGCATGTGTGTTATAAATGCCTTTTTTCATTTTGAACCAGCCGGCCAAATGCACATTTTGAAAGGCACCCTCACCTACCGTCGTCGAGTAATAGGAAAACAGCCCTAGCCTCGCGCCGGGAGGGCGCCCCCTGGTGGTCGGACGTTTTGTAAACGCCGCGACGCCTGCGTTCACCCGGAGGCTCAAAGGACTCTGGCGTCGGGCTAGCGGCTGAGAACCCCGGAGGCCGAGTCGACCAGTGCCCGCAGCACCCAGGACGCAGCGGAGACGACCGACGTAGCCTGGTCCACCCTCACCTGGGGTGGGGGTACATAGGCCAGCGCCCGGAAATAACGCATGCCACTTCCCCTGCTATGTCTAAGTTCCAAACCTCGGGCGAGGGGGGTGAGCCCCGGAGAAACTTGGGAGAAGGCAAGGCGAGAGCACCGCGCGGCAGGGTACGCACTGGGACATTCTAGAGGGAAAGCTGTGGAGAAGGCAGCGAGTGCCAGGGTAGCTGCGAACGGTGGTGGACTGGAGCTGGACCACAGGAATCAAGCACCACGTTTTCCTAGCACTGTTTCAAGAACTCTAACCTCGCACGGGGGCAAGATTGCAGGTGCTATTCGGGAGTATTAACCGTACTTCCCGGTAAAGTAAAAACATTCTGTAAATCATTTGAATCCAGTAATAGGAGTGTGGCTGGGGGGGGTGTTAATTCCTCACTGGGGCTCCCACGTACAAGCACGTTTCTTGGTAAATGAACGGCAGTTAAGAGCAGTGCGTATGTATGCATTTCTAGCGTTAATTTCTATTTTTTAAGTACGTAGGAAAACACGGTCCACCTTCCAAATGGACAACAGGATCTTGTTGAGAAATGTTCTAGATGACAAGGAGAGTAGGAAATGAAGGATGACTCTTCTGGGTAAGTGGAGGAGGAAATCTGCAGTGGAACAGTGAGACCCCCTCCCATTTCAGAAGCCGGTAATGTCGCCCTTAGTAATCGTGTATATGTGTATTACTGAATTAACTAATCTTAAAAAGGTTTAGATTGTAGAATTTCCTTCAGTGTTGTGCCAAAGAAAACAGTAAGAAAGATCCAAAAACTCCCCTTTTAAAAATAAAACCTAGCATTAAACCGAAATCTACAAATCAATAAAATCAAAAGCAAATCACGGCCAGAGCAGAAGGTACTTGAAATCCGAATCTGCATTCCGTTCCTCTTGTACAAGGCTCTGAGGTGGGGGGAGGCGGTTTGTGCTGGTGCCTGGTGTATAATCGGGTTAATCCAGTAGACAAAGAATAAACCAATAGCCCTCCCACCTCACTTCCCGCTCCCCTCCCCCTCCCCCTTTTTCTCTCCTCGTCGCCCCCTGGGGTGGGGGTCAGAAATAGGGAGAGGTGGGCTTGAAATGGGTTCCGAATAAAGTCTTAAAACCTACAACTTGTTTTAAATGCTAACACTCCATGGCCCGGATTATTTTTTAAGTGTTCATTCCCGTTTCCTAGTGGCGAGGAGAAAGTTCCTCATGGCTCGTCCTCATGGGCTCTGGGGAAACCTTAAGGTCAGTGTTTCCTTGAAACTAGATAAACTGACCCCGCCGTGCCCAGTCCGGCCCCGCAGGCGCCCCGCGTGACGGCGCCCGGGCGGCAGGACCGGCCTGGGGACGCGCGGGGCGGCGTGGTTGCCCTTTTGAATGCCTCCTGCGGCTCAGAGCGCTGGCGGGCGCTTGAGTGTGAGTGAATGTAGCCCCGCGGAGCCAATGAGCTGGGACCGGATGCGATATATCCTCTGGGACAACAACTGCTCTGTTCCGCCTCGGATCCACATGACGCCATTTACTGCTGCCGCGGCCGCCGCAGAGCTCCCTGCCTCCTCCGGAAAGGCGAGGGCGCAGGCCAACGGCGAGCCCCCCCGGCCGGGCCCCAGACCCTCCTCCTCCTCCTCCTCCTCCTCCTTCTCCTCCTCCTTCGCACCCACCGCCCCCGCCTCGGCCTCGCCGCCGCGCCTCCACAACGCCCAGTCTGCACTGCCGAGAGCTGCACGCCGCAGAGCGAGCGAAGGAGAGGGGCCGGCGGAGCGCGCAGCGCCCAGGCCCCCGCGCCCGCCCGGCCCGGCCCGCGGCCCCGCGCCGCCTCCGCTACGACGCGGTGGTGGCTGCACGACTTGGCCATCTGGCCTTAGGGTCTCTGTAAGGCCGTCTTCTTTTCTCATTCGCTCATCTGCCAGGAGAAGAGACTCGCCGTTGGCGCTTCGGCCTCCAGTTCATTGAGAAAAAAAAGAGGAAATACTCCGCGTGCGCTCTGGAAAGGGGGTCGCCTCCAGCCCCGAACCCCGGAGTGTTCTTCGGCCGGGGATTTGGCTCCGGATTGTCCTCTCCTTTTTTTTTTTTTTTACTCCCGCCGATTGCTCCGAAGTTGGACTGGAGCAGAGTTTGGAAAGAAGGGGGGCGGGGGGAAAGTTTGCATCGGGGCTGGATTTATTTGCACATCGCAGGAAGAAGAGATCCAACGGAGAGGGGTTGGTGTAAAGCCGCGATCACGGTGAGACGCGTTCTGCTCCTCAACTCTTGGCGCTGTGGTCGGCGCTTTGTGGGCAACATGGAGTAGGTGCAGCCGGACCGGGAGTGGGGTCTCTCTCCTCCGGCCTCCTTTCTCTAACCCCGCAGTTTCCCGGCGGGGGTGCATTGCGTGCGCGTTGTAGTGTCCCCGGCCCCACGCGCCCGCACTGTGGGCAGTTGGGGTGACGGACGGCTCGCCTCGAGTCGTCTCCCGGCCCTGCATTGGCCGCGAATTCGGCGCTGAGAGCGAGAGAGGGAGGGAAAACACTTAGTGTTTTCCTGGTCGTCGTTGCAGGCGCCCGCATTTCTAACCTGTTCCTCTCCGGGGAAGGCAAGTCCTGGGAGAGGCTATCCCGGGGCAGTGGCGCCGGCGGGACCGGAGGCACGCGAGGCGCTCGCCTCACGGGGGCAGCGAGACCCCGTGGGTGAAAAAAGGACGGAGTGCCGGGTGGAGGGAGCCCCCGCCTCTGTCCGGTGTGGACAGAGGCAAGCCGGGTGCGGGTGGGAGCGTCGCCCTGCCTGGCGCCGGGTCTCTGCGGTTCGGAAGTGCAGCTCTCTCTTTTTTCCGTTCTCCGTGGTCGGCCTGGGTCATGCTTTTTTTATTTTTAGAAGATTGGGCTGACCCAACACCGGAAGAAAGTCATCAAGCGGTCGCGATCGTTTTCCATTACCTGAAAATAGGTGGCAAAAGAGGCTAGTTTTTTATTTCCTTTGGCTGATCTACTTTTGTTGCTGCTGTTTTTTAATTCGGAATCTTGTGCGTCTTTTACAAAGCAGTTTCTGTGTCGGTTTGCCCCACCCTTGTGATGAAGTCCTTTTCCCCTAATCCTTACTCTAATGATACAGTTCTTAATAGGGATTTCGCGGGGCGTGGGGGCAGAATGAGGGAGCACGCAGGGTGAGGGGCGCTGCGAAGGAGGCCAGAAAGCGACAGAAATCACTTTTGTTTAAAAAGAAAAAAAAAAAGACTCCCAAAGATGCTCCTTTCCACTGCAAGCAAATCTGCGCGGAAAGTTCCCAGTCCAGGGATCTGGTTCCTGCCTGCCAGACGTGTGCAATGGGGTGGGGCCCAGAAAAATGCTCTCTCCTTAAACAATTCTTGTTTTATTTTAAGAAATACAGGTGTGTGTATGTATATTTTAATACATAGGCGTGAACACGTTGCAGGCAGTGTCCCTTTGGTCAGTGCACAGTGGAGTCGCCCAGTGTGCGTGGGTGCCTCGGTGTCCCGGCTCTGTGTCCGGCTTTCGTCTTGGCCTCGGGGCTGGAAACCTGTGCCTGATGTTCGAGATCCTTCTCGGGAACGCCCTGTGGTGGGCTACGTGACCTCAGCCTGAGAATAGAGTGGCTCCCTCTTAGAGATGGGAGGCGGTTATCTGGAGCGGGGTAGATTTTAGCTGGAAAAGGAGGGGAGGGGGAAGTGCTCGAGCGTTTCACAGCACGTTCCCTTCCAAGGTGCCCGCGCCCCCCTCCTGTCTGTCGGTCTTGGAATTGTGCGCAGGGGTCCAGCCTGGACTCGAGGTTGCAGCAGTCCGCCCGGAATAAAGTCCCTCGGGGCCCCGATTGTGTCCCACCTGCTGGAGACGGTGTTGGGGCGCAGATAGAGTCGATAAACGGAGTGAAAGCAAAGAGCATCGTTGTCTTGTCTGCTTTTCTGTTGCAAGTGAGATCCGGTTTCCAGCTCTGCCTTGTTCCGAATTGGGAGGCGTGTGTCACCTGCTTGTGTCCCTTTTCTAAAAAGCGGAGGTTGGATAAAGGTCCAGGTTTCGCCGTTTTTATTCATTGTAGACTTAGTGGTAAAGGGAATGATAGTTTTGAAATTTATAAACGGATTGTCGTTTACACGATTACTTGTCAGAATGATAGATTTGAGATGTGGCACTTGAATTTTTAAAACACTTCCTGTTATCACCAGCCGGTTTATGTTCTCAACTATTAAGTTTTTGGAGCCGGGCAAACAACTTACGATTTTGACATAATTTATTTCTAAAACAGAACAGTCTTTCAACTACAGAATTTAAGGTCTTCTAGACAGTCAAGCTGTAAAATATTATATATTTGATTCTAAAGTTGAGAAGTTGAAAATAAGCTCCTGTTTTGCTTGTTGTGTAGTTTGCGTTATTGTATTTCTGGCACCTGACAAGATTTGAATCGATTTGCTTTTTAATTCTATACCTTTGCTACTGTACAGTTACAGTTAATGCATGATTGTTGTAAAATTTATAAGTATTCTTTGGTGGGGAAATATTTACCTTTTACATGTCATTCATCCTATGGGATTTTTATAGTTACAGAATATTACATAATCATAGTTCAAGATATTTGATGTAAAATCAGACTTAAAGTTGGAATTTCTAGGCTGTATTCATTGACGTTTAAGACAAATGGCCATAATCTTAAACCTGTTTCAAATTTGGAAAAGGTGTTCAACTTTTGAAAACGTTGGTAGCAATGTTATGTTCTAACATTACTTTCTTGCCAGTTTTACATTGAACCTGACCCTTGGAAATTTTGTTTATTTGCATAAGGAATTGATACTTAAGTGATTGGAACAAAGACTAGCTTTGTGTCACTACACATCACAAGATTAACGAATTGTCAATACCCAGTCATTATTTTACAGGCATTGATCATATATGGCTATTCTCATAAACTCCACAACCACTCCATTTCCAATCCTGTTTCTCTAGGGGAAGTGGGAAGTGAAGAGTTAACTCAGGTGGGTGGAGAGTGGGGAAGTATCCTGGAGTGTAAACCTACTCTTTCCTCTTGCTTTCCACAGGAATTCAGATGTGTTCTAAGCCTGCTGGAGTGACCACACTTTCAAGACCTGATGGAGGCCAGAGCTCAGAGTGGCAGTGGGTCGCAGCCCTTGCTGCAGGCACCCCGTGACAATGGCAGGCAGCGTGGGGAGCCTGACCCCAGAGACACCCTCACCCAGCAGGTACACGTGTTGTCCTTGGATCAGATCAGAGCCATCCGAAACACCAATGAGTACACAGAGGGGCCTACTGTGGTCCCGAGACCTGGGCTCAAGCCTGCTCCTCGCCCCTCCTCTCAGCACAAACATGAGAGACTCCATGGTCTGCCCGAGCACCGCCAGCCTCCCAGGCTCCAGCACTCGCAGGTCCATTCTTCTTCAAGAGCCCCTCTGTCCAGGTCCATCAGCACGGTCAGCTCTGGGTCTCGGAGCAGTACGAGGACAAGTACCAGCAGCAGTTCCTCTGAACAGAGACTGTTGGGACCATCTTTCTCCTCTGGGCCGGTTACTGATGGGATAATCCGGGTGCAGCCCAAATCCGAGCTCAAACCAGGTGAGCTTAAGCCCCTGAGCAAGGAAGATTTGGGCCTGCATGCCTACAGGTGTGAGGACTGTGGCAAATGCAAATGTAAGGAGTGTACCTACCCAAGGCCTCTGCCATCAGACTGGATCTGCGACAAGCAGTGCCTTTGCTCAGCCCAGAACGTGATTGACTATGGGACTTGTGTGTGCTGTGTGAAAGGTCTCTTCTATCACTGTTCTAATGATGACGAGGACAACTGTGCTGACAACCCGTGTTCTTGCAGCCAGTCTCACTGTTGTACACGTTGGTCGGCCATGGGCGTCATGTCCCTTTTTTTGCCTTGTTTATGGTGTTACCTTCCAGCCAAGGGTTGCCTTAAATTGTGCCAGGGGTGTTATGACCGGGTGAACAGGCCTGGATGCCGTTGTAAAAACTCAAACACAGTTTGCTGCAAAGTTCCCACTGTCCCACCCAGGAACTTTGAAAAACCAACATAGCATCATTAATCAGGAATATTACAATAATAAGGATTGTTCCTTTTTTTTCTTTTTAACACACATATGCAACCAACTAAACAGTTATAATCTTGGCACTGTTAATAGAGGGTTGGGATATTCTTTGCTGTTTGCAGTGAAATGCTTTTGTCCATGTGCCATTTTAACTGATATGCTTGTTAGAACTCGGCTAATGGAGCTCAAAGTATGAGATATAGAACCTGGCGACTCACATGTTGCATAAGCTAAAGCAACAGACATTCCTAGGCAAAAATTTTTGTTTGTGAATAGTCCTTTCAAAATTTGTAAATTAGCAAATGACTTTTTTTCCATTGTTTTCTCCAGAGATAATGTGCTATATTTTTGTATATACAATAATATTTGCAACTGTGAAAAACAAGTTGTGCCATGCTATATGGCACAGTCACAAAATATTATACTAATATGTTGTACATTCGGAAGAATGTGAATCAATCAGTATGTTTTTAGATTGTATTTTGCCTTACAGAAAGCCTTTATTGTAAGACTCTGATTTCCCTTTGGACTTCATGTATATTGTACAGTTACAGTAAAATTCAACCTTTATTTTCTAATTTTTTCAACATATTGTTTAGTGTAAAGAATATTTATTTGAAGTTTTATTATTTTATAAAAAAGAATATTTATTTTAAGAGGCATCTTACAAATTTTGCCCCTTTTATGAGGATGTGATAGTTGCTGCAAATGAGGGGTTACAGATGCATATGTTCAATATAAAATAGAAAATATATTAACGTTTGAAATTAAACTGAGCTGTGTTGTCTTCTTTTACCTTTTCTTTCTTTGAAGTGAAAGAAACTACCTTTTATGTTAAGGCTAGCATTTCAATGAAATTGTTTCACTTATCTATAAGATTATTTTCATTTATGTTGCTGCTTTAAAAGTAATGTAGAGATTTGATGATTTTCAGATATAATTCTAGCAATCTGGAGAGAAATAACTGAGCATTTGACGCACCTGTATTAACCATAAGAGCTTGTTTTGGCTGTATCATTATCCTGTTCTTCCATCTGTGTTTGTAGATTTGCTGACTTGCCTTTGTTTTGCAGGTTTTAAAAAAATCTTAAACTGATTCATTCAGGAGACATCCCTAAAAGATGAACAAATTAGACTTTTTCTTTATATCCAGAATTAAGAATTAATGCCATGAGGCTAATTCAAGACCAGAGAAATGAATTTAGTTCAACAAACATTTATTGAATATCTTCTGTGCGTCAGGCATTCAGTATACATATGAAAATGTTTATAATTGAGGCAAGAAATGTTTTCTTTGCTTAGCTGATCATGGCTATGTTTTGCCAGTCTATTTGGTTTGTAGACTCTTAAATTTATTACCAGGTTACCAAATTCCTTATATTAAGAAAGACATGGAAAATATAGCTTGTTTTTGAGTCAGGTATAAGGTATCATAAAATGCCATCCTATGTTAGCCTAATCTAGCCCAAGCAGGCCAACTTGAGAGGACCTCTCTTATTTAATCAAATTATCCAGAAAATTGTTAAATTTTACTTTGGAAAAAGATGCAGTATGACAAAATGTCAGTGTGTTTGCAGTCGTCTTTTGGGAGCAAACACAGCAAGCTGCTACAAGCCCATCTTAACAAATACCAGGTTTTCTTACTTGTAATAAGTCACTTGATTAATTAGTCACTTTGTGGGTGATGATTTTTTTTTCTTCCAAAAGCACTACACCTTTTGCTGCCAAGACTCTCCGGAAGTCTAGGAAATGATTTACCTGTCATTGTTTAATCTCTCGTTTCCTGTTCTGAGGCTCCTTCTCTTTTTAAAGAGATCTTAATGCAGGTTGTCTTCTGTTTTGTTTTTGTGTGTGTGTGTGTGTGTGTGTGTGTGTGTGTGTGTGTGTGTTTTAAATTGGCTTTCAAGGAACTACAGCCTCCTAAACTAAGACGTTACTATAAGGAGCTTCAGGTTCCTCTAAACTTCCTCCAAAAAACACAAGGTTAAATTAATTTAGAAATGATTTACTCTAAGTTTCAACTTTGGGATACTGAATGTTGCAATTCTAATACTTTTAAATTTAACCCGTAAAACAGTCTAAGAGGAATTAGAATGTTGGAAAATAGGGTAGGGTTTCTTATTAATTGGATAGTTGCTAAGATTTGGAAAGCACAAAAATTTTGACTGATTTTATTCATCAAAAACTGCCATATGGGAAAAAAAAGTGCTATACGTACTGATAGAACTTTGGTATAGAAATTGTAAGAAAATCTTTTTCACTGCATAAGCAGTTTTCAAAGTGTTCTGTGGACAAATTGCATCAGGTGCAATTGGGTGTTTATTGAGGAGGTAGATGAACTCTTCCCCAAGGTCACTGAATCAGTGTCTGATCATGTGACCTAGGAATTTGCATTTTTAATCATTCCACTAGTGATTGTCTATAAACCAGTATGGAATTTATTTTCAGAATATGGAAAATCTTTATAGCTAAACATTGAAAACAGCTGGTGCTCATTCTTCAGTGTGTTAAAGAGTAATCTCACTGAGCTATGCAGGAATAACCACCTCAACTTCCTAGTCACTAAATTCATGAAAACTCATAAATACAATGTTTATAATCAATGACCATTATTTTAATATTGTGATAGGTTAAAAGTATAATGATACAGCAAACCTGTCCATTGACTGCTAACCACTTAGGGAAATCTTAACTATGTTTCTGGTTTCTTGCCTTTTTATTTTTTTAGAAATCTGTACTTTATATTGAGATTCATTTAAGAATGCCAATTTGATTGTTGTTACTTAAAACATTTGTTTATGTGTTTTGAGGAGATTTTTTTAAGGCCTTGCCAAATTTCTGCCATGTTGGAGCATGTTCTAGGAATTGTCTAAAAGAAGTGAAAACTGAGTGCAGGCACTCCCAACCAAAGTTTGCCAAACTTCTTTCTCCAATATCCTTGTGTGTCAAGGACTGCTTGCCTCCAAGAAATGTAAGTTAAGATCTTGACGATGTCAGATAAATGAATTTGCTCTTTGCACTGTGTAATGACGAATTTGATAGGCAGTTGATGGGTTTGACGTAATTCATTAACTTTTGAGCATATAGGTCAAAATTTTCAAAGGTTTAATGGGTTTAGAGTTTCACTTGGCGGTAGTAGCCACAATTGGCCATGTGCTTTACTCTCTTTAGTGTGCAAAAGGACCAGAATGTAGGTGCAAAAGTCTCAACTTTGAAAATTGTTTGGTGTACATCAAAAACAACCTTGTGCAGAATATTTTATATGATTTTAGTAAAGAAAAAGTTTAAAAAGAACATTAACTAGTAACATCGGTATTGTATCAGTATCCATTGTTTGGTTTTCATTATTTATTAAGGCAAAAGTTACGTTAATCTCTATTTTAATTAGGACAATTGCCTCATTTCTCTGTAATATACCAAGGGTAGTTCTTCACTGATTGAAGACCAATCTGATTTGGCCGATCTGATCATTAGAATGAAGCTATACATCTGGAATCTTTAATTGCTGGTTTGGCTGTTTATGGGAGGATACAACTCAGAATACACATGTATGTCCTATAGTTGTATTTTATTTGGATGCCACACCACCATCCTCCTCACGTCATGAGAGACAACCATGTGAATAATGAAAGACAACATGTGAATACTAGTAATGACAGTGCACCTCTGGTCAAAATTAAAATACTCCTTTAACTTACAATCAGAAAAGAAAAGGGAGATAGAACAAATAAGGAGAAAAGATTAGCACTTTTATCCATGACTAGCAAATGTTTCACATTTTTATTTAAAACTGCATTTTAACTGACGTAAAGAATTTTTAGAAACCAGTCTTGTTTGGCAACTAACATTTTTTAAAATGAGCTTAGAAGGAAGCCTGTCGCCTTGGCCTCTAACTCGGCTAGATGAGGCATGTAAGGCTTCAGTATACTTGAAAGGAGTTTATTTCTCAAACTAGTCCTAATATACAGAGAAGAATAACTAATTCGGCATTTCAATTTCACATATTTTTTGAATGGCTACTCCTTACGAATCACAGAGCTAGCCGATGTAATGAAAAGGAAAGGGCTAGCAACTGTCACGCGCAAGAGGACTTTCATAGTAGAGGCACACGCGAGGTGCCCTTGAGAGGACAGGAAATGGGAAAAGCCCTGATGCATTCATAATAGCAGGGTTGGGCTCCAGGTCTCTGCAATGGTTACAGCTGTTTCAATAGCCAAAGAGTTTTTGCTAAAGGAGATGCAACCGAACTAGCAGTATTCATGAAATAAAACTGTTCACCATGCTAATATCCTAACATCCAAAATGAAATGTAAAGATGTTTGATTAGTATTTGAACAGTTACACTTTGCTATGTTTATTCTTAATTTTAAGTTCATGATCCACTAGTACCTTTTTCTAAAATATGTGGATTAAGAAATACAGTTTTAAGATCTTTAAGAAATACGTTGGAAAGATCTGTCTATTCTTGCTCTTCCACCGATGCTGGAATTCACCTCTTGTCATTAACCCATAATTTTAACCTGCTTCTGTATGTGGAGTAGGATGAACAATTATGAAGAATGGATTGGGAATAATAAAGCTGAGAGAAAAAAGTGTCTGTGCTAACGTGAAAGGCAGTGCTTGAACTTTGGAGCAGCTCTGCCCTTGCCAAAAAACAATGCCTGAGCCCTGGCAGGTCAGGGCCACAGGCTCTCCAAGCCTAGATGACTAGCTTTCGCTCCTAAGGGAATACAACTGCCATTTTGAAACGGTTTTGTCCTTCAAATAACATCTGGTTTATTGACTTGCATCAATAGGGCTTACAGTCAAGCAGGGTTCTGGTAGTTACCTTTTTTGTATCGCCTCACCCTTTATAGTCCCAAACCTAACGTTCCTGCTCTAAAGGAGGCACAAAGTAGCTCTAATAATGGACTGCACATACCAGAAAACTTTCTGACATTCCTGTTAGAGAGTCATCGTTATCAATTCTGAACAGCCTTTAAGGATGAATATCTAATGGTCACTGCAAACATGGTGAATCCTTGGGACCAAGCGGCCTAGCATGCATCTGGGCAAGAGTAGCCTGTATAGAGCCTTGGGATACGTTTAGTGCCTGCTAATGTGAAGCTAATGCCTAGAATAGCCCAAGAAATGTTTGTTTCTGACACATGACTCTGCTAGTGAGGAACTGAGACCAGGGGCATGGCAACCACATCAACATTTGCGCTCAGGTCTAGATGTCACCTACATAATTAGGATACAGCCTAATTGATTTAATTCCAAACATTCATTAACACTATACCTTTAACCTTAAACTTTGGAAATGGATTCTTTTACAGACTCTGGTCTGATTCTAATCATCTAGGAGAAGTCACAACATAGCTCAAGAATGTGTTTTCTGGGTCTTTGCCCTGCCACATGAACAATCAAAACTGCAGGCCTCAGGTGCATTTACTTGTCACTGATTTAATATTTATTGTGTATCTTAAGTGTAAAAAAAATGTTACAATAAAAGGGGGGGAAAGCATTCACTATATCTGTGACTGCACTAGCAAACTGAAAATGATGCTCATTGCTTTTTGGAAGCTAATCATCTAGGACTTAGATTCTAAGTCATACAGAACTACTTGTAGCATTACCCATTTCCTGTCTTGGGCAACTGATCCCCCAACAGGACATTTGGCAAGGTCGGAAGACATTTTTGGTTTCACTATTGGAGGTGGGAGGGAGGAGCTATTGGCGTCTAGTGGGTATAGGCCAGGGATGCTGCTAAACGTTCTGCAATGCCTGGGACAGTCCCCCATAACATGGAATTATTCAGCCCAAAATGCCAATAATGCTGAGTTTGAAAAACGCTGCAACAGAGGAGACTGGTGAGTAGTGGGAAGAATGTAATATATCTTTTTGACACATGGCAAGGAAGGCTGTCAACTATGTGGGAGAGAGTAAGATAAAAGTCATGGGGAGATTGCTAGGACCATAACTTTGCAATTCTTATTCTGAGTGCTAAGCCTTTGAAATTCTTCTAGTGGGAAAATGCCCTACATTTATAAATATCTACGGTGCTTCCCCGAAAATAAGACCTAGCTGGACCATCAGCTCTAATGCTTCTTTTGGAGCAAAAATTAATATAAGATCCGATCTTATTTTAATATAAGACCAGGTTTTATATAATATAATGTAATGTAATGTAATGTTACGTAGCATAATAATATAATACCGGATCTTATATTAATTTTTGCTCCAAAAGACGCATTAGAGCTGATGGTCCAGCTGGGTCTTATTTTCAGGGAAACATGGTATACACCTACTTTCCTGTTTTACTTTAAGTTCATGAGCTTTGAAGACAAGCCCCTCTGTAAAGGCCCTGTTACATCTTAGCTGTGTAGCCACAGGCAAGGTATTTAACTTCTCTAAGCCTTATGTCTTCATCTGAGAGATAATTTCTTCTTGAACCAAAGGTTATTGTGAAAGTTGGAGAGACACATGTGAAATATTAAGCCTTGTGATTGGTACAAAGCAAGTGCTAAAGAATATTTACTAATATTTTGTATTTCAATTGATTTTTTTTTTTTAACCTCAGGCACAGTGTTAAATACTGGAGATAAGACAACATCTCTTGCTCCCCTAGAACTTCTCTGAAGAACAACTAAACAAATGTTTACTGTAGAGTATAATACATGTGGTAACAGACTTATAATACATATGAAGACGAAGCGATTAACTATCTTGGGTGTGGTATGTAGCATCAGGAAATTTCTCAAAGTGGGAATATGTCTGTAAAGGGACTGGAATGATTCTCTAAAACTGGTGGTAGGTAGGAGTCCACAGCCAGCCAGGTGTGAAACAGAAAGGGATTCATTCTTGAATGTAAAGGAAAAAAGAATTACCAGGAAGTCAAAAGGATTGATAAATTTCAAATAAATGTTAATAAGAGATTTCAATTCTATAAAATTGGCTTCTAATAAATATATGTATGTGTATATTAGGTATTTATATATAAATGATATGTGAGGTCTAACAATTATGTTCGCAAACTTGCCACCGTGCGCTTACATTGGCAGCACATACAAACAGCTCGGTAAGGTTTCATTACCTTGGTGTATCAGTGTCTCACAGCTGTGTTTGTGTCAATGTGTGGGGATGTTTTGCTGAATGTTCATTATTGTTGTTGCATGTTTTTGTGTGCTGTTGTGAGAATGTCTGAGCTTGAATTAGAGCAATGAACAAACATTAAAATTCTTGTTAAATTTGGCAAGAGTGGAAGTGAAATGAGAGACATGTTAGACCAAGTTTATGGGGATAATGCCATGAAGAAAATGGCTGTGTACAAATGGATTAAACACTTTTCTGAGGGGAGAGAACGCATCACTGATGAAGAGAGGTCAAGGTGGCCAGTAACGAGCAGAATTGATTTTCATTGTGAAATTTCCTCAAATTTTGCATCAAAATCATTGGCTGATTGTGAAAAGCATAGCAGACCAAGTAAACATCGATAGAGAAACAGTTAGGAAATCTTAACAGAAAATCTTAGCATGAGAATGATGTGTGCAAAAATGGTCCTGAAGGAGCTCACCAATGAACAAAAGCAAAGGAGAGTCAAAGTTTGCCAAGACCTTTAGGAGAAGCAAGATGATGTTTTGGGCTGTGTTATCTCTGGTGATGAAACATGGGTGTACAAATACGACCCTAAAACAAAGTACAAAGTGCACAATGGAAGTCAGCCAATTCTCCATGACCAAAAAACTTCCATCAGTCCAAATCAAGAGTCAAAACAATATTGCTAAACTTTTTTGATATCAGAGGGATTATTCATTATGAATTTGTACCAACTGGACAGTTAACAGCTTACTATGGAAGTGCTGAAAAGGCTGTGCGAAAAAGCTAGATGACCTGAACTTTTCACCAACAATTTATGGTTCTTGCATCATGACAATGCACCAGCTCACATGGCACTGTTTGTGAGGGAGTTTTTAGCCAGTAAACAAATAACTGTATTGGAACACCCTCCCTGCTCACCTGATCTGGCCCCCAGTGACTTCTTTCTTTACCTGAAGATAAAGGAAATATTGAAAGGAAGACATTTGGATGACATTCAGGACATCAAGGGTAATACAATGACAGCTCTGATGTCCATTCCACAAAAAGAGCTCTAAAATTGCTTTGAAGGGTGGACTAGGCATTGGCGTCGGTGCATAGCTTTCCAAAGGGAGTACTTCAAAGGTGACCATAGTGATATTCAGCAATGAGGTAGGTAGCACTTTTTCTAGGATGACTTCACGAACTTAATTTTCAGACTATGTATGTGTGTGTGTGTGTGTGTGTGTGTATACATACATACACATACACTCAAGATATGTGCATCTTTAGAATTTATTGATGTTGTAATTGTTTCTGACATTTCTTAATGGACATAAATTTGCTTCAAGTAGCAAAACTAAGTCAACTGTCCCATAAAATTCACAAGATCCTTTTATTCCTAAAACAATACACGAAGTGAAACCCTGCTTTAGGATGATTCTGTAAATGAATTATTAGCTGGCTTATTCTAGTTTTGATTAATTTGTGATATGTATACTATCTTTTATATTAAGATATTTTAAAGCTCTTGGAGAAAAGGTTAAGTATAAATCATTGTAAATAATACCCTAGTTTTTAAAAAAATGAGTTGTTAAGATTATAGATCTTAACAATAAAACTGGAGTATTATTTACAATCAACAAAGATAAGTCTAGAAAAAAGAAGAGGGGTTTCTATACCCCTCTTCTATAGAAACCCCTCTTCTTTTTTCTAGACCTATCTTTGTTGATTACATGCCGTTTTCTTCCCACTCATCTAAGCACACTTTTAAAACAAACTTGAAAGAAGGACAAAAGTATAAATCCCTTTGTAAAGTAATGAAACTTTTCATATGAAAATGACTCTTAGTCAGACTATCCACAATTATGATAGAAGTCTGCAAAGGGAAGTGTCTGAAACTATTATTGTTGGATACTTACCTCTAAAATATGAATGGTGTGAAAATCATATGGCTTATTAGGGGAAACATTGGCCACAGAAGCACAGGCCATGAATCTTCTTGTGCAAGTTACTTTACCCCTCTGTGGCTCAGTTTGTTCCCTGCAAATAGTAATGAAGTATGTAATAATACATACTTCATGAGTGGTCTGACAATTAAATGAGATACTATCCTTTAAATAAAGTACCTTGTTAACAGGGAACTGTTAAAAGGATATTGTCAATAATAGTTGTATGTTCAATTAACCACAATTTCTCCGTAGAGAATGTATACATGCATATATGAATGTATCTGTGTTTCTGTGCACATGTAGATTTTTGCAGTGTTTCTACTAAAACAAATAGCTATGTTAATGGATTTGTATCCTTTAGTTTGAGCCAATGTTAACTTACTTTGAGAACATTATCAGAAAGAAGAACTTGAGGAATTCATTCATATTCCCAAGTACTACATCTTTACATTGATATCTTCCTAATTGAATGTATGACAATGCTAGCAACTGAGGTAGTTTTGTTTTGTTTTTGTCGGGGAAAGTGGGGGCAGGTGGTATTGGTCCATTTGGACAGAGCCCGGCACTGGCATATAGGACATACTCAGTGAGCATTTGATGAGTGAATGAATGAATGAAGTCAGCGGAAATTAAAAGTACACTGAAGGTATCTAAGAAAAAAAGGTATGAATAATAATACTTGGCAAATATAAATATCAATTGAGTTGTATAGATACAATATAGTTCTTCTGTTCTAAGATGAACATTTGTATTCTCATATAGGCACCTTTTAAATTAGGGTGCATCTTACAATCAATAGTGTTTTACAATTGCCATTGGCTAGGCAGCAGTCATGACAGACTTGCCATTGCAGTGCTTAAACTTGATCATAGCTATTCATATTGTCGCACTCCAATTGAGTTAATATGCATTGTTGTTTCTACACATTTTAAGTTTAATTGTTTTTTAAAATGTCTTCATGAAACAGCATAAAAATGAAAATTTATCAAGTACCTGAAAAGCAACAATATTAAATATTGTGTTGCTGGGCTTAAATTTAATAGTAAGTAAAAATATTTGCTATTGGAGAAATTATTGCAATATAATTCTTTTTGCAAAACCCAAATAAGGACGTTAGAGGACCTAAGAAATGGAGAAACCCACAAGTAGATAAATAGATGAGAGAAATTTCCAAACAATGCTAAGCTGGTATGACCAACTTATATACGTCAACAAGCTAACATTAGGATTTTGTTATGAATTTATTCATTTTCTTCATAGTTCAAAAATATTGGTGTCTTTTACAATCCACAGTGGCTTAAATTTTCAGAAATATGGTAGTCAGTTGGGATAGTTAGAGAAATGGGTAATATTTGACCAGTGTACTGAGGATAGATGAAATTTTCGCTAACTCTTAAAAAATAGGTAGTGAGGAAGTATTCTGGAAAGCCAAAAATTAGGATTGAGCAGTCTTGTTCAGGAGAGAGTGGATGGACCAGTCCAGCTGAAATGCACATGGATGTAAGGGAGAAGTGGAAATAAAGATGGGTAAAATAGAACTGGCCTCAACTCTGAGGCATCGGAACTCTGAGGGATGTCAAACTAAAGAACCTGTATTTTATCCTAATATGTCCTCCAAAATCTATTTTTGGCCAATTCCATAACATTTTCCAATTGACAGTAAGAGTGATCCTTCAAAAGTATATTTGAAACAAGTTAATCCCTTTTATAATAGATTTGATAACTTCATTTTGCTCTTTGAACAAAGTTCCAGCTCTTTTCAAGATCCTGAATGATCTGGTTCTTATCCACTCAAATACCTATCTTTCTGCCCTTTTTCAAAAGAGCCATAAGGGTCTGTCTTCTCTTTTTTTCTGATGTCTTCCTTGACAAATACTACTGCCTTTCCAGGGAATCTTCTCCTTCCTTTACCCCAATCCCACATCCATTCACCTGAGAAACTCTTACTCTTCCTTTAAACATCAGTGCAAATGTCATGTCTCAGAGAAGCTGCTTCTAACCCTCTAGTCTACATAATGTCTTCTTCTGATTTGCTGTCATATTATTCAATCTTTCTTTCATAGACCATATTACCAGTGTTGGTGCAAAAGTAATTGCGGTTTAAAAGGTTAAAAAAAAAAAAATTGCAAAAACCACAATTACTTTTGCACCAACCTAATAATTATATGTGTGATTATTTAACTTTTCTCTTCATTAGAACTGCTTTATTTTGTTTACAAGTAGACTTCCAGGGCCAAGCCCATCACCTGGTAACTAGGAAGTGCTCAATAAGTACCTGATGAATAAATGAATGAATGAATTCAATAAAAAGTAAATATATACTGATGATGTCTAAGATACAAAATGTATGATAACATAGCCGTTTTGGAAAACTCAGCTAATTATTTTATGTGGAATGAATTAGACGAGTAAAAATTTAGTTAAAGAAAATGTACCGCTTCCTCCTACCAATGCTTGTAGAGAAACATGTCTTAAATGCATTGTACATTGATGATATTTGTGTTCTGGCATCTTCACACATGGGCAACAAGTTATTATTTAAAATTAGGTTGTGCCAAGCTAACTTCTTACATGAGGTCTAATACTATTTTTGCTATAATTGTCATTGCTATTGCTACTATTCTTTCACATCAGTGCCTTAGCAATAGATCTCATCTAATTATGCTCAGCAATTCTAATTCTGTAAAATAGTGAAAGAATACACAGACTTTTAAAATTTGTGATATAGGGATTACTTATTTTGGAAAAATATTTAAAGAGAAAGCCATGAAATGTATTTTCTACCCTCTCTATGGGCTGCATTTAATGAACCAGAGTTGAAAAAGTAGTTGCACAATATAAAAGTGTTCTTTTTATGGTCCTTAAATTTAAGAACAATTTATGCAATGGTTTATTCAAAATTTAATACGTAAATTTGCCATTTAATTCGCGGGTCAGTTATCATGTGGAAACATACCATTTTATTTTAATTGATTTTCCTAATCCTAATAACTATAGGATGCATTTATTTTGTAATTGTTCTAATCAGACTAACCTAAAAATGGAAAAAGAGCTATGAATTTATAACCTAAAACACTAATTTTTATATTCTATTTGAATTTGATAGACCTGCTAAATAAAAGTTGCCAAAAAATATACTGGAGTTATAATTATGAACTTCCCCAATTCTAGTTTGGTTAGTACTGTAGCTTTAATTTTTTCCCTATAGAAAATGAAAAGATGAAGTCCTATTGAGTGTGGCAGATCCATTTTTATTGTTTTAATTCATTGTCTGTTTCATATATTATTAAACTCTAAGGTTCAAATCTGCAAATGTGCTTTCCAGAAAGAAAACAGAATCTACTTAAACTTTTTCTAAGTTCAATAGATTTGCAGGTATATCCAGACACATAGAATTATCTGCTTGTCCCATCACTCTTCATTCCCCCCAAAAAGACAATTCTCTTTTTCTAAGATGTTTAGTTTATTTTTTTACAAGGAAAGTTCTTCTACTTACATTGAAGGGAGAGATGAGGCAAAGATTTGCCTCAAAAGGCCAAACATCTTACTTACCTGCCTAAATCCTTGGAACCAAGCCTAAACTTTAAGTAGCAATTTAAACAGTAAATAAATTCTGCTAATGGCTATTAGATTGCCAGCTGGGGAGATTAGTATAGGGAGTAATTCTAATTAAATAGAGACTACTGAAGAGAGTTGAAACGTTTGGAAAGTAGATTTTGTCTCCCATGCCTCATTAGGAATATAAAATCAGCTTCTATTGTGAGAAGGACAACCTTTCAAAAGACTGCTCTTTTGCCATAAAAAGGTTATATAACCTTCATTTTCAAATTTTGCATTCCTTTTTCAGTAGCAAAGGATATTTTATTGCCCAAATCCAATTAAAACCATGCTAAATCACCATGTTCTATTTTTAAGTTAACAATAATTTATGTCCCATTTAGACACATAAAAAAGCTGACTTCAGCCACTGTAGCAGAATGTAAGAATTCACAGATCCCTGCCTCCCAGTGGTTCTTAGATAGGGTCTGGAGCAGTGGGTACCAGGTTGAGTCACCTTTCTCCCCTCCTCTCTTCTGTACCCAGAGCTCACACATCTTGCAGCCTGCTAGGTATAATTACCAAACAGAAGTGGAGAAGAAAAAGAGGGTGGAGTCACTAAGTAATTGATTGGGAGGGAGCTGAGTTTTGTGGTAAGCTAAATTATGCAAATTTACAGGAAAAAAATCTCATAGTTTGTTTTGTCCCTTTCTCTACTAATGTTAAGTGAACTAGTACTGGTTCTACAGCCTTTGCCCTGATTCTTCAATCTGCGTATGTTCTGTAGGTATTAAAAACACAAAAGCTTTTGATTCAGAAGAGTCTGTAGTTGATTTACTTTTTCATGTAGTATAATCCTGATAGTTGAAAAGAAACCCTTAGACATTGAGAGAGGAAAAAAATTACTTTAAAATTTTCAAAGTAAATATTTTGGGAAACTCTCTGAGAGGGGAAGATGCAGAAATTCCTCTGTAGTGCTCACTGCTCTGGACATGCGGTAGTGAACCTACCAGAATTTTAGCAGAAGTAAGGGTCAGGAGCCTCTTTCTGTTTCCCTCTCTCCTTCCCTCAGTTAGTCCCCACTCTTGTTTCTGCATGTGGAAACTGAACAAGTTATACTGCAGTGCTGTCATAGATTGTCAACATCATCAATGTAGGTTGATCTTTTATAAGAAACATATGTGCAGGTAGGAAGCACACCTATAACTAAGACTCCTCTGAGTCATTTTATTTATTAGTTTATTTGCTAATTTTACAAGGAGTAATTTCTTACCAAAATAAATAGTCTAGTTGATTTATTTATTCTACTTATTCATCAGTGCAGTGTCCAGAAGGGACATGAGCTTTTAAGTCTGCAATTCCCTAATTTGATCCCTGTTCTACCAGAAGAAAACTGTGTGACCTTGGGTGAGTGTCTTAACCTCTCGGAGTTTTGTCATGCTTATTGAAGGAAAAAGTAATAATACTTACCTCTCAAGTTACATAACAATTCATGATAAGATAAGGTATGTGCATTTTTAAGAACAGCACCTAGCTCCTGGTGGGTGGTTGATAAGTGATAATTTCTTTTTATCACCAATTCTCGTTACATCTTCCAATCATAGCAATCTCTAAAGTGAGAGCCTGTGTCTCTCCTGATACCCATGGCTTTGGTGTTTCAGCTTTAGATTTGTAGTTAAGCAAGACACACTGGCTACATAGTTGCCTTTTAATTCTCTTCCTGCTATCAGTGTCCCTCTCATCCTGCTCCTGAGAAAGGATTGCAATGAAATCCCCTTTTTGAAGAATTACACTGTTTCTTTCCCAGGGTGACCAGTATTTCCCTGAGCTGCTCAGATATCAGGCAGGCAGTCCTACTAAACTCTGGATGGATTCACTAAGAGGTTAGCATTGTCTGAGGCATAATCACGTGGTAAAGGCTCTCCAGGCTCAACCAACTCTAATGTCCTGCACACTCTCTGCAAAATCCAACTGATGGGAACCCTTCCCCATCTGTGATGCAATTGCATTGTTATGTCCTTAGAGAACACATTTAGCCTCTCTGATAGCATGTCCTCCTATACCAGAGGACAGGACCTTGTACTTGATGTCAGGAGTGCTGGGACCTCATACTATCACCCCTGCCATGCCTGCAAAGCAGTGGCACCACGGGGTCCTGAACCACCACATAGGCATGCATCCATGCTACAGCCAAGCTAAAATAAGCTGCAATATCTGCTCTTGCTTTCTCATTTCCTTACACCCTCCCACATACTTTGTTCCTGCGGGGTTAAAGCAGTCTACCGAAATAATGTGAACAAAGGGCGTAACTAGATAACAACACTTCTTAGAGTGTGTCCTATCCCAGGGTCACTACATTGCTCACATTATCCCAGATATGCTCCTCCACAAATACAGCTTTGGGATTTTTGCAGCTATGAATATAAATTTCTCATTTAAACACTACAATAAGTTGTTAGGTGTCAGGGAAACTTGGAGTTTCATGAAGCATTTTTTCGAAGACATATCTTACAGATAAAATTCCAGGACAACAAATGGCACATCAAGAAAAGATGCCTTATAAAACAGAACTATGTTAAATTGCTTGATTGCTCGTCTATTTAAATACAGTACATTATTGGTGGTAAATAATCTGAACAAGTGCTCTGCAGCTTGTCTGTGAGGCTATCCTTCTACAAAGGGCACCTGTGGGGTATTCTTCATACGTGAGAAAATGTGGAATGAATGGAGCGAGAGTGAGAACCGCATTCTGATCCTGACTCTGTCACTGTGGGGGCGGAGCCCCAGAAAGAAGTTTCCAGGCTCTCGGCCTCACATAGAAAGGTGTTGGCTCAGGTAGTAAATGGCCAACTGTGATTGCATGGCCATCAGCTGTGGCTAGTTGGCCGTCAGCTGTAACCAGTGAGCCATTGGCCACTAATATAACTGCTGTGGCTACGCTAGGAGGGAGGAAGGGAGAAGAATGGAGGCTAGCAAGAAGATGGCGGCTGGGCTGGCAAACGTGGATGGCGGTTTGCGGACAGTGTGTATCCAGCCTCCAGTGAGAGTATAGTGCCGCCAGAGAGAATAAAATGGTATGACTCCCCTACCTATGGCTCCGTGGGTGTTCCTTTTTGGCCTCACCATATCCTGCGTTCTTGTATGGGGAGCGGGAGCAGAGACCCCGCAGGCCGTTCCCACACGACAAATGGCGCAGCGAGCAGGGTCTCCCGCACGACACATGGCGTAGTCGGCAGGATATGGTGCCGGCCAAAGCTCTCCAAAGGATGGTGGAGCAGTTTGTGCGTATGAACACTCAGTCTCAGGAAGACCAGGAGGAGCAGCTGCCGGAGAGCTGGACCCCCGTGGAGGGGTGGGAGGACATGGATGGTTCTCCCACCAGCACAGGAAAAGCCATTCAGCTGCTGCAGAGATGGAGCCCCGCGGAGAGGTGGAAAGATGTGGACGGTTCCCCAACCAGCACAGGCCGGAGAAAGCGAAGGTCATTGCAGCCCTGTGGGCCGGGGAAGTTCCTGCTCAGGCAGCCCGGATGCAGGACTTATAGTCCCAGGAGGTAACGCTTGCTGAGTCCTCCATGGGAGATGAGGGTGAGGTCAAGGTCATCCCTCACCCCCAGGACAGCCCTGGTGAATGACTATGGACTATGGGGAATTGCCTTCCATCCCTAATTTAATGGACCGCTTGACTGTTTGTTTGGGAACTGTTGTTAGTGGAACTGGGGGATATTTGCTTTTGTCTTGACTGGCCGCCATTGAGAATATGTAAGCACCTTGATTGTGAGTCGCTGTTGTTCCAGCAGGGTACCCTGAGAGGCACAGAGAGAGTGGCAGTGCGCTGAGAGGTCTGGCTGAGCCCTGAAGATACCCTGGCTGTGCCCAGGAAGTCGGGCTGTTCCCAGAGAGAGTAGTAGAGCCCTGAAGATACCCTGGCTGTGCCCAGGAAGTCGGGCTGTTCCCAGAGAGAGTAGTAGAGCCCTGAAGGTACCCTGGCTGTGCCCAGGAAGTCGGGCTGTTCCCAGAGAGAGTGGCGGTGCCCTGAGAGCCCTGGCTGTGTCCAGGAAGTGTGGCTGTGCCCACAGAGAGTGGCGGTGCCCTGAGAAGCCCTGGCTGTGTCCAGGAAGTGTGGCTGTTCCCAGAGAGAGTGGCAGTGCCCTGAGAAATCCTAGCTGTGCCCGGGGAAACTAGTGGTACCCTAAGAAGTCCAGGAAGTCTGGCAGTGCCCAGGAGTACTGGTGGTGCCCTGAGAAACCCTGGCTGTGTCCGGGAAGACAGGTGGTACCCTAAGAAGTCCAGGAAGTCTGGCTGTGCCCAGGAGTACTGGTGGTGCCCTGAGAAACCCTGGCTGTGTCCGGGAAGACAGGTGGTACCCTAAGAAGTCCAGGAAGTCTGGCCGTGCCCAGAAGCACTGGTGGTGCCCTGAGAAACCCTGGCTGTGCCCAGAGAGCCTGGCTGTGTCCAGGATATTGCATTCACCCCCAGGCTCCTCGCACAGGTCCCCTCGCGGAAGACGCTTGTCGCGTAGATTGTGAGGCGAGAGCCTGTAGGGGTGGAGTGTGGGGGCGGAGCCCCAGAAAGAAGTTTCCAGGCTCTCGGCCTCACATAGAAAGGTGTTGGCTCAGGTAGTAAATGGCCAACTGTGATTGCATGGCCATCAGCTGTGGCTAGTTGGCCGTCAGCTGTAACCAGTGAGCCATTGGCCACTAATATAACTGCTGTGGCTACGCTAGGAGGGAGGAAGGGAGAAGAATGGAGGCTAGCAAGAAGATGGCGGCTGGGCTGGCAAACGTGGATGGCGGTTTGCGGACAGTGTGTATCCAGCCTCCAGTGAGAGTATAGTGCCGCCAGAGAGAATAAAATGGTATGACTCCCCTACCTATGGCTCCGTGGGTGTTCCTTTTTGGCCTCACCATATCCTGCGTTCTTGTATGGGGAGCGGGAGCAGAGACCCCGCAGGCCGTTCCCACACGACAAATGGCGCAGCGAGCAGGGTCTCCCGCACGACAGTCACTAACTGTGGAAGAGCAGGCAAGTCATTTAATCCATTTTTGCCTCCTGTGAAGTAGGAGAATTGGATTAAATACATGATCACTAAAATCCTTTACAGAAATAAAAGGTTAAAGGGAAAGGAAAAAAACAGAACTTGAGAATAGCCAAACTCTGGCATCATTTTCTTATCCAGTCACCAAGAAGCAATTCTTGAATTTCTTTAACCACTCCTACCATCTCCAAAGAGCACATTATTTGTGAACACAGTAAACTAAATTTTCAACACGGACTAAATGGGTATCCTATGGAGTCCATTACACTGGATTTATATATACCATTAAAAAAAAAAAAAGATAAAGACAGGCTGATTGTCAATTTAAAGGAGATTTGCTTAAGTGAATAGCTCCTGCTTAGTGAATAAATTTATAATGAATAAAATGCCACTCTCTGCTCAAAAGTGTTCATTTTCAAGAGGTAGCAAAATTGTTTCTCGTCAGTAAATGTTTGTGGGTTTTTTTTGCTTTTATCAAAACTAATAATATTTCTGACCAGCTTTCCTCATTCAGTCTGAATGGTGTAGAGGAATTGCACTCACTGTGGGGTGGGGGCTCCCCAGAAGTGTGTGCAATGAACCACTGGAGTGTAAAATGAGCATACCTATGTTTTATTTTAAAAATAATAACAAATCTTTCTTAATATTTAACACAGGGATGCACACCAGTGACTTCAAAGGTCTCATCCAAGTGTCAGTCATTCATTTCATATGTGGTGAGCGGGATGCTGGGCAGAGTGGGGGGCTTCCTATGGCTCTCTCACTAGTACTTTGCTTTCAGCATATCCCAATATTTGTCAGTTATGCCTTTAGAGTTAAGTGCATTTGCCCATTATATTGTCTAGTTTAAATTAACCTAACGTAACACCTAAAGCCCAAAGAAATGCTTAAGCATTTCATTATGATAATGCAAGTAAGCAGTAAGAAAATGACAAATCTCAAGTCTAAGTGTTTCATCGGTCAAGATACAAGAAGAGAACAATGATAGTCTGAAAGAAAATGAGAGAGAAAAAGTGTATGCAAAATATGAACTTATATTCACTAGCATTAGCAATAAAACACACCTTAAGTGTATATTTTATATAGTACCACTTTGTAACATGTCTTTTTTTCCAAGATTTCCAACTGTCAAACCAATTATTAATATTCACTGGAATCAGATTTTAAAGTCAGTGTATCACAAAACATTAAATTAATTTTAAAATTAAATATATTCAATATGGTGGTTTTATTATTTGTAGCAAGAGCAAATTTATTTCTGTACTGTTAATGATGCAATAAAGAATTATTCTAAAATATTCATTATTCTATTTTTATCCTGTCCTTTTTATTTTTGCTATATCTTCTTATAGATACAATACATTAATATAGCAATACATATAAGTTATGACTTAGTACATTCTAAGCTTTTACTGATGGGCGAATGAACAAATATGTTTGCTTATCACTTAGGTAGAGAAAAATTTAGAGCATGAATTGGAGGAGGACTTCTTTACTATCTATAGGACTTTGGGAAAGTGTCTCAAGTTTCTCATCTGGACAATGGGGATAATAATGCCAAGTTCATATGATTTTCGTGAGGATTAAGTGTGTGTGTGTGTGTGTGTGTGTGTCTGTGTGTATCTTTTTAAAAGTGCTTGGCAAATAGCATGCACGGTCTCAGTGTGTTAAGTATTCTTCAGTCAGTCAGTCATTCAGTCATTCGTTCATGTTGTTACTGCAGCATTGCCCAAACTTTGTTCCAAGATACTTTTCTGGAAAAGTGTCTATATAAATTTGAGCAATGCTGCATCTGTTTTTGGAGATTTCTAAAACAAATTACTGTGTTCATAGTTTTGAAATTTCTTAAGTAAAGGAACCTGTTTAATTTTATTTAATTCTTCTCAGATGTATTTGACCCAGAAGCCTTTATTTTTTAAGGAACATGAATATATCTAAAATACAGTTTGGGAAAACCACCTTTCTGATCATTTATGTCTCAATATTGTTCTGCTATTTATTTGGCATGAATATTCAAGTTCAAATTGGTTGATACAAACCCTCAGAACCTATGTTCATGCTCAGAGAAAACTCGTGCTTACGAGTTCTGATTGTGATCATAGCATCTCTCCTTCTTGTGGTGCTTCACAGAAATTAAAAGAGAGGACAACTCACTCAAATGATAATAGCACAGTGGTTTCCTTGGGTTGGTGAGGGGGGATTCTAATCTCATTGGACTCAAATTTTCAGGTTGTTAAAATAAATGAACTTAAACATCCCTTGACCTCTCTGTTACAGAGTATGAATCAGGTATGAACATTGCTGAGCACAAATTTAGCAACAGACTCTCCAGGGAGAGTTTGCAAAATACAGTACACCGCTGTTAACACCCTCAGAAGAATGAGATTTCATTTCTGTCTCTGTTGCTTAAGGTTAAAGTCAGCCTGGCAGAATCCTTGTTCCCCCTCCCTCATGGGAAAGTCACATTTCCTTCCTTACAATCATCTGTAAAAACTTTTCTAAACAACTGTCAACATTAGCTAGCAAAATTTCTAACCCTCCTGCGAACAGCGAACAAAGGACATGGAGAAGCTTTCGAACATTCTTATTGAAAATGTCATTGCAATCTTTCCCAGTTCTTTTTGTTCTTTATTTTGTGCTTTTTTTGATAATATTGGTTGGTGCAAAAGTAACTGTGGTTTAAAAGGTTAAAAATAATTGCAAAAACCACAATTACTTTTGCACCAACCTAGTATTATTCCTATATTTCCCTGGAAATTCACAATCAAAAGCATTTCAATATTGGTGTTTCTGAAAAAAAATGTGTACTATACAAAATGAAAAACAAAATATAATGGAAGAACCTCTTTAAACTGCTTTAAGAAAACTTAATAGCCTTGAATAAACAGAACTATTTCCAGGAATAACAATAATTCTTAGAGCATTAAAAAAAATAAAATACAGCATAAAATATGTTTCATAAATCACTGAGATGTGTAAATAAAGGAAGCTATGTAACTTCCTAGATCAGAAAAAAAATCTTTTTAAGCTTTAATTTATCTACTTGTAAGAATAAATACATCACAGCTGAAGCATAAATAGTTATAAAGTCACAAATAATTTATTCTTCATAGTGGCAAATTTTTGAAAAAATTCCAAATTTTTAACACTGTAAATAATATATAATTTAAGACTTTGTTCTTTAAGTTACAGGGATGAGGAAAGATATTTTTCTTCTGAAATGCTGTCATAACTAGTTTATAAATTTGTTCAAGTTAAAAGCCAGATATTTCATAATTAGATGATTTATGAGTCCGTTTCTTTAGTTCATGGGTCAGATAGGGGTCTGAGTTAAAGATTTCTAGGGTTTATGAAAACGAAAATATATCCTTCCACCCTGTTTTCTGCCTAAGAAAGCTGGAGATGGTCTACCCTGCTTCCCTAACACAGCGGTCATTTGGAGATTTAGCCCCGGAAAAGGTCAGAGCCTCTTATTTTCCCATGGGGAGCCTCGTGCAAGCCTTCTTCCTGAAACTCACAACTGATCACGTAACTCTCCTGCTCAAAAATTTTCATACCAATACATATCTTCTATAAGTCGATCCCTTCACCTATCCAGCTCTACCAACCACTGCACAATTTCTCTCTTTCCCACTCCAACTTTACCTTTCCCACGTGTACTCAGTTCCTGAAGCCACAGTCATCAACTATTATTCAAATTGTTTTCTCGACCTGGAATTTCCATCTTCTACTACTCTCCTTATCTGTACCTTTAAATTCTACTGTAAATCCCACCTCCAAGATGCCTTTCCTGACGCCCTCAGCCAAAATTAAATTCTGCCTTCCTTGAATTTTCATAGCACCTATTTTGATCACTGGCATACCTGGAATTTTTTCAGGATTCTAGCTTGTTTCCTTATTTCATCTTACTACAGATTCTCTGCCTGGGTCAAGACATCTATTATCATTGTATTAGTTATTATTGAAATGAAACTGATACCAAAATTTATATTTGCAGCTCCATCTCCGCCCCTGACTGTCCCAGTAAAACCTGCTTCTTTGCCTGCATGCCTTGTGGGATGATGGGATCCTAGGCCCCTTGAGTTGTATTCCAGAATCACCTCTGATTCCTTTCTCTTCCTTATTTTTCACATCCAATGGATGGCCTAGTCTGGTCAATTTAATCTCACAAATGGCTCCAGCATCTGTTCCCTTATGTCATCCTCATGGTCAATGCTTGACACCAGACTTTGTTCATTTATTGCCTGGTCTATTGTACTAGGCTCTTGCTTGTCTTGTCTTTCCAGTTAACTTCAGCCTTTCACTTATTGTTAGAGTTATCTTTCTAAAACAACAATATAAACAACATTAAGAAAGTCATTTCCAAAGTCAGATAGCATTGAAGACCTGGATTTGCAATTAAGTGTATGATCTTGGGAAAGATACGTCATCTCTTCAAGCTTCAGTTTCTTCAAGTGCCAATGTAATAAAAACAATGCATATCTCATACAATATGTGTGATAATTAAACAGTGTAATGTACATAAAGCTTTCAGGGTAAATAAAGCTAACAAAATAGTAATACTCAACTTGACAAACATGTCTTGTAAAAGACAAACAATAAGTCAAACACATTTATGGATATAAATGCAAAAATCTTCGAAATAATATTAGAGAATTAAATGAGGTGATTGCTTAAAACAAACAAATCATTGCAACACAGGTTTCTGTCCAGAATTCAGTATTAATTCAACATATTTTAAAGCAGTAAAGCACATGATTATTTTTTCTTTATGAAAAAGGCGTTTTGTAAAATCCAGTATCTACTTATAATAACAAATTTAACTGAGAGTCAAAAAAAATTTATTTCATAAAAAATGATAAATATTAGAATGAAAAAATGAAAGCTTAGAAAAATTCCCACAGAATCAGAAACATATCAAGGATACCTTTTACATCCATTTAATCTTTCAATGACTATTTGTCAAGAGCCTACTATGTGACTAGCTCTGGAAATTCAGTGGTGAAATGAAAACCCCTGCCTTTATATAGCTTACCTTCTAGAAAGGAAGACAACAAATAAGATAACAAGATGTATATTAGATAATGATAAGTACTCAGGAGAAAAATAAAGCAGTGAAAGGGAACCAGAAGTGCTGGAGGGAATAGAGATTGCAGTTTTAGAGAGTGGAGACAGAGAAAGCCTACAGAGAAGGTGGCTTTGCAAGAAAGACCTATAGAGAATGAGGGAAAAGATCATGTAGATATTTGGAGGAAGAACCCCCAGGTAGAGTGAAGAAATGAAAGTCCATACAGAGGACCAAAGAGGCTGGATCAACAAGAACTGCAGGAAGAGTTGAAGGAGCAGAGGCCAGAGAAACAATGAGGACAGATGCAGCAGTGCCTTACAAGCCAAGGAGTGAACTTTTAAAAGATCAGGATTTTGAGCAGAGGAGTTATAGGATATGAAGTGAAGAATTCCCATGCTGTGCACAGACCACAGTGGGCCAAGGGCAGAAGCAAAGAGACCAGTTGGAAAGCTACTACAACAATGCAGGGAGGAGACAGAGGTGGTTTATACGATGATGATCATAGTGGAAATATAAGAAGTGATCCAATTCTATTTTAGAGATTGAGTTGACAGGATTTTCTGATGGACTGGATGTGTGGTATGAGAGAAAGAGGGGAGTGAAGAACTTCCGTGTTTCCCCGAAAATAAGACCCCGAAAATAAGACCAGGTATTATATTATACCATGTCATATTATTTTATATTATATTATAGACGTGGTCTTATATTATATGATATAAGACCCGATCTTATCGTAGAATAAGACCGGGTCTTACATTAATTTTTGCACCAAAAGATGCATTAGAGCTGATTATCTGGCTAGGTCTTATTTTTGGGGACTGGTTCTTCCAGATTTGTGTCCCTAGCAACTGAAAAGAATAGAAGTACTGAGAGATGGAATGAATGTAAGGGAACCATGGCTGAGAGGGAATATTCAAAGTTTAATTTGGTCATATTAAGATTGATATATCTACCGTGTTTCCCTGAAAATAAAACCTCACCGGAAAATAAGCCCTAGCATTTTTCAGGATGACATCCCCTGAACATAAGCCCTAATGCATCTTTTGGAGCAAACCTTAGTATAAGACCTGGTCTTATTTTCAGGGAAACACAGTATTAGATTCCAAGGGAGGATATTAAGAAGGCAGTTGGATATAGGATTATGTAGTTTAGAGGAAAGGGCTATGTTAGAGATATACTTTAGGGTCATTGGCATAGAGAATGTATTTAAAGTCACAAGACTGGATAAGTGACCGAACTAAATAATCCCTGGGGCATTTCATTGTTTATTGATGGAGATGAGGGGGTAGAATTAGCAAAAGATTGAGAAGGAGTAGCCAGAGATAAAAGAGGAAAACTAGAACAGTGTGATGTCTTGGAAACCATGTAAAGAAATTATGTCAAAAAGGAGGGAGTCATCTGTTTGGTCAAATGCTGCAGATAGGACAAATAAGATGGGTCTAGGAATGGCCATTGAATTCAATAGTGTGTTGGTTACTAGAGATTAATTTCTATCAAAATACTAATGGCATTTTTGACAGAACTAGAACAAATAATCCTAAAATTTATATGGAACCATAAAAAACCCTGAGTAGCCATGGCAATCTTGAGAAAGAAGAACAAAGCTGAAGGTATCATGCTACCTGATATCAAACTATACTGCAAGGCCATAGTAATCAAAACAACATGGTACTGGGGCGGCCGGTGAGCTCAGCTGGTTAGAGTGTGGTGCTAATCACACCAAGGTTGCCAGTTCGATCCCCACATGGGTCACTGAGAGATGTGCCCTCCTTAAAATAAAAATAAATAAATAAATAAATAGGAACTCTCTTTAAAAAAACAACAACAACATGGTACTGGCATAAAAACATAGACGCATAGATCAATGGAACAGAATAGAAAACCCAGAATAAACCCATGCCTATACGTTCATTTAATCTATGATTAAAAAAAAAAAGCAAGAAAATACAGTGAGGTAAAGCAGTTTAAGTTGATTGTTGGGGTTAAAGAGAGAATGGTAATTTTGAAAAAAAAGGGGTGGGACAATGGGTATAAGTAAAAGAGGTTTGCTGTAAAGGTTAGGAAAGAAATGGCTTAGTAACTGGAAGGAAAATTAGGGTTCAGAAAACATTTTGTTTTGATGTAGGAGAAGTAGTAGTTTATTACAACAGAAATGTTACAGAAAAAGATCCAGTAGAGAAGAGAAATTGTTTAGTCAGGACAAAGGATTCTTGATTATTGTCCAAAAGCAGTGAGAGGGATTTAGAAAAGAAAAGAAATTGACCTTAGTTGGGATTATGGATAGATCATTCATAGAATTGGGAGAAAAGATAAAGGGAGCCAGACGCAGGTAAGTATATTTTGTGGGACTTGGGAAAGTTCTCCTCTGATTTCTTCTTCTCCTTCTCCTTCTCCTTCTCCTTCTCCTTCTCCTTCTCCTTCTCCTTCTCCTTCTCCTTCTCCTTCTCCTTCTCCTTCTCCTTCTCCTTCTCCTTCTCCTTCTCCTCCTCCTCCTCCTCCTCCTCCTCCTCCTCCTCCTCCTCCTCCTCCTCCTCCTCCTCCTCCTCCTCCTCCTCCTCCTCCTCCTCCTTCTCTGTCCCCTTCCATTTCCCCTTCTGCTTCCCCTTCCCCTTCCCCTTCCCCTTCCCCATTCCCTTTCCCTCCTCCTCCAACTCCTCTTCCTCCTCCTCCTCCTCCTCCTCCTCCTCCTTCTCCTTTTTTGGCAGTGAAATATGAAGCAAATTACCAATTGAGGGTAAGTCCATAGTAATCAAAACAGCATGGTACTGGCATAAAAACAGACACATAGATCAGTGAAACAGAATAGAGAGCCCAGAATAAATCCATGCCTATATGGTTGTCTAATCTATGACAAAAAAGGCAAGAAAATACAGTGAGGTAAAGACAACCTATTCAATAAATGGTGTTGGGAAAACTGGACAGATATATTCCAAAAAAAAAAGGAAGAAAAGAAAAGAAAAAAATTAAACTGGACTACTTTCTTACTCCATAGACAAGAATAAACTCAAAATGGATTAAATATTGAAATGTAAAACCTGAAACCATAAAGCTCTTAGAAGAAGCCATGGGCAGTAAACTCTCTAACATTGCTCTTAGTAGTATTTTTTCTGATATAGCTCCTTGGGGAAGGGAAACAAAAATAAATAAATAAACAAATGGGACTACATCAAACTAAAAATTTTTTGCACAGCAAAGGAAATCATCAATAAAATGAAAAGATGACCTACTGATATGAGAAGATATTTGCCAATGGCACATCTGATACTCATACAACTTAATACCATAAAAACAAACAATTCAATTGAAAAACAGGCAGAGGACCTCAATAGACATTTCTCCAAAGAGGACATACACATGGCCAAAGCATATAGGAAAAGATGCTCAACATCACTAATCATCAGAGAAATGCAAATTTTCACCACGAGGATATATTACCTCACACATGTCAAAATGGCTATTATCAATAAATCAAAACCAAAAAGTGCTGGCGAGGATATGGAGAAAAGGGAACCCTCATGTACTGTTGGTGGGATTGCAAATTGGTGCAGCAATTATGGAAAACATTTTCTCAAAAAATTAAAAATAGAACTACCTCATGACTCAGCAATTCCACTTCTGGGTATTTATTCAAAGAAATCCAAAACACTAATTTCAAAAAATATATACTCTCCTATGCTCAGTGCAATGCTATTTACAACAGCCAACATATGGAAACAACTTAAGCGCCCATCAATAGACGATTGGATAAAGAAATTGTGGTACATTTATACAATGGAATGTCACTCAGCCATAAAAAAAAGAAAAAAATCTTACCATTTACAACAATATGAATGGGCCTAGAGGGTATTATGCTAAGTGAAACAGGTCAGACAGAGAAAGATAAACACCATATAATGTAACTTATATGTGGAATATAAAGAACAAAATTGAAAAAAGAAAATAAAACAGAAACAGACTTAGAGCAGAAAACTGGTACACATTTCTAGAGAATTCATGTGAAGTAGTAATAATATAAAAAATATTCATACACCAGTATTATAAGTAGATTTTAAGAAATTATCTTCAGGGATTACTGGATGAATGTCTGAAGTTTTGTGTCTAAGAACATCTAATGAACATGTTCTTACAGCTACTATCAAACAATCAAAATGGTTATTGATATGAGACTGTTAAATAAATTTGACACAATTACATAATGAAAAGGGTTCCACTGCATGCATCCACTAAAAGGATTCCATATGTATATATTCATTGTCAGACATGAAAAAATCTGCAAAGTATATTAACTCCAAGAAGCAGATTATGGAATATTCTGTATTTCAAACTTCATCCTTACTGTGATAAGTTTGCATGCATGGTGACAGATGATTACTGGAATTAGTAGAGTGATCATGCTGTAAGCTATAAAAATGCCAAATCTATATTGTACACCTGAAACTAATATAACTAATATTATATACCAATATACTTAAATAAAAAAAATTAAAATCTTATTCTTGGAAATATATGTGTGTTTGTACTCGTGTGTGTGTGTGTGTGTGTGTGTGTGTGTGTGTGTTTGTGTGTGTGTATTTAGGGTGGAAGGACATACACCAAATTGTTGTCAGTGATGATTTTGTCTGAGGAAATGTGTAGGGCTTTCACTTTGTATTTTATACATTGCTTAATAATTTACTATGGACATTTTCATGTTTTTTCTATTGGTTTTATAATTTAAAGATACATTTTTATTAGCAATGGAAAACTGAAGAATAAAACATAGAATGGGGGTATGTCCTGGATTTCAACTTTTAGATGGACGCTAATGGATCACAGAGTGGAAGGAAACATCCATTGAAGGGGTTAGGAAAGGCTTACTAGAGGGGATAGTAGAATTGCTTCTGGAAATAGGAGTAGTTATTCCTTAGGTGGAGAAGCCAGGGCGACAGCATTTAAAGTGAAGAGAATTGGATGTATTGAGGCTAAGGGGTAGATCAAAGCATGTATTTATGGATAACCAGTAGAGATAAAGATGAAAAAGAAGGAATAGCTTTGGGAAGAAGAGCCTACAGGACCTTGGGACCAATTAAACATCCTTGACAAAGATCAAGTTAATGATGTAATGTAGTTTTCCAGGTTAGATAATAATGCCAATCATAAAGCTAGAGAATGCAAGATGCAGAGCAGACTGAATGGAGAAGATCATGCATTCTGTTTTTGACATGAAAGGTTTAAGATATATTTGGAACATCCAGGAGGAGTCCAGGAGCTCTTATAGTGCCAAAAATATGTCTACACCTTTTAAGAAAGGAAAAAACTGTATTAAAATTGTAGTACTCAATACATACCAATAACAAAAGATGAATACAAGTCACGTTTGACTTCTGCAATTACAAGAGGTGTTCAAAGTGGTTACCATCAGTGTCCAGACACTTCTGATTATGGTGAACTACTGCTTGAGCAACGTTGAGATATAAGAGGAAAATAGGAAGAAGCTAATGTAGTGGCTTTAGTTAGGAGTGTTATTATAAACAAAACAAAATGCCAGAACTTTCTGTGCCCGCTTCCCCTCTTATGCAATGGAAATATTGTGAATCTACCATATAATAGATGTAAACACTCATTACAGGCATGTCGCCTGCCACCCCATCTGCCTCAAACGTGTCCATCTCCTATCTTCGCCCCCTTAAGACCATCATATACATGATCATTTTGAATACCTTAGGACTTAGGTTTTGCAAACCCTCTCTCTGCTTCAATGACATATGGCTTCTTCAGCAATTATAACTTGTTTATCCAAACTAGTCTTCTCAAAAACGTAAGGATCAGAGATGAGCACACGTCTGGTTGAAGGGCACACAGAAGGTGTTTCATAAATATAGTACATGATAACAATCTCTTGCAGTGTTCAAGAAGGATTGGTCTCTCCAAATTAGGAAATGCACTCAACACTCTTAATTAAAGCAAAAAAAAAAAAAAGCTGTAAATCACAATATGCTGTTGTAGGAGAAGCCCTGACTTTTTTCTTCAGCTGTGTATTTACTTCTGTGCTCCTCGATTGTCTTATAATAAGGCTCTAAGGCATCTTCCTACCTGTAGATCTGTTTCTAACCACTGAGGTAGCATCATGCTTAAACATTCAGATTTTAGTTTGAGAATGTGTATGCGCTTTGCCGGTTGCTTTGCCCACAGTATTGCTTTTGGGATAAACAAGTTTCAGCATATCCAAAGCTTTAGAAATCTAGCAAAAGACTTGCTTGACCATTGATTTCCTGATTATTACCAAAAGCTACAAGTCTCTGCCATTGTTGCTAGATAAGGTAGAGTTAATTAGAAAATAAGATTCAAGCATCCAGCCAAACTCACCTCCCAAGTCAAAACTCAGCCAACTGTAAATGCAGTAAAACATGATTTGCAGTGAGCTGAAAGTAATAATCAAAAGAAAAAAAGGAAATGCTCTAGTCAGATAATGTGGACCTCCCTCTCTCTCTCTCTCTCTCTCTCTCTCTCTCTCTCTCTCTCAAATAAAAATTCTGCTAGTAAATGATTCCGTGTCACATGCTCTGTACTGTATTTTTGTCAGACATAAGCCCTAGTGAAACCAATATCTATTTTTATCATTATACCTTTATAAAAGGAAACTCGATACTTTTTTTTTTTTTTTAACCCGGGAACTCTTGATTGCAAAGTTCTATTATTTGGTGAGGGGTAGCTCTAGAAGGCAAAGAGTTAAAGACATCACTTTAAATGACAAAAGCTAAACACTTTACCCCACTTTCGGTCTCTCATCTATTCACCCTTTTCTTTGTGACTGATTTCAGCTTTCTAAGCTCCTCAACTACCTGCCCCTAATTTGTATTCCTAGGGAGAGGCCTGGCTGGTTATTTTGCATTTGTGTGCTAATGTTGATGAGCTTCCTTCTCTGGGGGAGGGGAGAGGAGAAAACCCACAGAGCTGGAGTTGGGGGTGGGAGTGAAGGTGCAGGGTTGCCGAGAGAGTCCTACAGAATTTTAACCTTGAATGCCTCCTACTGAGCTTTTAACAAAGCCTTCCTGATTTTGAGAAATAGGACACCCCTGTGTTTACACATACTTGAACCACATAGGTTAGCCAAAGTGAAATGTGGATTTAGGAAAATTATTAGTGATCATAATAATAACCAAAGAATAGTAATGTCCAAGACCTTCAAAACATATGAATGCCTCAGGAAAGCTCCTGTGAGTCATGAAAGGGATAGATTTACTGTCTTTGGGGCGGGGAAAGGGGGAAGGAAAGAAGAAAAATGTTAAATATTTTACCAAAATAAAGGTAGGATATTTTTTTCTCCATTATTAATAGAATATGGGAAACAAAATGTTTACAAAAAATCTCTTTAATTAAAATAATTATATCAGACATCTTTGTAGTTTACAAATATTAATGTCCTGATTTAATTTGATCTGATGTTTCATTGTTTCTGAGGGCTCAATTCAGTAAATGAATGAAATACTTCTGATCTGCTATTTTTAAAGTAAAATAACACTGTACTCTCATATTAATAATGGAGTAAACAGCAGTGCGAAGAAGACAGCTCCATAATGAATAATTAGTACATGTAGTCTAGCTTTTAATTAACTAAAGGGGTTGCCAAAACATCCACCGGAAGAAGCTGCTATACCCCACCCACAATGGTAGTATATTTATTAACCAGCAAGTTAGGGGAAAATTTCATTTTTCTACCAGCTTTATTCAAATGGAAAATTCTATTGAAGGCATCAATTGTCAGTGTTTTTGCCTGATCAGTAACTGTTATAGGTTGTTGTGTAGCCCTTTTGAAAATGAAAGTAAGTCACATCATTGAACATAAAAAAGAATTAAGATGAAATCCTCATAATGTCTTCTGAGGGAGAATGCAAAGAATCTAGAAAAAAAGGCATTTATTCAGGATATTGTAAATTAGTGAACAGAGTTCTGAAGTAGAAGATCAGAAATCACAGATCGATATTTAAACTTTTGTGGAAGCTGAAAAAATTAATACTTTTCCTCCCACCTTCTAAATTCTTTAGCTGGCTAATAGTCAAATTAACAGAGATAGATTAACAGGAGAAAAACAAGTTTTAATAGACATTCATGGGGAATTCACATAATCATGAAAATTCCAATGACAGTGACACAACATTGGATATATGTGATGTTTTTGGACAAAGGAGAGGGGGTCAATGGGATATCATATTTCAGAAGTGAGAATGGGTGATTTACAGGTAGTTGAGGAAGAGGGAAACACACATGGCAGGAACATTCTTGCTGGGCAGCTCAGAAACCCGGGGACACAGGGCATCTAGCTAACAGGCTTGGAGTCTTCCTGACTAATGCTAGGGTGAAGATTCTTAACGTGACTAAGCCCTGGCTCCCTTCCTAAAGCAAGTTTTTATATCAGAATTTCTTGGGCAGAAAAGCGGGGAGGGCCAAATGTTCTGAGTCTTATTTCTTAATAAACAGCACAGGGGCAGATGGGTGGCTCAGTTGGTTAGAGAGTGAGCTCTGGGCAACAGGATTGCCGGTTCTATTCCCACATGGGCCAGCTTGCTGTGCCTTCCACAACTAGAATGAAGACAACGAGCTGCCACTGAGATCCCAGGTGGCCTGATGGCTCAGTTGCTTGGAACGCATGTTCTCAACCACAAGGTTGCTGGTTTGACTCCCATAAGGGATGGTGGGCTGTGCCCCCTGCACTAAGATTGAACAATGGCAACTGGACTTGGAGCTGAGCTGCGCCTTCCACAACTAAGATTGAAAAGACAACAACTTGACTTGGAGCTGATGGGTCCTGGGAAAAACACACTGTTTCCTAGTAAAGTCCTGGAAATACACATTGCTTCCCAATAAAGGCCTGTTCCCCTTTCTCCAATAAAACCTTACTTTTTGTTTAAATAATAAATACACAACTTAAAATCAATATCTTAAAAAGCAGCTTCAGGGTGGCAAAAATTCAGTTCCCTTTACTTTGCAGGCCCCTCAAATAAACGTCAACTCTGTGACTTGGCATGTCCTTGAACTCTCTATATCTCAGTTCTTTATTTCTAAAATTAGTTCAATTCTAAAAGACAGAATAACAAAAATGTTTAAAAAATATATTTAAATGGCTTTAAAAATATAAAAAAGGGATTATTGTTTTTTTTTAATAATGCAAGTAGTTATTAATTGATTTACTCCCATTTCCTCTGCAGTTCTACTAATTTAACATAGCAATATCTACCCTTCCGTGCGCTGTTTATTTTCAACCTATAACACACTTAATATACTTACCTTGCAATACTAGTGGACAGTACACAACAAATACAGGAATTCACAATAAATGAAAACAATGCTTAGATCAAAAGTCTCTGCTTAATCTGACAAACACAGTTTTCAAGGACACCAGAAAGAAATGTGCTTTTTATCTGATCAACCAAGTCTGCTCTGCGGTTAGCATCTAGGCAATACTCTGACATGGATTTTCCCTGTCAGATCAAGTCAAGGGCCTGGAATTTGGTTCTTTCTTCTATTGAAAGACTTCAAACCTGTTCATTCTATCCTTTTATTATTTGTTCCGTTTTTCACTTGGTTAACTCTTGTTAATACATTTTGTGCCAGGTACTATGTCAGGAAGATCTATACCTCGATGTCATTGCAATCAAGTAGCAGAGGCACATACCTTGTGGGGGAAGAAAAATTTTCCTTCTACCCTTCTACATTCTTTGGATAGTCTAACAGTCAAATTTAATAAAACAGATTAATAGGAGAAAAATAAATTTGATTACATATGTATGGGTGGGGACCACTGTAAGAATAAGAGACTCGAGGACAAATCAGGCAATTGAGCCTTATATGCTGTCCTAAGCTAAGACATGGGATAGGGCCTCAAAGGGGCTTCAAAGGGGAGGTGTGCAATTCACAGGATGGTAAGAAGAGCAGATTGTTCGTAATTAAATGTTTCTCCAGGCATACTGGCAGGTCATTCAAATGAAAGTTATTTCTGATAATAGCTCTCTTTCTGGGCCAGGACCCCTATTTAAATTCTTTTAGGTAGTTAAGGGAAAAGTAAAAGTTTTTTTTTTCCACTTTGCTGGGTCTTGATCACCATCAGATCAAAATAGTCCTCATGCTAAAGTGGCACATTTTGGGAAGGTTCATTCTGACCCCCTTCAACATAACACTATTACAGAGTACTAAGCAAAACATTAGGTGTGTGCACAAGAAACGGAAACTTTAGAGACTAGAGAAGGGAAGATAAAAAATAAAACAAAACAAAACTAGAGATGACAGAGGAAGTTTAACAATCTCAAGCTAACAGCCCAGACATCCCAGTATGCAAATTTTGATTCCTGGGAACATGCAATCTCGGAATCTCTTACTTTCTCACAAGGAAGTTACAAGTAAGAAAAAGAAAGAGGTTTTGGGAACGTACAGAGGGATAGTGGATGGGGGGAGGGGGGTTCACACAGTGTGAGGGATATAAATGATAAATGTCTAAGTTTTGCTTTGTCTTGTGCACCTGAAACTAATTAAAAAATAAATAAATAAATAAATAAAATAAAATAAAAAAAAAAAAAGAAGAACATTTTAATTAACCCTGTGATATTGGACTAGAATAGGAGATATTGGTATGGACTCTGGATTTCAATGTAGGGAAACATAAATATAAATAAAGATCGATGTTAATGTGTATGTGTATATTTACATATATCCCCTAGTTCTGTGAAAGGGCCTGGGAACAACACCCTAATGGCCATGAACACATCTAACACCCAGATCTGGGCTTTTAAATATCATTATCTACACAAAGGAATCAGAGAACCTTGAAGAAATGGCTGATTCCAGGGCCATTGTCCCAGAAAGAAACTATATCAGAAAGTAAGGAATTGAACAAAAAAAATTGTATTAAGGTGTCAAATGGATTCAGCATCCAGCTTAAATGGGCTCCCAGTGGCCAAAATAAAGCTACAAATAAATAATGATATTAATAGATTATAAATAATTGAATTAGGTAGAAATCATGAGATGATTCTGATATAAATTAATAAATGAACAAACTGAAAATGTAATAAGGAATAGGATATTAATTTCTTCAAATAACTTCCCCCCACAAAATATTTTTAATTACAAAGGAACAAAAGTGACTTCATAGGAGAAAAATCTGTCAGATACCACCTTAATCAAGAGATTAGAGTGAACACTATCGTGCCTTACTAGACGCAGTTCAATGAGAAGAACACAGACTCTAAGGTGCGATTGAAAATATGGTGAATGTTTAAATTAAAAAATAATTATTACAGTAAAAGACACATTGCCATTAATCCTTCTCAAAATACTCCCACTTGCTTCAAATGCACTTATCCCATTGTTCTTGCCACTTTTGGAAGCAGTTCTGGAAGTCCTCTTTCCTGTCTTTACGTCATCCTCTATCATGACAAAGCTCTGTGTCACCCATCGCTTCTCACACAGGAATTTCTGTCAAATAAAAACATTGCAGTGTATCCTTATCCACCTTATTCACTGGATCTGGTGCTATGTGACTTCTGGTTCTTCCCCAAAGTCAAAATGACCATTAAAGGAAAATGTTTTGAATCGATTCAGGACATCGAGGCAGCCATGACAACACAAGTAAAGACATCACGAAAGAGGACTTCCAGAACTTCAGAAAGTGGCAAGAACAATGGGATAACTGTGTTTGAAGAGAAGAGAGTACTTTGAGGGTCATTAATGTCAATGTGTCTTTTACTGTAATACATTTTTAAAAATTTAAACATTCACTGTATTCTTTGGTCACACCTTGACTTTCATGATTGCCTTTCAAAGATGTATAACTTGGATCTAACCAAGAGGGAAAAACAGAAAAAGTGGAAATGGAGAGACATATATGCTACAAAATAACTGGCCTGTAATTTTCAAAAGTCTTGAAAATGAAGCAAAGACTGAGGAATTCTTCCAGAATGAAGGAAATCAATGAGACATGACATCTAAATGGAATGCATGATTCTGAACCAGATCCATTTCTCATAAATGACATTATTGGGTCATTTAATAAATGTTAAATTGAGTCTAAAGAGTAGATGGTGGTAATGTTTCAAGGTTAACTTCCTAATTTTGTTGATTATGTTGTGCTTATGTAAGAGAGTATCTTTATTTCTTCCAAATACACACCACAGTATTTGGTGGTGATTGGACATCAGATTAGCCACTTACTCTCAAATGATTTAGGAAAAAAAATGTTCTTTGTTCTGTATTTGCAACTCTTATACATGTTTGAAATTCTCTCAAAACAAAATTGTGCTATTATACGTTGCTAAAAATAAGAATACCTGGGACTCTGTTGTCAAATTGCCTTGGCTAAAATCCCAGCTGTGTGAGTTTGGGTAAATCCATAATCTCTCTGAGCTACTGTTACTTCCTCTGTGAAAGGGCTATAACTCTAGTAACTTCTTAAAGGGATTGTTTTAAAGTTTAAATGAAAAAGGCCTTCGCATAGTCTCTGGCTCTCAGAAAATTTTTTCAGACTTCATTAGAGATTTTTTCTCTTCCTCCTCTTTATGGAATAAAATAAAGGGTTTAATTAGTTCATGTGTAAATGATTACAAGTTACAATGCATGTAGAGTTCAACTTAAAGAAGACGCACTACATGATTTTTAGTCACTTATTTTTCATCTTTAGTTTTGAGTCCAAGATATGATTCAGTTCACATCCATCAGGTGAATAATATAAGTTAGTTTAACCATGTTATGGTTTCAGGTACTCTAAATGACTCTATAATAACAATGTCAGATGCCACCAAGTTCCAGTTGTGGAAATGTCCATGTATAAATACACATACACTTTTACTGACAGAAATATTCAAATATTATGGATGTCACAGTGGCAGAAACTATGCCCAAATCAACAACAAAAGATGACAAAATAAATTTTCATATTCATAAGGTTGTAGATACAACTGAGAAAATTCAGCATAGCGAAGAGGAGGAAAGACACATTAGTTTTTTTTATTGCTGCCCTAACACATTACCACAAACTTGGCTTACAACAAAATCTATTATCTCACAGTTCTATAGATACAGATGTGGGCGGGCTTGGCTCAGTTCTTTCCTTAGGGTCTCACAAGGACTAAGTCAAAGTTACCTCCTGGCCTGGGCCCTTATTTGGAGGCTCTGGGGAAAAATCACCTTCTAAGCTCATTTAGGTTGTTGGAAGAATCCAGTTTCTGGCACATACAGGACCATAGGACTGAGGTTTCTGTTTCTTTGATGGTTGTTGTCTGATGGACAGCCTCAGCGTCAGCAACTCCTGACCACTCACATTCCTTCTCCAGAAGCTCTCTCCATCTTCAAACCAACAATGGTCCAGCAAATCCTTTTCATACTTTTTATCTCTCTTTCTCTGAGAGCATCTGGAGAAAGTATTTTGCTTTAAAAAAAAAATTGTATTGGGGATTATTGGGGAACTGCTCCAAGTCATTGTCCTTCAATCTAGTTTCAGAGGGTGCAGCTCAGCTCCAAGTCCAGTTGCCGTTTTCAGTCTTTAGTTGCAGGAGACACAGCTCACCATCCCATGTGGGAATTGAACTGGGCAACCTTGTGGTTGAAAGCTTGAGCTCTAACCAACTGAGACATCCAGTTGTCCTGCTGGAAACTCATCGGCAGCTCATTGTCTTCAATCTAGTTGTGGAGGGCACAGTTCACTGGCCCATGTGGGAATCGAACTGGCAACCCTGTTGTTCAGAGCTCGCACTCTAACCAACTGAGCCATCTCGCTGCCCCCAGTCTTTTGCTTTTTAAGGGCTTGTGTGATTAGGTTAGCCCGCCACAGATAACCTCCCTTTTTAAGGCCAACTCCGACATACAACAACAGCATCAAGGGAATCATGTCTTATTACATTCATAGGTTCCAGTGGTTAGGGTGTGGAATCTTGTGGACCATTCTTAGAAATTCAGCCTACTGACATAATTTATTTTGAGTATAGTTTACGTAGAGTGGGGTAAACAAAAATATTATCTGTAAGATGATATTTAATTTTTGACAGGTAATTAGAGATATATTTCTTTGAAATATTGATCACGTAGGTAAATATACACAAATTATAAGTTAAGAAAAAAACATTGAACTGATATGAAGAGAATCATTCTGAATAATTCTTGTGTATATTTCTCTTGCATATAAATATGACATAGGTACTTTTAAAGACCTGTGAAATTATAGACTCTGCATTTATCCTTCTAGAGACAATATAAAATAATTTCAGTTTTAACTTAGAAATTTAGGTGTAGTTAGAACCATATAGCATTAAATATTTAATATCTTTCTTTTGCCCCTTCTGTAGTTTCCATTCTTAACTGCCAAATTGGCCAGAATATTATGTACACAGATCTAAAAAGTCAGTGGGAGAAAAGAAGGATGGCTTACTGGAGGAACATTTAAGGTGATGCTAGAGTTATCGGTCATCACAGTTGTCCACACCAATTTTGTCTTTGTCACAATGAGAAAAGTGTTGAAATATTCCAGAGAATTGTAGATTAGAAAGTGGAAAACAACTAAAGTAGGCAATTACAGATGCATGGAGTAGCGTAAACAGCAGCCCTTAATATAAACAATACCTGCACATTTACATGCTTTCATGCACATACCCCCAAGAGTGTCTGAATCTGGCCAGCCCCTCCCCCATGGTTCTATAGCTCAGAGGCTTGGCTTAGGTGGAGTTGGAAATGCCCTAGAATGGCTCTTTGTTGGTTTTCCCTCTTGCTAGAGCCTAGTGTTGCTGTGAAGCAAAGTGCTATTGAATTTGCTCACTCAGGCAGAACACTCAACAGGAAGGAAGGAAGCGGCCATTCTTTCTGGTCCTATTGTCTGACCACCCGGCTTAAGCAATCAAACAGCTCTGTGGCCATAGCTGGGTGCTTACAAGCCTGTTTTCTTTTCTTTTCTTTTTTTCCCTTTTCCCCCTGGTGGGCACTGGGGAAGGGGGCAGGGGTGGATGGATGGAACCTGGCTCTTTATGCATTTCACTAATTTTTGGTACAGTCTGATGGCATCTTTTCGCGGCTCATTCTCAGGTACCTATTTCAAACAGCACAGCGAAAGGAGAGTCAGAGTGAATGAGAATGAACACACTTTGGAAGTGGAGTAGCTATAGATTGGGCTTTGTCTATGAATGTATTGTGAAAATAGGAAGTAAACATTTATCTCACTAATACATTTTAAATTAGTCATCATTTTTGAGTGATAGTGTTTAATGTGCCTTTAACCTTCTGTGTTTGAACACGTCATCTATCTGCTCTGCCCTTCATTTTTGCTTTCTTTTTTAATTACTAGAATAAGGATAAAAACCCTACCTTTCTTGTTTCACGAAGTTAGTATAAAAATCCACTGTATGAATAACTACATAGAAAAATATTGTATTATCCTAAATATTAGGACTATTCAGAGGAAAACACACCTAGTTAAAAATGAGAATGACAACAATAAAAGCTGTGTTACTGAATAAAAATAATAATTTTTGTCATTGATAAATCTGTTTCTAAATTATTGACAGCAGTTCTCTTCAAGATTTGAAAAGTTTCTCCAGAAAACTACAGCTTTGGGATTACCATAAGGAGATAGTTAGTGGAAATCTACACTTGGCAGCAAACACTAGGAAGGTGTGACGATTTTTTTTTCTAAGCATAATTCTCAATTTCTAAGTGCAGTTTTAAAAAGCATTTATTAAAAGACCAAAACCTCATTTGATTATTATCCTCTTACATAATAATTTTAGGGGAAATGAACATTTAAAAATCAAATAAAATTTGAAGAGTAATTATAATCTTTGTGGGGAAAATGGTGCCTTCATTAAAATGAGCTTTAAACTTAAACGTTTTTTTGATAAGAATTCTAAGTACTGTAATAATTGCAGTTATAATATTCAGGAGTCATGCAGAATTTACAATATCCTGGGTTATTTGGGGACTTTCTGATAGTCTCTGAGGAAACTATGCTAAAATCTTTAATAAGTATAACAATAACTTTTAATGTTAAAGTGTTGGAGAATGGCAGTACCTTTTGAGTAATGAGGCAGTTAGCAAGGTTGGATGATGTCCTCTAAGGAACACAATTAAGGAAATATTTTCATTTCATTTGAAATAATTTTTCCTTTCTCGGGACCTAGTGTCAGGCTATACCTGTGGCCTGTTTGTTAATCTAGATTCCTAGGGTCTAGATCAGAGCTCACATGGGCATATTTAGATATTACCTACTAATCTTGAAGTCTCCCTTCTTTGATTTGCCACTTTTAGAAGTTGAGTTACAGTGCCAGGCTCTTCTTCTTGGCTGAGCACACTATTCGTCTCATTAGCAATTTAGTATTTGGCTCTGTCAGTGTAATTTTCCCAAGTAGAAGTCAAAAGCAGTCCTTCTTTAGGAAAAGATTGAGGACCCTTGAGTGGAGAATCTGTTTCATCCTGCTTCTTCAGGATATCCGGGTTATAAAGCCAGGGCTATCAGATCTGTGAAGAGCGCTCTCAAAAGCTGACAGCCTTATAGGGATTTCGAGAGAATAGTAATTCCTCAAATGTAGGCTAGGCTTAGATATTCCCTTGTGCTATGATTTACAGGGGGCTTGGAGAGCATCCAACCCTCAAAAAACGACCCAGTTAACCCCGTGTCAAAACTTCATTGTTTTGAGGTTATTCCTTTGGGTTAAGTCATTCCTTTGGGTTAAAATCGCTTCTTAATTTTTTTTAGAAAGAATTTGTTTTCCAGGCTCTCTTCCTAGGGGTAAGTCAATGTGAAAACACCAGCGCTTGCAGAATAATGAAAGAAAGTTGTGCTGAAATGGGGAAAAGTTACCCAAGAGAAAGGAGAGGCACTGAAAAAGAGATTTTTCTTCCTTTACATTTTTGTCTATTGTCCTTCATCTAAAGTTTTATTCCTTAAAGTTTTAGGTAGGAAAATTAGAGAGGAAAAATGAGTGGACTGATTTAGATAGGATGATTTTGTGCTGTGAACAGGGCACAACGTTCTCCTTGGACATGGAGACCATAGATCAATTTAAAAGCAGCCCAACTGAGAGCAATTTATGAATCTCTTATGACTTGGCAATTCCATTTCTATTGAATTGCTCTCTTTGCAGCTACTTTGCACATGATTCACAGGAAGCCTGTTTTCAACTTACAAAACTCTTCATATGAATTGCTCTCATCTTCCATTTCTATTGAAAAAAATAATTGAATACTTTTAGCTATCTCATCAGTTAGCCTTATACATTTTCCCCCAAGCAACATTCTTACCTGCAGCAAGAATAAATTAAATGAAAATATTGGTTTGGCTGCTTTAACAGAGATAAAAATCACCGCCCCCCTCAAAAACAAAAAACAAAAAACAAACCAGTCCTTCTCTTATGTAAAATTCCAAGATGGTGGGTAGTTCAGGCAAATGAGTGCTCTGATTCACAAAGTTATATAAGCATCCTCTCACCTTCACTGGCACTCCAACATCTCTCATCTCCTTGACTTTTTATTATGTTCCTTTCTCTATCCCTATTGTTTGCAACTTTCTACAACCAGTTTCTGTGCTCTGCCTCCCATGCTGCAGATCAATGCTGGAAAGTTATGAAAAAGTGTTGACTAAACTGTCAAAATTTTTCTTCTCCTAAAAACCTTTCATTTATAATTTCTGCTCTATGATTACAATTTTTATGTTTTCTACTGCTCCTGTAACCTTTTTTTTCCTAATCCTGTTCTCCACCCTATTGGCTGTCTTTGAACATGTGTACTTTGCACTCAATACCAATAGTCCAAGGATTTTCAAATTTTGTTCCTTCTTCGTTTTTCCCTTTCCTATTTCCAATCTGCCAATCTATTGAAAGTTGTTATTAATTAATGAGATGATCATAATTTTTCTATCGTTCCCCCCACACACTTACATACATATACATATGCTGCAACCCAGCAGGATCTCCCACCATATAAGCATATACGTGATATCTCACTGTTTATTTGCTTCTGCTGTGTGTTTTCAACTAGATTCTATCTGTTCCCCTAGAACCACATTACTATATTTTATGTTCTCCAAAAGAATTCTACATGGAACACACAAGCCGTAGAACACCATATATATAAATGTGTGATCTTTTCTGTACATTTTAGTTTTTCAGCATAAGATAGTTTTCATGTTCCGTACTTCTTGCACAATATTTATTCTTTCATTTATTAATAAATATTTACTAAGTACTTTTCATGTTCAAGGAATTGCAATAATTATTAAGGGGAGACAAAAATATTTAAGACATAACTATCTCCCTATAGAACCTAAAAACCAGGCATAATTAGATATGAGCACAAATCATTTCAATTTAAGGAAGAAGTGATGAATTCACTTATCTCTTCCAAATAACTCAGATTATTTATATGATAAAAAAGGATTGTAAAGCATCACTGAGAACTAGACTGAAGTTCAATAGCATGGATTTCACATGGATACAGTAAAAAGAGTTTCTTGTTATCTCTAATCATGCTTCTCACCCTGGAATTAAATGTGGAGAAAGTGCCCTGGGAGTAACAAAGGATTTTGAATTGGCATGACAGGAACAGGGGAGCATCAAGAGACAGAGAGACTGAAGACCAAGTCAACTAGGTATAGGAAAGATATGTGAATGAGAAAGGGATGGCACATTGGAAGAATAGGGGTTTCTCCAAAGAAAATAAACAAATGACAAAAAGCACATGAAAAATGCTCAGCATCATTAATCGTTAGGGAAATGCAAGTCAAAACCACAATGAGATACTACTTCATACCTACAGAGACGGTGATAACAAACAAACAAACAAACAAACAAAATGGAACATAAAAAATGTTGGTGGGGAGGTAGAGAAATTGGAATTCCTCATACATTTCTGGTGGAAATTTAAAATGGTGCAGCCTCTGTGGAAAATAGTTTGGTGGTTTCTCAGATTAAGCATAGAATTCCCATATGACCCAGTAATTCACTCCGAGGTATATATCCAAAATAACTGAAAACAGGAAGTTGAGCAGATATTTGTACACCCAAGTTCATAGCAGCATTGTTCTTAATAGCCAAAATTATGGAAATAACCAGTTGCCCATCAATAGATAAATGGATAAACAAAACATGTCATATGCATATAATGGAACATCATTGAGCCTTAAAAAAAGAACGAATTTTTTATATACGTATGCTGCAACATTATGCTTAGTGAAATAAGCCAGACACAGAGGGACAAATATTGTATGATACCACTTATACGAAGTACTTAGGATAGGCAAATTCATAGAGTCAGAAAATAGAATAGAGGTTACCAGGGGCTGAGAAGAGGAAGGAAGGAGGCATTATTGTTTAATGGGTACAGAGTTTTTGTTGAGGATGATGAAATTGTTTTGGGTATAGATAACAGTGATGGTTGCACCATATTGTGAACGTTTTTAATGTCACTGAATTGTATCTTTAACAAATGGTTAAAATGTAAATATTGTTATATATATTTAATCACAATAAAAAAGTTCTAAAATAAAATGAAAACAACAACAAAAATAGATAAGTTTAAGAGATGAGATGCCTAAAGAGATTTCATAGGTTTAAGGGAGAAGAAATATTTTAAGAAAGAGTTCAGTAGTCTTTTAAACATAAATGATTCAGTATACGGTAGAGGCATAGGTCACATCAGAAATGAGTGGAGAAAAAATAATTGTAGAATACTTTTGGGGGGTGAAATTTCTGATATTGGGCGTGAAAATGAATATTATAGTGGACCTTGTAGCTTGACTTCTGATGGTTCACAGCTCACCCCCTCTCTATGTACTGCCCTTGGTGGAGAGCTCCGGGGGCAGTCTGCATGTCATTATTGCTCTACACAAGGGTCCAAAGGCCTGGTTCCCTTGTCTTGATTTGGGACAACTAAAGGACCACCCAGCTCCAGAACTACAGGTCGGATTGGCTGAGGCCTTTGTTACAACTCTTACACAGTTCCATTTCTTCTTCTTCCCAGTCCTGCTTCCTTCCCTTTTACAGGTGTTTTTCTCTCATGTGCACTCCAATAAACATCCTACATACAAATCTACTATCCTGGGAATGCAACCTAGAACAAATACTGGGTTGCAATCAACCAGGTGAGAAATATACATTCCTTTTGGGATGCAATTATTTGAGGAAATGCAATTTTGCTAAATACAATTTTGACAGCAGGGAAGACTAGATTTTATTTTTTAACACAGCCATCAACTTATTTATTTATTCTTTTATTCAGCTAATACTTGTTGACTGCCTACTATGTGCTGACTCTAGACTTGATGCCAGGAAAAGCATCAAATAAATAAATTAGAAAGTCCAGTGCTGTCTATTAAATAATAGGACATCATTACTTTTCCACAAATTGTAAAGAGTAATTTTCCTCAAAGTTTAATGCTATCCAAAGTAGTTACAATTATTTATTTTTCCTAATTCCACAGGGGACAGAATATTCCATTAAAATGATCTGCTGTTACAAAGCTAATAGAAACAGCCTTTACCTAGGAGATATAATCTACACAGGCCTAGGGAGATAAAAAATCATAAGCACAGAGGACAACAATTACTCAAGTATTACTCTGGCATATTTGTTCATTGTTACCACTAAAGCTAAACTTGCACATCATATAATTTTATCCGTGTATCAGAGAAAAGAAGAAAATTATTTTAACAAATTTGTACGTACATTAAAAATATTTTGTTAAGACAAATTTCAAACATATACAAAAATTGATAGAAAAACAAGCAATCTTCTTGATAGCAATCAACCTATCAACCATCTTCCCTTATGGGAAAACAAAACAAAACAAACAAATAAATGGTACCCAAATCATTCTGTGTCCAAAAATGAACTCCCTCAATTCTTGCCGCTGAGTCTATAAAGTTTCACCTATTCCTATATCTGCTTTTCTTTCCTTCATATTATTTCGAAACGAATCTCAACCATTATATATAGTTATACCTGTAAGTGGTAAGGACTCTAAGAAAAGCACACATTTAAAAACATTTAGGAGATTATCCAGGGTCCGGAAAATTCTGTTGGTGTTTTCTAGAAATTAGGGGAAGTTAAAGTAGAGTTCACTCTCTGAGTGGAAAACCAAAGTCAATACAAACCCAACATTAGGAGTGAAGTTATTTGTCTGTATGAGAAATATATGTTGAGATGTTTGTTAGGAAGTTGCCCAGAAGATTTAGAAGCTTTTCACATCCAATCAACATGTTTGCAATGAATGAGAGTGGTAATGTGTTTAGGGCCAAGAGGGAGCAGGCAGCCGGTGATGCTGCTGTTTATATTAGCTCCTGTGAGGACTTCAGCCATTACTTGTGGTAACAGAGGAAGATCTAAAGGGTATTAATTAGAGAGGGGACACAATATCACTTTCATTTTAAAAGGATTACTCTGGCTGCTGCTGTGTTGAAAATGGACTGTAGAAGTTCTGAGGAAGAAACAGAGAGAGCGGTTAGGGTGAAGATTCTCACACTTTACGGTGCATACAAATCATGGGGAATCTTGTTGAAATGCAGATTCTGTTTCAGTAGATCTAGAAGGGGGACTGAGATTCTGCATTTCTAACAGGCTCCCAGGTGATGCCACGCCCACGGTGTGTAGATCAAACCTTGTTTAGCACAGAGTTAAGAGATGAGTACAGACCTCCAAATGTTAGAATGAGGGGTTCCGAGCAGCAGTGGTGGAAAGCAGTGGGACTGTAAGAAATGGTGGGAGGCTGGATTTATTTTAAAAAATGTAACTAACAGGATTCCCTGATGGTTTGGATATAAGGTACGAAAGAAGACAAGTCAAAGCTCATTCCAAAGGTTTTAGCTGGAGGGATAGAGAAGCATGTAGAAGGAGCAAGTTTTGGCAGGAAATCAGAAATTTGATTTTTGACATCTCAATCTTGAGATACCTGTTAAACATACAAATGAAGATGAGTAGGTGATTGGGTACTTGAGTATGAAGTTCAGGGGCGTGGTTGATATTGCAGCTGAAATTTATGAATCTCTATATATAGTATTTAATGCTACAAGAATGTAGATCAGTTAGAGAATGAGTTCAGACAGAAATAAAAAAGAATTCTAGGACTGAACTTTAGGACCATAAAACACTTACAGGTTAGAAAAATGAAGAAGAGCTAGCAAAGGAAACTGAGAAGATGCAGCCCCGAGTTAGGAGAATCAAGGTAGTGTGTGCCCTGGAAAAAAGTGAAGAAAGTAAACTCAGCAAGACAATAGTGAAACTAACAAATAGCACATCATTAGGCTCAGACCTAGGGTGTCCCCATAAATTTAAATTTAATTTGGAGCATTTAAACTGAAATAGAAATTTTGAGCCATGGCGCTGTTTCAGGGACAGGTTAGGAAAGAGGGACTATGTATTTTTTAAAGCTGACATAGTATCTAAGTAGCTATATCATTTGCACTGATTAACCAATTGACTGAAACAAATAGATGTTAGTAAATAATTGTTTTGAGTTTTCTTATTCTTAAAGAGACTCCTTACATTAAATAGTTATTTGGGTATCAAGCATAACTTAGAAATAAAACATACCGTGTTTCCCCGAAAATGAGACCAGGTCTTATATTAATTCTTGCTCCAAAAGACGCATTAGGGCTTATGTTCAGAGGATGTCATCTTGAAAAATCATGCTCGTGCTTATTTTTCAGTTAGGCCTTATTTTTGAGGAAACAAAGTATTTGTCCCATTGTCCCATGTGGAAACACACAGCCTTTTATTATTGGGTGTCCCATGGTTGGTTAGTACTGATGATCTTGCATCTCTGTTACATTCTATTGTGTGATCTTGGGCTCATCACCGGCATCAGTATCATCACTAATAATGGGAGAAATTGATCTTATCTAGGTCACAGAATGGTTATGACAATAAAGTAAGATACCAGGCCTCTATGGAAACCACAATGTTATGGAAACAGGAAATGTTTATGAAAATAACAAAAGGATCTCCTTGACCCAGCTTCTCAGTCTAGCTGAGAAATTAGCATTTTTTCCAATGTTATGTGAGGGGCTCAGAGGTGACTATCTTGAAGGTATTTTTCCATTAGTTAACTATTTTGACCCATAAATGACAATTTCACATAGTTTCAGCTAATTCTTCAGAGGTTTTCATAGCATGAAAGAGAAAATATTTCATACTTTAGAAAAAGCTGATTTTTCCACTATATTCCTAATATAACAAATAAAATATTTCTACTGAATCCTTAATGGGAAGTTTCCATGTTTATTTTCTGTATCCAAAAACAAACTCCCTCAATTCCTGCCACCGAGTCTATAAAATTACATTTTAGGGCTCAACATTTATAATAGGAAGATGGGAAATGAAAGCAGGAAAAGGTGACAAGCAGGAGCAGCAGCATAAAAGCATTTCTCTTTTCCTTTATTTCCCTTCCTTCCTTATCACCTCCCTTCCTCATTTTTTAAAACAATCAAAAAAATTTAGCTTTATGTGTCTCAGAATAACAATAGCAAGTTGCAAGAAGCAATTGGTGTATCAGTCAGCAAAAGCTGCAGAAACAAACAAGTCCAAAAATCTCAGTAATTCAACAACAAAAATGATTTTTTTTTCACAGTTATTCTACATGCTCAATTTTCCTGCAGGGGACCTTTACTCATGGTAGTCATGCTGGGACTCAGTCTGATGAAAACAGCATCTGGATAAGAGCTCCCATGATCATCAAAGCATTGCGAAAGGAACATTGAGAATCACCCATGAGCACTTCAATTTTTTGTCATGGAAATGACAGAGAGCACACATTTTTTTGACCAAACTAGTCATTAATCTGTTTGTAACTTACCATGTGCCTAGAAGAAGGGGCCTGAGAATATTTGCGGGCATCCCTAGTGATGACTACTAATATTTGGTGATGGGCGGGTGGTAATAATAGCTCTTATCTCAAAGATTTTGAGCATAGAATAAGATCTATTATATGAACTAAAATTTTAAAAGATTTAATTTATACAATAAATATTTTTAGAGAATTAACAACCGATATGGAGACCATGATTGGCTAATCTATTCTCTGGGAGACTTATGTGGAAGTTTTATATCTTAGTTATATCATTCTATTTCCAGTTCATTTTCGTGTTTACAAAATCATTGATACAGCTGGACAATTTTTATGTTTAAAAGCCATGGTTTCCTTTCATTGATGAAACAGAGCTTAAAGGAGAAACGTCACTTTTATCACTCTGAAAACATACCCATAAAAATTCAGAATGTATTTTCTTATCAAAAATTATTTAGATGGAATGTTAAATTCTCTTGCAAAGGCCTATAGACAATCTTTATATAATGTAAGTAAAATAACTGGTCTTTGAAAGCTTTGCCAAGCTTTCAAAAAAGTATTCCATCAAATATTCCACAATGAGTTATGTAGATAATAGAAAGGCCATCTCTATTGTGTGTCAACATAGATATGCCTCTGAAAAAACCTTAGTAGGAGAATTTTAAACCTAGAACTGGTCAATATTAGATAGCAGGTTGAAGTCAGGTCTAGTCTACACAAAGAAAGTATTTGTGATGGCAAAATACAGCAATTGTGCAAGGAGTTGCATCCATGTAGACAATACCAATCTTAAAAAGGACAGATTTTTCTCAAGGCATTTCTTTTGGACTGAATTATCTCAATAATTGTCTTAACTCTCCACTTCACTTACGGAGTTCTTTCTAAAACAAATTTGTGGTTTGGCAAGGGGCCAATCATTCGGACAGTAAAGAAGAAAATTCAAGCCATTGTGGTTCTTGGGATAGCTGGAAGTTTGTAGGCCTGACTGGAATGATGACAGCAAAGACTTGCAAACCTTTATGCACCTGCAATTGATGGGTTAGATTGCTCCATCTGGACCTTCTCTGCCTGTAATCTCCTTCTAGTCAGATCCTTTTTTCAGGTTATGCTAACCCGATGCACATGAGAAATACTTTGGTCACAAAATATTCAAATCCTAGAAAAGCTTATTGTTTTTCTAAACCATAAGAGATACGGACAAGGATTCAGATGCATTATAAACATAATGATTTGTAAAACTAAGTTAGAAAATAATAACTTTACTAGATGCAAAATCAAAGATAAATATAACCAGATGTAGAAAACCATTAAGAATCTGAGGGTAATAGAATTTTGCTACATTGAGAGGGTAAAAACCATATTCTCAGGAAGTAAGCATTACATTAGGTATTTTTTTTCCCAGAACCTAAAGAAGTTTACAGTAATGTATTTTATTCTCAGAAATTAATAAAAATAAACCACACAATTCCCAGAAAATACAGTTTAAAAGTTGCCTTTACAGAAAGGAAATACTCTATTAGCAATTATTACCAAAAGAAGAATTTATTGCCTTGAGTGAAAAATAAAACTGGAAGATCAAAAAACATTGGAATCTAGATTTTTCTTTTTCAGCTAACTAAGAAGGATTAAGTATTTCTAACAATCCATTTGGAGAGCTTATTGAATTTAAAAATTAACTTTTTTAACAGAAGAGGTCTTTCTTTTTATTGTGCCAAGTTCTTACATGATGGTAGGATTGGAAAAGAAGATCAAATATAGAACAAACATTGTTTTCCAGATACAATTTTTATCACCAAAAAATGGTCTAATTTAAATTCTTTCAGAAGAGTGCCCTTTGAAAGATGTACATACAGCTGCTACTGGTCTGTAAGAAGCTCTCCTTTTCAATCTCAGAAAACTCGAGATGGTGTTTTTTTGTGTGTGTGTTTTATTCCCAACAGTCTTTTTATTTCTTTCTTGCAATTGAAGATGCAAGTCAACATGTTCCTTTATTATGAGCTAATACACTCAGATTTTTATAAAAAACAGATGTTCTGAGTTTTAAATTCAAATCATATTGTGAAGAAGCATCCTTTTACTTATTTTTTTCTTACTTGTCCTCTCTCCACCCTTGATTCTATTTTCAATTCCTTTATTATTCACATATATTTTCATAGATTTCCGTCCATCAGAAGATTATGTTCTTCCAACATTAAACCACTCAAATCTGTCCTCCTAATGGAAATGCCTTTTTTCAGTAGTTAAGAAGGACATTGCTCTTGACATGACTGAGTCTAAATTTCCTCCCTTGTTCTTTTATGTAGCTTTTATTTTTCTCACTGTCCACATTTTTCCCCAAATGCCATTTTATAGTTTGCTTTCATAATAATATTGCCAATATTATAATTCTTGTTATTTATGTGATGTTTTACAGCTTTATAAAGCACTTTCATTTCTTTGGTTTATTTATTACATTTTGCTCCTTCTAAATGGAGTTGTCAAAACTTTTTTCATGTGGAAATTAGTCATAAATGAGGCATATATTGTTGTAAACCATCTATTTCCAGAAATAGTTTTCTTTTAACTACTTTCAGAATTCTATTAATCCTTGAGTTTAAATCATTTCTGAAATACATTAATCTTGGAATTTAAAGCTATAAAGTATTAACAGTTGTTATCATAATTTTTCATTCTAAAGTTACTTTAGATAATGCTATGATTTTTTTTTTCTTTTTTCCTACAGGCTATTAGAAATATGACAAGTTTCAGTTTGGAAGAACTATGCCAAGATGTTAGCTTCTTTAAAAGATAAATATTTCTTAGGGAATATTTCTGGCTATGCATATATGACAATCACACTTTGGATCCATTTTAAAGTGAGTGCTGAAACTATGAATGTAACGTTGATATTTTTCATCCCAGCAGGATTATTATCTTCTTAGTGCTAAAGAGTAATATCTCCTTAGTGAGGAAAAGTAAAAGTAAGCATTTCTTTTTTTTCATTTCTTATGAAAACAAATTACTGCAGTTCAATTTTCATTGTGAAGGCAGAACGAAGTGAATTTAGGTTGTCCATACTACAGCTTGTGATATTTCAGAGATCTTTTATTTTACTAAGATTTGAGAAAAACATTGTCATAGCTGAATTTGTTATGTTGAAATCTCTTTTTAGACACTGGAGACATTCTTCCTACTATTAGACTTAGTGGGAGATGGAATTACCCAGGATGGTATGTTGACTTTTGGATTGTAATTTTATTATTTTTCTGAGCATTTTCTCTTATTTTGCATGCGTAATAATTTTCTGAGGTAAGTGCTGTGTAAGAAATTATTCTTAACTTTAGCAGCTTGATAAAACATTTATTATATCATGATTTTTGAGAGTCTGGAATCTGAAAGCAGCTTACCTGGTTGGTTGTGGCTCAAGGTCTCTCTAGGGGTTACAGTCAAGATGCCAACTAGGCTGTAGTTATCTTAAGATACTACATTCATGGATTGAATGATCTAGTTCCAAGTTCACTTACATGGTTATTGGCAGGGTTCACATTTTCATTGTTGGCCAGACTCTAGTTTCTTGACATATGGACCTCCTCATAAGCTGATTCAATGTTAATGGCAACTGGCTCATTCCAGATGAGAGGGAGAGACAGGGAGAGAGAGAGAGAAAAAAAAGAAGAAGGAGAAGGAGGAGGAGGAGGAGGATGAAGAGGAGGAGGAGGAGGAGGAGGAGAAGGAAGGGGAGGAGAGGGGGAGGGGGAGGTGGGGAAGACAGTGGAGACTGATACTGACTGAGACAGAGAGAGATGAAGTCCTTATCCAAGATGGAAGCCACAGTCTTTTTTATAACCGAATATCAGAAGTAACATACTATTACTTCTGCTTTGTGCTGTTGGTCACACATACTACCATGGTACAATCTGAGAGGGGAAACAAAATGGGTATTAATACCAATAGATGAAGATCACTGGGGGTCATCTGGGAGGCTGGTTGCTACCACAATAGGCATTCAGATGATAATAAAGATAAGTCAACTGAAACCCTAAGAAACAACTGACTCGCTGTAGATCATACACATAATTTTGTGGCTTTGAATATAGCAGGAAATTTTCCACATGAGAATCTCATGCTCATCACAAGTTGTTTTGTTTTTAAATTTTTTCTATAATCATTCATCTTATATTATGATAAAAATGTACAAGTTAAAAAATTAAGTTACTAGATTCCACGAGATATTTCAAAATTCATGACTGGCGAGTTTTTCAAACAAAGAAAATGAATCCAGCTGCTCAGGTGCCATTCCCATCAGCCATACTGTGAAGTAGAGATCCACTTAGATAGAGAATTTGATGCCTCCTATGTGATTTTTTTGGTCACACTTTCTTCCCTAGTTTCATCTGTTACATTAGCCAAACCAGGAATTGTAGAGAGTTGTGACAGCAAAGGCCCTTTATCTCATGTGTGCAGAGATTTGAAAAAGTTCTATGAGAGAGCAATATATGAATCATTTCTTACAGAGAGCTCAAATATGGTTTAGATTTTTATCTACAAAGTGGTAAGTGAAAAAAAAAATGTGGTAATTATCAGATGAATTTTCTAAATTGTTCAGTCAGGCAATTTAAAAAAACCTCCTATAACTAGGAACTTAGAGGGATCAAACGGATCATATACTATTTTCCATCATAAGACTGTTACACTCAACACACTGTGTTAGTCATTGGACTTCGTGTTAATATTGTTTACAACACCTTAGTATGGCACCCGTCGTTCTCTCTCAAAAGTTCCCATTCCTCATTTCCTGTGATCCATATTTGATGATTCCTAATATTGAAAGTATTTTCTCATATCTGTATTCTTCGTTGCTTTCGTGCATGCATTAATTCATTTGATAGCTAGAAAGAACATATACTGTGCCAGGCATGGGGCTAGATGCTAGGAGACAATGCAAAGAAAGCAGACTAGTTCTCTCCTTTTGTGAGCTCCTTAATCTCTTTGTAGGAGATATTCCTAAAGAAATCATTATAGAAAAACATATTGACTTATAATTGTTAAAAATGGTATGAAAGAAGAGGACCGAGTATTGTAATATTATACGGGGGTGGGAGGGTGGGGATCTATCCTAAAATACTTGGGGAGGGAAGTTGACAAAGTCTTCTCTGAGAAAGTTTTAACATCTGAGGCCTACATGAGGCTTGGCACAGGCAGATACTTAGGTATGTTTAAGAATTTTTTTTTTTTTAATAAACAATTAATTTAAGTGGGAATTTCTAGCCAAGTGCAAAGTTACATTTACTATGTTGCTATCCTTTTAACATTACTGTACATGTTTAAGCATTGTCTAAATGTTTCACACAAAATAGGTGAAAATAAAGCACAGATTTAAGCATAGAATTAAAGATAACTTTATGGAATTAGTTATTATAATTAATGTATTTATTCATATATTTAAAAAACTTTTATTAAGTAGTGTCTCATGGTGGCAAGAGAATGAGCCCTGGAATCAGAGATTTGGAATTGATCTTCACTTTCGTACTACTATTTGGAGAGCAACCTGAGTCTCATGGAGAGTTAGTCTATTTATCTGTAAAATGGGGACAATGATATATATTTTGAGAGCTGTTGAGATACTTTAGATAAAGTAGTCTACCAACAGCTGGGGCATTGGTGATCTTAAATACACGGTAGTGTGGACAAAAAAAGGGCCACATGCTAAACCTGACACGCTCCAGGGAGGCCTGCATGGCAGGTCTTACAAACTCAGAGATGGAAAATAACCACATAGGATGGTCTCAACATAAAACTTCCTAACTAAAAGCGGGTCATGACAGGTAGTCACATCTTTGGCCTGTAGTTTCCTTGACAAAGTTCAATCTTTACCTTAAGTGAGCCTGTCTATTGTTTTTGTATCTAAGATAGCACACCTTTGAAATGTCAGAGTCATCTCCCTTTTCAGACCCCTAAAGGTACAACCCCAGCACCAGAGCACAGAGACCACGGAACCCCTCATTGTTATCTAGTTGCCCCACATACCATCTCTATGTATTGTAAATGTTAACTATTAACTATCCCGTACCCACCAATATAAAAAAAAAGAAGTATGTGTTTCTCTATTTTGCCTTTAATTCAATCCCAGAGACTTCCCTACTTTGCTTTCTCCCGTCCCCTTAATCTATCACCAATGGATTTCATGTAATACTTCTTATGTATCCTTGTTTTATTCGAATGTATAAAATAGGCTGCAAAGCTGCCACTCTCCAGAGCATTTTCTCTATCCATTGGGATTTTGATTCCCAACAATTCTCATCAGTTTGGTTCAAATAAACTTATAAAAATTCTCTACAGGTTTGGACATTTCTTATGTCGACAATAGCTATCATCATCATCATTGTTATTATTATTTGCTAGGGTTGAAAATAAACCAGATTAACTTGAACCATAGTAATTGCTCTGTAATTCAATTGTGGAAATGTTATTATAGTTTAAATATCTTAAACATAGCCCTAGAACTACATTTATAATTGTCACTATCCAAGAATACTTGACTACTGTGTGTTCTTTAGAGAATGTTGTAATATATTCAAATTTAATAATTAGAGGTATCGAAGAACCAAGATTGTGCATAAAAGAACAGGAAATGACTAAAGAGCTTTGATTTTGGTAACTTGTATTTATGGTTATGTTAATATATGCAATTAGAAAGTACTGCATGAAAACGGGAGTGGTAGCACTTGATGGTGGGGAGAAGAATGTAGATGCTTAGAGGACATTGTCTGCCCTGCCAAAGATCTAACCTTTCATGCTGTGAGTGACAGGGAGACAGTAAAACTTTGTAAGCAGAGGTGTTTTAGATGGCTTGCTTGGGGGAATGGGGGAAAATGGACTGAATAGGAAGTAGAGTAGACAGTTGATGCCTTAATGGGCCAGATGAACATTGTTGAGGAACTGAACTGTTCAGGAGATTACAAAGCAATAAAATAATAAAACTGAGAAATGATGATGGACTGAACCATGTAGGATTTAAACAGAACATTTAGGAGATAAAATTGGCAGCTTGTTTTGATAAATGGGATGGAGTAAAGAAGATAGAAGTGGTGTTTGAGGAAATGGATGACTCAGAGGTTGTGATGATAATGATAGAAAGGCAAGGACAGATTTGAAAAAAAATACAAACTTCAAGGGTAAAAATCAACCAGACTTGGTGATTGAGTAGATGGGGTGAGGTAAGTGAAAGGACTCACAGATAACTCCAGGGAGGAGCCACCTCAGAATACAGCTGAGAAATCTATTTGAGGGGAAGTTTACAATTTCTGCTTTAATCTAATCTGTTGACTTTGACCTGCTTATGGAACATCCAGGTGGTTATAATAGGTAGGTGCTAGGTAATTTGTATCAGTCCCGAAGATGTAAGTCTGGGAGATATAAGCAAATACATGGCGGCTGACCCTGTGAAGTAAAGGATATCTCTTAGAAAACATAGATTGAGTGAAAAAAAAACAATGCCTCCCTTAAGGTCTCCCTTGTCTTTATTCATCAGATCTGTTTGTTAACCAAGAAATATTTCTGATGGGTCCCATTTTTTACATTATTCCATATCAGGAACCTGACTCAGGCCCTTACTTCTTTCTCAGAGAGCCTCCTGACACTCTCTTTCCCCCAGTTTCCTCTTTTAGTGCCATCCGAATTTTCTTTCTGTAACAAAAATCTGATGTGTAATAATTTGATTTGGTGGTTAAGATTGGTAATGCTTCTTCATTGCTTACTGTGGATAAGCCTCACTTTGTAACATGAAAAACAAGATGGGCTCATCTCACATGTGCCGAAATCCCATTAAACTTAGCACCATTTCCTGCACACATCATGTATATTTATGTTTCTACATCCTTGCTTAAGCTCTTGGTATTCACTAAAATATCTCTCTCCTCGTTTGCATGGTGAGCTATCACTCAGCCTTCAGGTACCACTTCTGATGTCATTATGTGTTCTGAGCATTCCCCTGGCTGCTGAATGTCATCACCCCATTCCCAACTCAGGCAAGTGTGTGTGCATACACATCTACATGTATTCACATTTGTTGGCATGTTTGTGAGCCCTTCAAAGATAATCGCATTGTCTTTTTCATCTTGCTATCCCATGACTGGCACATAAAAGGTGTCCAATAATTGCTTACTGATTTAAACATGGCAGAAATAAAATTCAGTAAAATTCTATGGATGAAAGTGTGAAAATAAATTACTAAATTAGGTATTTGCTATAAGGAGAGCAATTTAGACCAGGATCAGATTATTAGAAGTATGAGGGGTGATCAAAAAATTTGGTGAATGTTTAAATTTAAACAAAATATTATTACAGTAAAAGACACATTGTCATTAATCCCCCTCAAAGTAATCCCCCTTGCTTCAAACACATTTATCCCATCATTCTTGCCACTTTCTGAAGCAGATCTGGAGGTCCTCTTTCGTGTCTTTAGTTGAGCTGTCATGGCTGCTTCAATATCCTCAATCATTTTGACTTTGGGGAAGAGCCAGAAGTTACTTAGTGCCAGATCTAGTGAATGAGGTGGATGAGGACACACAGTAATGTTTTCATTGACAGAAATTGCCATATATCAGAAGCGATGTGTGACACAGAATGTTGTCATGATGGAGGGTGATTTACGGCACACTTTAAAACACACCTTCTCTCAATTGTAGCTCACATATGACTGACTGCACTGAACAAGTTGAAACTTGTCACACACTGTTACTAAGGTTCGACGTGACACTTCCCATATTGAAAATCCCTGTCTTTCCATTGGATGGCATTCAGCAGCTGCATTCACCGTATTTTGTGATCACAACAGAAACGCTCTGTGTCACACATCACTTCTGGTATGGCAATTTCTGTCAAATAAAAACATTGCAGTATATCCTCAACCATCTTATTCACAGGTTCTGGCACCGAGCAACTTCTGGCTTTTCCCCAAAGTCAAAATGACTCAGGACATCAAGGCAGCCATGACAGCTCAACAAAAGACACTCACAAAAGAGGACTTCCAGAACTGCTTAATGTATTTAATAATTCCCCTATTCTGAGCATTTGTGATGTTTCTATTTGTTACTTATTAAAATCAGTCTCTACCTAGGTTTCTTCACTGCCTGGGCACTTTTTCACCCATTTCACCAAAAATAGTACCCCAGGCTTCTATTTTTAATGCTCCAAAGAAAGCACTATGGCAAAGGTCACCACTAACCTAATAGCCTAAATCTTCTGATTCTTTGCAAGACAGAGAAGCAATGACTGCATGCAGACTCTAGAATCAGATGCACCTGAGTTCAAATTCTGTCTTTACCATTTAGAAACTGTGTAATCATGGGCAAGTTATTTAATTCCCTGTGGTTTGGTTTTCTCATCTATAAAATGGAGCTCATTTTTACAGATGTGATTTACATTGGATTGCTAGAGAACTGATGAGCTATGTATCTAAAGGGCTTGGAGAAGTGTTTGGCATGCGGCCAGCACACAGTAAGTGCTAGGCATGGTGTAATTAAACTCTTGACTAGTTAATTTTTTTAAAATTATCTTCTTTTGTGACTTCTATAGTATTGTCTAATAGTACTACCTCAGTTTCTTTCTGTTGATAGTCTTCAAGGCTCTCCTGTTAACCTTCTAAATTCATTTTACTTACTGCCCATCAATGACACTGTCCTAGAATTTCTCATACTCTAGCTGCTCTTTTCCTGACCTTTAAGAGGCTCACCCTCCTTTGCTCACTAGTAAATGGCGCAGTTCCTCAGTGTAGATACCTTGCTTTTCTCACTCTCCTCTGTTTCGCCTACTATTCCATCCATGCATTAAGAATTCAACTATGCAGAAATGATTCACAAATATTTATTTCTAGTCCAAACGTCTCCTCTTAGTTTCAGACTCATGTTTAACATGGGCATATTTACCATAATTTGACTCTCTATTTGCTATCTCCTCTTTTGGTTCTCAGAGACACCAAAAATTCAACATGGCCCAAAATAACATTTTGATCTTCCAAGTCCTGCTCCTCTTTCAGGATCACCTGGATGTGATCCTTCACCCCTTCTCCCCCATTCTCACCCAATCTGTCATCAAGGCATTGACTTTACCTCCTGACTATTGCTTAAATCCACATACTTGTCACCAGCAGCATCCTGGTCCAAACTACCAGTATCTCTTACCTGAAACTTAGTAGCCTCCACCTGTTCTCTCTGTTGCATCCAGCGCAACACAGGCAGTGAGGGAATGAGAAGGGGAGGCTTTAGGTTAACTTTTAAGAAAGAAAGAAACAGAGACTTATTGAAGTTGAATCTCAGAGGGCCAAGGGTCTCAAAGTCATGAGGGACTGGAGTGCAAAATCAGGCCGACTGGTGGCTTTTATTGATTATACAAGGGAGTAAAAATTATCTACAGTCTGTGAAACTCTTCCATCATATCACAAAAGTGATTTAACCCAATTATCCCTGCCTGCAAATAGCGGGTGCAGAAAGTCCTATGATGACTTATTTAAGGTGTGTACCCTCCTGGGTATAAGTCGCTCATGATAAAACGTTGTTGTTGAGCTAAACAGGGAGAGCTGATATTATCTCTCTACTAACTTCTCTCACAATCAGGTGAGCGGGAAAGCCAGTGTCAGCAGTGGCTTCCTTTAAGCAGGAGTAAGGGGAAGCAATGATCCTTCCCATATTTTCCATAGTAGCTCATTGGAGGTCCCCACACGGTTCCACCTGTCTTAGGTTGTTCCTCATGTGAGAAATCTTACCCGTCCTTGGCTGGCAAACCATCTTTTGGGGACCAGACAGAGAGACATAAGGTGTAAACCTAAAGATGAAACAAAGTCCCAAGAAGGCACAGTCTCACAGACTCTTCTTTCCTTAGGGAAAGTTACAAGGGGACAATCAGCTAGACTGCTGTGTGACAACACTCTCCATCCCCTAACAGGGGTCACAGTGCTTTTCCACCATCCACCCAGAGTAAATGTTTCCTATATACAAATATGATTGGGTCATACTCCTGCTTCAAAAATTCCACTGGCTTCCTGATGCTTTAAGTATAAAAGGGGGTGGTGGTGGATGAGAATTTCTCTAGCATGACATAGAAGACATGCTCCTTCAGCATGCCTTCCCAGTTACTTCTTTTATAACACTCTCCCCCTCTTTTATTCCCTTCCCCCCGACGTAAATACTCAGTTGCTCTAAGATCCCATTCTGTATCATGTCTTTATGTTTTTGTTCCTATAACATCCTCTGCTTGAAATGGTTGTTTGTTTGTTTGTTTGTTTGGTTTCCCAAGCCCCAACCTTCCCAGCAAATACCTAATCTTGGTTAAAGACTGAAATCAAAGGTTACCCTCCCCCACCCCGTATAAACATCTGATCTAAACCACTTCACTGTGTTTTCCTCTGCCCCATCTGTACATGATCAAACTTTTATCAGACCATCAGTAACATTTTATTGCACTTATTTATTTATAGGCCCTATGTCCCTCTACTAGACAGTGAACTCCATGATTAAAAGAACATCTAGCACAGGGCCCAGTACAGAGTAATAAGAAAAGCTAACATCTAGTCTACTCTTAGTAAGTATCAGGCAGTTTAAAGAGCTTTATTTACAGTTTTAGCTCATCTGATTTTCAAGCATCCTATCAGAAATGTAGCGTTAACAGATGAGGAAATTGAGATGCCAAAAGTTGAAGTAATTTTACCAAAGTTGCATGTTAACAAATGGTAACTTTGTAGTTTGAAACTAGAGAAACTAGCCCTAAATTTCATCTTTTAAGTACTGCCCCCCCTATTGCCTATCAGAGTAGGCACTTAAAAATATTTGCAAAATGAATTATTGCATTTCTTTCTAGAAGAGTATCTCTGATTGACTTCTCTGATTACTCAAAATATTTTTCCACTTTGCTTAGCAAAATGCACAATCCTTTAACGTCATGTTTAAGTTTTGGGTTTCCAAACTATTTCTGTTTAATTTACAAATTAGTTTTCTCTCTTCTTAGATCTCCACCCTTATTTAATACTTCTATTTAACAAATTAGTTTTCTCTCTTTTACATTTTTATTCTGTCTTATGGAAAAACTACTCATTCTGTTGGTTGCTAATCCAGAAATCGCTAGTCCTATCCTTCTGTTCTGGATAGCTTTAAATTTTCTCTCCACCAAGCTGTGTCCCAGGAAGCTGACATCTGTGAATTATCTCAACAGATGCCAGGCTCTCTGACTTCCGCTTGGTTCCACCAACAGGACGCCCTGGCAAGAAGTTAGAGGATGGAAGGAGAGGGATACCACAGCAATTCGTCCAAGGTTGTGCAGGATGGGTGAGGGCTGCCTGAGCCCTTTGATAAAGATCATATTTCCATACTCCTATTAGCTGGCCTATTTACACAGCCGCCTTCTTCTCCTTCTCCTTCTCCTTCTTTTTTAACTTTGATTTATTTTAAGTGTGCTTTTCTAGGATCCATCAGCTCCAAGTTAAGTAGTTGTCTCAACCTAGTTGTGGAGGGTGCAGCTCACAGTGGAGCATTTGGGAATTGAACCGGCAACCCTGGTATTACGAGCATTGCGCTTTAACGAACTATGCTAACCGACCTCCCCACACAGCCTTTTTTTCCCCCTGGATTCCAATACCACTTCTTTCTCTCTTCCTTTCAGGTTTAGGGATGATAACAGTTCCTGAGTGTTGCTAACAAGAAGAAACACCTTGCGCTTACCTTTTTAATTAAATCTTTATTAAATTACTGTTTGAGCATACAATTTCTGCCCTCCTGAAACTTAGATAGGCCTCATCATTCCTTTGGGACTTTCTAACAGAACTCAAACTCTTTCTAGGCAGCCATCCTTCTGCCTCCAACTCATGTGGCTCAGGGGAAGATATCTTCAGCAGCGGCTTACGATCCTCATTGTTATAGGCTAATCATGGAAGTCTCTTCTTCCTTACAAGAAACTGGCCCAGGAAACTAGGCTTAAGATAATTAGGGGACTTGGTGACTGCCATCATGTCACATGAGATGGGCACAGAAGTTAAGGTGTCCCAGTCATACTTCAGGGAATAGTTTTATTTCATAGGTGAGGAAGCACTTTCCTCCCTTATTTCTTCTGCTAGCTTGAACAAAGGAGATGCTTATCCCAGTTGATGCTGGTAGCTATTTTGTAACCACATGGGGAACCAGCCTGAAGACAAAACTAACCCAGAGAAGAGGATCAACAGCATTAGGAAGGCAAAGCTGAAGACTTAATCACACTAAACCCAGAGACTGGCTTACCTCTAGATTCCTGTTCCATAAGGTTAAGGTGTTTCTTATTTTTTAAGCCCACTTGAGAAAATTCCTGATTCTTGCAGCAACTCATTTCTAAACTGCTATGGTTTCGTAATAGCTAACATTTATTGAGTGCTTACTATTTGACACTCATGGTCCTGAGCACAATAAACCACAAGGTAGGTGCTATTATTAGCTTCATTGTACACATGAGGGAGCTAAGGTTTGGAAAGGTTCATTAACTAGTCTTGGTCACATAACTAGTCAGTACTTCAGTTGTAATCCAAACCTGGGTTAATCACACGCTAGCCTTCATCCTTCAGCAGCATGGCTCTCATTTTGACACAAACTCACTTTTTCAGACAACTATGGCATGACCATACCTCAGCAACTCACTTCCAAGCAACTGACCTCACAGTCTGATAACAGAGATAGGTACATTTTTAATGATCAATAGATTGTGGAGATATGAAGTTCAGTGTTGGGTAGAGGGTAATAAAAGAGGAATGCATGGTAAAAACTCAAGCAATCTTCGAAGGTGAGATTACTGCTCACTTAGGTGATGACGATGCAACTCATTGGGAAAACAATCAGGAATACGGATGAAGTTGTAAGGCCAAGTTGTAAATGATCTTACTTGGGGAGAATATGCCAAAGTCATATTTTTAATATAAGTTTTAAACAAAGATTGAGATTATAAAATTCAATCAGAACACAGAGATTAATATCAGAGTAAATCAGATCAAAGTCCTGTATTTGGCTTTTCTGATTCTGTAATCTTTGTTTTAGCATTAATACTTCTTATGTCAGCTGAACTGAATTTCCAAATATCATCTCTGAATTATACTTTCAAAAGTCCAGTCTAGCACTTTGTTTTATTAGGCTTCCCTGCTCTGACAACAATTTATATTTGTTCATAAACATAGATCTGTTTGTTCTGGTTGAAATGATTTTTCACTGTTGAAAGGAGAAAAGCGTTGGCCTGGACCAAGTGTTCGTCTTCATGGGGCTGCTCTTTAACTGGTGTGACTAAATCAGATGAAACAGGCTCATGCAGACAGTTTTGACAGAAAGAATTTCAGAGCCAAGTCTAATGACAGCATTTAGTCTTAATATGGATGACGTGAGAACAGAAACATAATGTTTATTAGCACGCCTTACTAAAAGAATAGCTGAAAGGAAGAGCAAAGACGATGAAAATGGGAAGGACTCAGCAAAGAGCTCCCATTTTCTTGTGAAATTAATTCACATTATAGGGTGTGCTGCCTTGAATGAATTTCCTTCCTTTTACACTCCCACTTAGCTTTCCTTTAAGAGTCAAATGAAGCGGGTGGTGGAAAATGCGGTGCACCAGTCATTTTGACATTCCTTTGCAAATTAGTCAGGCTTTGATAGTACAGGTCGGCTCTACCAAGCAGGGGGGCTTTCAGCTTTGGGAATCTGGCAGGAGTTCAAGAGCAATGTGTTGCTTTGAACTCACTTGTTAGCCGTGCAAAATAAACACCATCCACCTTGCAATAAAAAAGCATCAGCAGGAGGAAAAAGAGAACATTCTAAACCCCTCCCTTGAGACTTCAAAACCCTTGCTGGGGCTGCTAAATTAGGACAGGAAAAATAAGGCCTGCTTGTGAAAAGAAAGGAGGGGAAAAGAACTATCCTACAACAAACACACACAAAAATTACAATCACTGAGAACTAATTATGTTTTCATGATCACAAATGCATTGAGAGTTTGAAAGCTCACGGACGCATCCTGATGCTGCTATAAAATGTTTCCTGGCTAATTATTTGCCAGTACAACTGTTCACTTCCTGTGGTGGATTTATGCTAAATCCTGTTATTAGTCTTGCTCTGCAATTGCCATTGTCTACGACTAGAAGCAAGGCGGAAAGGCTACAGTCAGCCTTTTATTACACAACATGTGAATGGAGATTTGACCCAATGTTCGATCACTTCCCCCCTTTGGTTTTTATGTGAGCTTGCTGAGCTTTTCCCTATAAATCACCGGGTTCCAATGAACTTTTACTCTCTTTTCTCTCCTTTCAACTCTACTACTTTGTGAGTGTGTGTGAGTGCACACTTTAAAAATAAACTACATCATTTCTTTTTCTCTTAAACAGTTGTTAAAAGCTTTTCATCATATACAATTTCTACAGTTCTTGCTCAAAATAAATATGAAACCAATTTTTGATGACTTGATTTAGTTCAGTGGTTGAAATTGGGAGTGGTAAAGATAAATGACATATAAAAAATCATGAAACTCATTTACATTTCAGCAAGGATACAATCTTAAATAAATGCAATATGCAAACTATCATAGTAGCCGATAACTACTAGCTGAAAACGAAATACTTTTTGTAGAAATCCACCTAAACTTCTTCTAGAATACTTGATATTTTGGGCATTTTAAGCAGATTTGGTAACACTTTAAATATAATTTTTCTTCAGATAAGAGTAATAATAATATTGTGTGCTATCTAAAGGGTCTTCTCAATATTTATACTATTCTAAATATCTGAAATATAAATCAAGTATTCTTATTCTACTACTACATTGAAGAACATTACCACTATATTTATTATAAGAGCTAATCTCAGATTTAGAAATCAAATCTTAAGGATTTATGAAAACTGTAGGTTTTTAAGAGCAAATTAGATTATAAACATTAAAAACACAAAAACAAACTAGAATGTAGTCCCATTTGCTTATTTTCACTTTTGTTGCCCTCATCCAAAGAGATACATCCAAAAAAATATTGCTAAGGCTGATGTCATAGAGAGTTGAACTAAGGGAGTGAGAGAGACCAGAATGATAATTGTGTTTTCAACAGTGACCCAGTTCTGGTTTGGTCATTGAATGTTTAATAAACATTTATTGAGTACAATCAATGCTTCAGAGACCAATTTCAGGGGAAAATAAAGAGGAAACAAGGGGCAATGCAAGTAGGGATGGACGGAAGAAGTTATAAAACACAGAGGCAAATAAGTAAGATAGAGGAAGAAAAAAATAATTTGCCAATAGTTCAAATTCATTGTGCCTGCTCAGTTATGTAAATTTAATGTATAGAAATACCATTATTCTTTTTTTTAAAAAAAACTTTTTATTTATTTTAAGTGTGTTTTTCCACAGCCCATCATCAGCTCCAAGTCAAGTAGTTGTTTCAGTCTAGTTGTGGAGGGTACAGCTCACAGCGGCTCATCATGCAGGGCCCATGTAGGGATTGAACTGGCAACCCTGGAGTTATGAGCATCATCGCGCTTTAACCAACTGCGCTGACAGGCAACCCCAGCATTATTCTGTTTTTTTTCTTTCTTTTTTTTTTATTGGGGAATATTGGGGAACAGTGTGTTTCTCCAGGGCCCATCCGCTTCAAGTCGTCCTTCAATCTAGTTGTGGAGAGCGCAGCTCAATTCCAACTCCAGTAGCCATTTTGAATCTTTAGTTGCAGGGGGCACAGCCCACCATTCCATGCGAGAATTGAACTGGGCAACCTTGCTGCTGAGAGCTCGCGCTCTAACCAACTGAGCAATCTGGCTGCCCCTCCAGAAGCTCAGCGGCAGCTCGTTGTCTTCAATCTAATTGTGGAGGGCGCAGCTCATTCGCCCATGTGGGGATCAAACCAGCAACCCTGTTGTTCAGAGTTCGCGCTCTAACCAACTGAGCCATCGGGCTGCCCCCCCAACATTATTCTTAACAATCTGATTTACTTCCTTTGATTTTTGGAATACAATTTTCCATTAGAAATACAAATGTATCAGAAAGTAAGCTTCTTTAAAAAAAGTTAAAGTTATGTTTGTTTAAAATAATATTCTTTTCTATAAAACAAACAAAATTAGATTTCTGTCTACCATCCCTATGTCTGTTGTGTCCATTGATTCTCTATGGAGAAATTGGCAGAATTAATTGGATTAAAATTGCTTTTAATTGCTTTGATTAATCATTTATCTATCTTGAATTTATTTACAAAAGAATATTAAACAGAGTAATTTCTTCATAGCATTGTATCAAAATCATAATAATTACTATCATCATAATAATCAAACAGATCTTTCTCAACTCACTGAAAGTCTCTGTATAATTCTCAGATACCATTATCATTCACTAAGTACTAACAATTGTTTTGGTGACAGAGGGCAAAGCAAAAACATCTAGGGCTCAGTCCTTTTCCCCAAAGAGATTACAATCAGTTGGGGATTCAGAGAAGATGTCCAACTTTTTCTGTAAAAGGCCACATAGAAAATATTTTAGGCTTTGTGGGAAAGGAGGCAAAATCAACGATAGTATATAAAAGAGTAAAATTTTGTACAAATTTTATATTGATAAAATTTAAGATAATAATAATAAAGTATAATTTTTGTTACATATGCCTACTAATGAAAAGAGTACAATTCTTTCTTTGCATGATAACATTTCACTTATTTGGAGTTCAAAATTAGTTCTCTACCATTCAAATTGATCACAAATGTTTATCTGTTAGTACTGATTTATCAAATGTGTATGAGATTTTACATATTTCATCTCTGAAAATGGCCTCACATAGATAGCTATCTATTAGCATCTGACTTTAATTGAGCACATTTGTCATTTGGAAGATATTTATAGAATTCTAATAGATTCTTCTCTTGATATTTGCATTTTAGCATGTCATTAAATTGTAGATTATTAACTTTAGTTGAATGTTAGGTAGAAGTTCCTCAATTGAACATTTAAGTGTATTTTTGAAATATGGAAATTTCCTTCACGCTTACATTATGTTTGGAAAATGTTGCTGGAGGTCAGAAAATACATCTACTACACAGTTGTGTTAGAATGGAGATATCACTCCGTACTTGAACCTTATGTAGAATGCGAAGTGTATAAAGCAGCTTGCTCATTGATTGTGGTACAACGTTACTTTTTGACAAAAATAACTTGTTCTCAGTATAAGTTTCTCTTATAGTGCTGTCTGACTTTGTAATTGTAGGCTGACTTCATAAAGAAACAACAAGTCTACAGCAAAAGCTAACTTCCAAGGCCATTCAGTGTTTGAAAACAACGGTTTTCAGATTTTTTGGGTAGATACCCAAGAGAGGGATTGCTGGGTCAATGGTAATTCTATTTTTAGTTTTTTGAGGAACTTCCACACTGTCTTCCACAGAGGCTGCACCAATCTGCATTTCTACCAGCAGTGTATGAGAGTTTCTTTTTCTCCACAGCCTCTCCAACACTTGTTACTATTTGTCTTGTTGATGATAGCCATCTAACTGGGGTGAGGTGATATCTCATTGTGGTTTGTATTTGCAACTCTCTGATGATTAGTGATGTCGAATATGTTTTCATATGTCTATTGGCTATTTGTATGTCTTCTTTGGAGAAATGTCTATTCAGGGCCTCTGCCCATTTTTTAATTGGATTGTTTAATTGACTTGTATGAGTTCCTTATATATTTTTGATATTAGCCCCTTATCGGAGGCATTGTCTGCCAAAATCTTCTCCCATTTGGTTGGTTGTTTCTTTATTTTGTCAATGGTGTCTTTTGTTGTGCAGAAGCTTTTTAGTTTGGTATAGTCCCATTCATTTATTTTAGTTTTTACTTCCCTTGCCTTTGGGATCAAATTCATAAAATGCGCTCATAAGTTTACTACCTATGTTTTCTTCTATGCAGTTTATTGTTTCAGGTCTTATGTTTAGGTCTTTGATCCATTTTGAGCTAATTTTGGTATACGGTGACAGATAGCAGTCTAATTTCAGTTCTTTTCCATGTGGCTTTCCAATTTTCCCAGCACCATTTATTGAAAACGCTGTCTTTTCTCCATTGTATGTCTTTGGCTTCTTTGTCGAAAATTATCTGTCCATATTTATGTGGGTTTATTTCTGGGTTCTCAATTCTATTCCATTGGTCTGTATGTTTGTTTTTCTGCCAGTACCATACTGTTTTGATTATTGTTACCCTGTAGTACAAGCTGAAGTCAGGGAGTGTGATACCTCCAGCATTGTTCTTTTTTCTTAGGATTGCTTTGGCTATTCAGGGTCTTTTGTGGTTCCATACAAATCTGATGATTTTTTGTTCTATTTCTTTAAAAAATGCCATTGGGATTTTGATGGGGATTGCATTAAATCTGTATATTGTTTTGGGTAATATGGCCATTTTAACTATGTGGATTCTTCCAACATAGTTATCCAACATTTATCCATAAAGACATATGTGCTCCAATGTTCATTGCAGCTTTATTTATGGTGGCTAAGGCATAGAAACAACCAAAGTGTCCTTCGGTAGATGATTGGATAAAGAAGTTGTATACATAATGGATTACTATTCTGCCATAAGAAAAAATGAAATAGTACCATTTGTGACAACATGGAGGGATCCTGAGATTATTATGTTAAGCAAGATAAGTCACACAGAAAAAGTCGAGAACCATATGATTTCACTGATATGTGGTATATAAAACTAAAAACAACAAAAGAATAAGACAAACAAATGAAGGAACAAAAACTCATGGACATAGACAACAGTTTAGTGGTTACCAGAGGGTAAGGGGGCAGGGGGGTAGTAGATGACAGTAAAGGGGATCAAATATATGGATATGGCAATGGAAAGAATATTGACTCTGGGTGGTGAACACACAATGTGATATACTGTGTTTCCCCAAAAATAATATCTAGCTGGACAATCGGCTGTAATGCGCCTTTTGTAGCAAAAATTAATATAAGACCTGGTATGATATGATATGATATGATATGATATGATATGATATGATATGATATGATATAAGCCCCAGTCTTATAGTAAAATAAGATCTGGCATTTTAATTTTTGTTCCAAAAGATGCATTAGAGCTGCTTGTCCAGCTAGGTCTTATTTTTGGGGAAACACGGTACATAGATAATGTATTACAGAATTGTACACCTGAAGTCTTTGTAACTCTACTAACAATTGTCACCCCAATAAACTTTAAATAAATAAATAAATAAATGTATTTGATTACGTGTTTTTGAAAACAAAAACAAAAACAATGGTTGAGGGTATTTCTTCTCATTCAGAAAAGTTATTTTAATCTTGTCTCTGAGCTAAAACAACAACAGCAACAACAACCAAACTGACAAACAAAAAACCCACAATAAAACTTTCTCACTGCTAAACTATCAGATTGCTGTGTGGTAGGGCAAGTCAGAAAGGTTAGCTTCTATTTGTGACAAAAATTCATAGAAGAGACAATGGTTAGCCTATAAGAACAAATGAAGCTTGCTGTTTACACTACTGGTTCAAAAATACATAGTAGATTAATACAGTGGTACCTCAGTTTTTGAACATAATCCGTTCCGGAAGACCACTCGAGTTCTGAAACGTTTGAAAACCGAGGTATGGTTTCCCCATAGAAAGTAATGCAAAATGGATTAATCCGTTCTAGACCTTTAAAATCAACCCCTAAAACTGAAAATTTAGCATGAATTTTACTATCTAATGATACCATACATCCATAAAATTTACGGCATTTGTAAACCGAAATGTTCATCAACGGAGACATTCGAACACCGAGGTACCACTGTATATTTTTTTGCAAAGCCATGCTGATGAATTACACAATGAATAATCACAAGCTTTAAACAATTTATATTTTCACAAACTTTCTAAAGTTTTTCAACTAAGCCATTTTCTGTTCCATGCACATTTTTAGCACTATCAGTGTTAAGACATGTTAGCAGATTCCACTTCAGGTTGTACTGAATTAGTGTTTTTCCAGCATTTTTGAAAATATTCTTGCCTATAAAATTGTTACATGCACACTTTTGATAAAGGCCAATTCTTGAGTCAAACTCAGCATCGCCTCCTCAAATAAACAACAGCTGAGCACTGTCTTTAACATCTGTCACTTCATCAAGAACCCACAAAAATTATCCAAAATAATTTGCTTTATATTTAAATTGTCTATTGATGCGCTCTCAATGTCTTCAATTCTTTGACTAAGTATCCTCACTAATAAGCTACTATTTTTAAATGAGTTTGTTCTCTCCCTACAGGTGTCTTTGGCTATTATGTCAAACAAGATTTAATTACATTACCATCATTCAATGGGTTTCTTTGCATGGCTAACAAATGCAACTTTTTGGGGGGTTGAAATCTGTTTTAATTCTTTGCTTTGTGAAAAAAAAAAATCTACTGACATATTTTGTTTTAACTTTTCTAATTTTCCTGACTTCTGCTTTTCTGCAAGTTGGAAATACTGTGATGAGTCTTTAGGCTGGTGTTATTGAAGTACAGTGTATTCTTTTAGCACAGCTATGTTGTGTTCACATGATAAAAAAATGCTTTGCGATTTATTTTCAGAGCAAAATAATCCGTACTCAACTGTACCTTAAAAGTGAGATAAAATCTACTTTTATTTCTTGTTTTGACATGATGGATTTACGCTGGTAATAAAAATTAAAATAAAGTGCTGATACACTTGATATTTGAAGTGCTGTTGAATTATAACTATGTCACTGTTATTTGTATTGTGCTTAGCAGCAGTGTGAAGTGAAGGAGTGTGCCACAAACAGACTCTGTTGCAACTACTCAGCTGTGCCATTGTAGCATGAATGCATCCAGACAATATGAAAATTGATGAGTGTAGTTGTGTGCCAATAAAACTTTATTTATAGACATTAAAATTTGACTTTCATATAAATTTTATGTGTCACAAATTTTATTCTTCAAATTTTAAAAATCCATTTAAAAATGTAAAACTCATTCTTGGTTCATAGGCTGTCTAAAAACAGGAGGCAGGCTGGCTTTGGTCTTTGGGCCATAGTTTGATAATCCCCAGTCTAGAATAGTGCCTGGTGTATATAGTAAGTACTCAACAAGTATTAGTGATTGAATGAATAGTTTGCAAACTATAGTGCACTCATGAACCATATATACTTATTAAAAGCAGGAATTCCCAATATTCTGATTTAGTGGGTTTGGCACCCAACAGAGCTTTGCCCATTCGATGCTGCCAGTCCTCAGACCATTCATTAGAAAAACTGCTGTGTTTGTTAATATCTTTAAAACCTCTCTGATAATTTTCCTCCTTAGCTTCACTTTAATTAATCCTCAAGAAAAAAATCTCAGTGCCTTAATTATTTTTTCAATATTGAAAAACCCACCTTAATATTTGATATAATTACCTTCTGAGCAGTGGGTGCACAAATGTAACAGGACTAAATGAATGTAATTACCAGTGGATAATAAAAGGAAATTTAAAATACAGAGAGTACTGAAAAAATGTATACACATTTTAAGAAAAAAAAAAACACGATTAAAATTGTAATACTCAATATATACTGATAACAAAAGATGAAAACAAGTCACGTTTGACTTTTGCAATTACAAGAGGTGCTCAAGGTGGTTACCATCAGCGTCCAGACACTTCTGATGACAACAAACTACTGCTTGAGCAACATTAACCAAAGTGTCCACTTGTATACATTTTTTTGGCACCTCCGGTATATGTATATATCAAGAAGTAACAGCGAAAATGCTTTATGCTTGATAATTCATTAGTTTCTCTTGGGTCTGGGCAAGCACTTGCAAGGTTTTCATCCCAATTAAGGATGCTTTACCAAACTTTATGGGTTTGCTTTCCAGAACTAGAGGTTTATGAAATAAGGAATCATTTCAGACATTGTGAGATGAAAGAGTCAAACCCTATTTACAATTTTGGTTTTTGTTTCAAGAAAAGTACTTCAAATTACAATTGAGCTTTGAAATATGCATGTAGATAGAGTGTCATGTGTTGGGTATGGTTAAAAAGTTTTAAAATACCACTTTTCTGTGTGTAATTTTCTGTGTTAGACGACATGTCAGAAGGCTGTACTCCAAAAGGCCTTAATTATCACCCATTTCCTTAAGAAACAGATACTCGCTTAGTACATGGGGAATTTGAACATTGCTAAGAGGTTGTAGTTGTACTGACTACTAAGAGTATTTCAAATGCTGAATCTGTGATTTCATTGTGGATTTATTTTTCTTGAATGTCCAGTTGAGCTCCCAGGTCAAAATCAATGATATAGGCCAAGTAATTTTCAATTATGGAATATAGGAAAAAATACTCATTTATCTGCAAAATTTAAAGAGAAAGAAGATATAAATTGTGTACTTTGAACTACATTAGATGTAGGCTGTGTTATATTGTATTGAAGTATTAGAATAAGTTAGAGAATTGGAAGAAGTCCTAGAAATGATGGTAAGCAGTACATCGCGTGAGAAAATATTGTCATTCATCTATTTGAAGACACTTCGCTCTAAATTTTGATGCAACCAGTACAAACAGAAATGTAGTAAAGTAGTATATGTGTCTGAATCAGACAGCAGGCTTTTGCATTATTTTCACTGATTGGTTAGAATTAACCTCAGAAATATTTGTTGAGAATCAATGACATCATGAAAAATAATGAAGATGACTCTCCACATCCATGACTCCTAGAGTAGGTTGATGTACTTATCTGAAGACAGATAATTTATGAGATATAAACTTGGATGATTATATAATATATTGAGAGTTAATGTATTCATAGAGATTGAGGAGACTATATATAACTCACTGATCATGAGGCTGACAGGATTACATGAAACTCTTAAACCTATCTATAAGGCAGGTATCACTGACCCATTTTATAGAAACAGATATAAAGCTTAGAAAGATTAGGTTTCTTGTTCAAGGTCATGTGTGAGATGGAACTTGGAGCCAAAACTCCTCTTTCCATTATATACTATTAAAAATTTGCTTTCTTGACTTTCACTTTGGATTGTGTTTACCAAATTTAATTATTTCAGTGGATAACAAAGTTACCATTTTATAACTTTCAGGAGTCATTTGCTATAAAATGATAAATGAGTCATGCTTCATTCCCTCCTCTAACTTCCCTATCCTCCTCCTACCTCCCACATATTCATTAACACATTGCATCCATGAAGGTAAAGTATTTTTGAAAAATATGAACTCCTGATTCACTATGTCAATCAAATATAATAGTTATATGTCAAGTAGTGTTTTCTCTTCTTGGTGTTAGTCATACTGTGTTTCCCTGAAAAATAAGACCTACTGGAATAAGGTTGGCTCCATGTGTATCATCAGTTTATTCATTTTGATTAAATTTACTTGTTTCTTTCAAGATAATTGTTGTCTTTTTTGTTTTTTTAACTTTTATCTATTTTAAGTGTGTTTTTCCAGGACCCATCAGCTCCACGTCAAGTAGTTGTTTCAATCTAGTTATGGAGGGCACAGCTCACAGTGGCCCACGCAGGGATCGAAGTGGCAATCTTCTTAAGAGCACCGCATTCTGAATTAACTGCTGCTTGTAATTGTTGTCTTTAGATTACTATTAGTGAAATTAATTTCATACTTCAGTATTAATTTCATGCTTCAGAATGAAAGTTTCCCAAAGATGCTGACATCCTAATCCTTGCAACCTACAAATATGTCACCTTACATGGTGAAAGAGATTTTACAGATGTGATTATATTAAGGATCTTGAGATGGGGAGACTATCCTGGAGTATCTGTCTGGACCCAATATAATCAAAAGAGTCCTTAAAAGAGGGAGTGGGAGGATGAGAGTCAGAGAAGAGATGAGACAGTAGAAGCAGAAGCTGAAGTGATGCTCTTTGCAGATGGAGGGAGTGGTCACACGTCAAGGAATGCAGATGGCCTCTAGAAGCTGGAAAAGCAAGGAACCTGACTGTCCTGGAGCCTCTGGAGGGAGGTGGCCCTGCCAACAGGTTGATTTTGGACAAGTGAAACTCATTACAGATTTCTGACTTCCAGAACTATAAAATAAGAAATTAGTGTTGTTTTAAACCACTAAGTTTGTGGTAATTTGTTACAGAAGTAATAAGAAACAAATACATTCAGCATAGAATTTTACAACCAAATTTCATCAGGCAGTATTATTTCACTAAGATATTATAGCTGGTATGTGGTCATCTCCAAAAAAATGATGTGTCTATGGTAATGACATTGATAATTTGTTAGCCATATTTAAATAGGCACTTTAGGGAGTAACAGCATCCATGTTTTCTGATTGCCAGTTCTTTGTTGCAGATTAGTGGTACATAACTCTTAGGTCATGGGTGTCTTCTGCATTACATTTAAACCACCATCCTTAGAGCAGTGATATAGGACACCTGAATTAAATATGTTTCCCATCATGACACATTCTTCCAAGGCTGACATGTACTTATGAGTGTGAACACAACTTCAAAACCCTAATGTACCAACACTTATGTATGAAATAGTCCTATAAGACAAACTTTAGGAAAATTAATAAAGTGAATGTAGTGATTCTGAGGTTCAAAGAATGTTTAATAACTGTATTTTTAAATATAAAATAAATATATGGATTATCTACATTAGTATGAGTATAAAGTTCTAAATAATTGGGGCAAACTCAAGTTTTAAATTAAATGTCATCAAGTTGTTTAAAATTATATAGCAAGTTTGGTTTAGCATTTTAAAATTGTGTTTCTCAGAAGTGGTTTGGAACCCCACTGTATAAGTAATATGGATTTTTCTAAATTCAGTTTTAAAGAGATGAACTAATGTAAAATTGCTCTAAAATCATGAAGAGCAGAGTCAGTTTGGTGCATAGAAAACTTAGATAGTGTTAGTAATTGCTAATATTTTTTGAATGATGAAAACATTCTGAGCACATGTAAGTACAATGAGCACTACTTTTTTCCAATTTTACAGAAGGCACAACTGAATCAAAAGAAAATTAAATAAAGTGGATGCTCTTATAGCAAATATATGGCAGAGCTGGCGTTTGTAAGTGGAACTGTGGTATAGAATGAGTTACTAACATTTAATAACTATCTATACTAGGTATTGACTAGGTTCTTTAGATACATTTTGAAATTTTAGTAAAGAATATAAAATTAAATTAGTAATTGAAAATGGTAAAAAATAAAAAATCAGAGTACTAAATGGCATGCAATAAAATGAATAGTCTCCTGACTCATATTTTCTCATCCTCATACTCATTTCTCAGAAATATATACTTTCAAATATGGATTTTTTGTTTTTTTCTGGTGGTTACATACATAAATATAAATAAAATGCTTATACTACTGTGTCTTATTTCATCAATTTTAGAGTGAAAATATCTTCCTTTTGCCCCAATCCTAGATAATTGAATTGGTACTGCATTTCAGTCGCAAGAAAATTTCCTCTCAGCACCTGAAATGGTTGGTTTCAAGACTTTTTAACATCCAGTATAGCTGATGAAAAATTTTTTAGTCTGCAGTGTGGTGATCCTTCTTCCATTACAAACAAATGTTTTTCCTTCTCTTTAGAACTTATCGACATTTCTCTTTAACTCAAATGTGCTAAAAATTTCACAAAGATATATTTTAGATATGGGTCTTTGGGTCTTTTTATTCATTTATCTTCCTCAAAACACAATGGACGTTTTCAATCTAAAATGTTCACTATGGAAAATTTTGTTCTTCTGAGTCTTATATAATTTTTCTCCCATCCATTTTCTATTTTTATTTTTTTAACTTTAACTACTGATAATTGAATTTTGGATTTTCTGGAATGATTCTCAATATTGCTTATGCTTTCTTTCAATGTTTTATTTCATAGTATTGCTTTACATTTTGCAAGATTACCTTGACTTTAGCTTCCACTTATACCATTGATTTTTTTTTTTTTTTTAAGTTTGGCAATACTATTTTTAATTTTTAGGAAATTATTCTTTCCTCTGGCCATTTCTGTTTTCAAGAAAACTCTCAAGTCTCCTTCAGCATAATAATTACAGATTTAATTTTTTTTCTAGTCTCTGAAATATTTCTATTTCTTCATCTTGCTCCTTTAAAAACCAAAAAATTCAAATATATGGTGATGGAAGGAGAACTGACTCTGGGTGGTGAACACACAATGGGATTTATAGATAATGTAATACAGAATTGTGCACCTGAAATCTATGTAATTTTACTAATAATTGTCACCCCAATAAATTTAAAAAATAAATTTAAAAAAATGTGGGTAACGTTCCATAGCATTTATGAATATAGGTTCTGGGAGCCAGACTTCTGATTTTCAATCTCAGCTCTATCACTTATTACATAACTGTGTGATTTGGACAAGTGATTAAACTTTTAATGAGGCTTAGTTTCCCCACTTGTAAAATAGTGATCATAATAGTACCTACCTAACAGAGATTAAATTTTAGGGTTTAGGATTAAATAAATTAAAAATGTAAAAACATTGAATGGTATCTGTTATTTAGAAAGTACTAATCAATCAGAGCTGGAATTATTGTTTCTCCACATTGGTTTGGTGATCCATAGTTTTCTGTTCTTACTGAAAATGAAGGTCTGCTGTTTTATAGGTGGCCAGTGTGGATATAAGTAGTTGTACTGTAGGTAAGCCCGGTTCTGCAATGGCTTCTCCCCCAATGGGAAAACTACTCTGGATGCAAATGAGGTACTTCAGCTTAGTTGGCTGACTTTATTTACTGGTACATAACTGAGTATGTAGAAAGCCAGAGGTCAGATGGGCTCTCAAAGGCAAGAGAGAGGAGAGTTTTTTCCTCCTCATCAACATTGGAAATCTTACCTTTAAAAGGGAAGTTTGTTCCCCTTCCCTCCCTTTTCTTTGCCCTGATAAAGCCCTATCCTGTTAAGCCTGGGGGTAAATTCTGGGCTGCAATTCCAGTTTTCCTGCCAGCAGGAGGGATGAAGCAGTGGGGTTGGAGAGGTGCAGGCAGAAATTCTTTTAATCCCTCTGTTTTAGCTTTATTCCTCACTGCAACTCTCCATGCTGTCAACTCTGAGACTTTAGAGATACTGCCCAGAAGATGGGTGCCCACTAAGCTTCCTCAGGGGTACCCTCTAGAATTTGGGTTTTCCTTCGTTTTTCTGGTTTCCTTGGTCAGCAGCTTTCAGTGGCTCCCATTTTCCTGGAATTTGTTGAAATCTCTTATCTGCTATTGACTACACCCACTCCCCACCTTCCCTTTATTATTATCAGTTCATTCCTTTGTCCATTTCTTAAGAGTCATTTAAATGGACCTGGAAGTTTGGGTCCTGACTCAGGAGAGGCTAATTTGGAGTTTATAATAAAACATTGACTGCTACCCCCCACACACCTCTCTCATTTAAATTTCATTAACTTTTATGATTATGCAATGAAGTACATATTATTATTATTATTATTATTATTATTCCCATTTTATATAGGAAACATTTTGAAGTTTCAAAGGTTGCTCAAGAACTCATTCCTAGTGAAAGATAGCACCCGGATTCAAATCTAGGTCTTCCTAATAATAATAATTTTAAAAAAATCCCTAAACTTTTCCTCTAAAATCCAAGAAGGGTGACTCGATAGGAGGATAACATTATGACTACTGAATATTAAAAAGAAAACAAAAGTATTACTTATACAGATTTATAATACTATATACATTACTAAGATTATTATGAAATAGGACATAAATCACATTGGCCAGTCTAAAACTTGTTCTCCTTCTCTAAAGTAGATTGGTAATTAATACAATTCTTGAGTTATTTCACAGAGTCAGGACTGTGCATGTGCTGACTCTGTGAAATAACTCAGAGCTGCGCGTGTACCAACCCTGTGTTCCTGCTGAACCTGGAAACAAAAGATTGGGACATGACCAGAACTTGAACACCAGAACCACTTTAGAAACGAAGGTCCACTGTCCAACAAGATCTAGTGCCAAAGCTTTTTACCATAAAATGGCCAAGTAACAAAACTTACCTGGCCAGCGCTTCTGCATACCTGTTTCTCCTTAACCCTTAAAAACCCACCCCAAACCCTGGGTAGAGGAGGCCAATTTGAGTGGCATCTCCTGTCTCCTCAGGGGTCAATCCAAGAATAATAAAACCTCTCTCTCCTTTTTCTTTTTTTCTCAAAATCTGGTGTTATAGTTTTGGCTCCTGTGAACATCAGGCAGAGGACGCTTGTTTGGTAACGACTTCATGAATTTTTTTAAAAAAATTAAGGTATAGATTTCTTGCTGTAAATTTGGCATCTGGGAAGATTTTGAGTGCTATGATATGCAAGTCTATGTAATATATTCTTCTTTGTCCAATCTCAGCCAGTGTTTGTTACCAGCTTAGGCATTAGAATCTATGCCACAAGGACACCTAGACTTTCCATTCATCTCCAAGTCCCTTCAGGTGGCAAAAACCCTCAGCCATGTTTCTCTAGAAACAAATGCAGTATGATGTGAAACCCAAACTACCACTCTAGCAGAGGTCTAAATTATTATTTATGGTCCACATTTTCTCTTTCAAAGACATGATGAAGAAAAAAAAATGTTAAAAGTCTGTCAATATTTTTATAGATTTGTAGTGAAAACATTACAACAAAATGTAAGTCGGTAACTCCTTGCATTTAGATTTGAGAAAATGAATATGGTGTTATTACTCTAAAGATTATACGTTGCATTGCCATACAAAAAAGGCAATCTGAAAATGCCATTAGAAAAAGAAAATTAGATTATCTTTGTAGTTAACCAAAAATGCAATATGACATTTTTGAGTCCAGCTGCCCTCAGTCCTATGGTTGAGGGAAATCATCAACCTCTAGGCTACTGATTCCTTTTCTTACTTTTGGATGGAATTTATGATTTTAGCACTTACAAAGAAAAGGTTCTGGAAGACAAAGCGTGTATGTTTCTCCTGATGATTGGTGGCTGCAGCTAGATTTATTCTTTATGACCACATGACTACTAAGAACAAACTTTGTCATTAGTTCTTTTTCTTAATATGGTTTTGACAATTTGAAAATCTTTAGCAGTTTGCACACGAATCAAACTTGAAAAGCAGATTATAAATATTTAGAGAAAAAAAGAATTTCCTTACCAAGTCTGAAAATACTATTATTGATCCAGATTTCTAATAAGGCATGCATTAATACAATTTTAAGTTCTTACTGGTGTGAATTGCTCTGAGTCTGCTGCCCAATGTCATTTAAATTTTTCTTTATATACAAAAGGTCTGATTTTTATTTCTCAAATATAGCACTTAGTTGGCATGCTTAGCCAAATAAAATTTTAGTTAATGTGTGAATCTTCTTTCTTAGCTGAAATATTTTATTAGCCATCCTTTCTATTCATTAGCATTGCTATGATTTTCGTATTTAAATATAGAAATCTATGTAGGCATGAGAAATAAGAAAGGGGGTCTAGTTTTTGCAAAGTCAAGGAACTGCTGTTGAGTTGAGAAATAATACCATGTATTTTAACAAAAGTGCTATAGCCAAAATATGTCTGCTTGCATTCTTTATTTCTCCTCAGTGGCATTTCTTGTGAAAGATATTGCTTGTATTGCTAACGTTAGAGAAAAGTGTACTCAACAGCAAGTTGGACATGTAAAGTTTCCTGAAAGAACTCACATGTTCTGACCATTACATCCTGCTTCAGTTCAGATTTGAACCCTCAATTTTAAACCTTACAGAAGCATCAAAACTTTAATATTGCTATTTATCATACAGCAGCTTCTGATTCTAAGAACACACTCAGGCAGCTAAGAGTTGCTAGAAGGAAGTTCAGTCATAGAACAGAAGGAAAGCTGGACAGCTTCGCTTTCAACTTACATTGCAGTGGAATAAATATCTCCTTTTGTAATGCAGTAAAATTTTATACCTATTTAGAGATGGCAATTTATTATAAAATAAATTCGTGTGAGTCAAAATGTGTTCAAATACTACATATCTGTTCCTACAGTAATAGAATTAAGTCCCAAATAAATCCCCACTATAATTTGCTCTCATTCAAATTGGGAAAAATAAGGTCTTTATATTTGATTGATTTACTTCTGAAGCCATTCTATAAACGAGAATAGGTTGGGCTCCTCCCCCAAATTTAGAGTTCAAATGTGTTTCAGATTACCCTCTCAAATATATACAATTTAGTTAACATGTTTAAAACATATTGATTCCCATTGGGCAGCTCCACCTGGGAGGAACTGATTTCTATCTAAGTATGTAAACTTTTGCTTTTCCCCTGCACACACACACACACACACACACACACAGAGTAGATGTTTTCGCGTTGAAACTGAAGATGTAAATGAAGGCCTGCAGTCTCTATCTGGTTCTAGTTACAAGGTCTGTTTGTTGACATCACAGATGAAGGCCTGCTGTGTCTCTGGCTCTGTCTACTCCATTTCCCCTCTAATTAGGCTTTGCCCTCAATTAAGTTAATGATGCAACTTTTCCTATAGATCATTTGCCCTTTCAATCAATTAACAGAATATGACGGTGCATCCCTCCTTGGCTTGGGATGCATTTGCCTGAGGGCAGACTGTTCTGCTCCCAGAAGTACCACATAAGCAAAAGCAGGATATTTACCACTGTATCACGTATTATCCCTAAGAACATCAGACCTGATGCTACCTTTAACTAAACTACATTTCATTACTGATTTGTGTCTGAGTGAAAAATATACTGAAATGCGAGGACAGGCCAAAAATATTGATGGGTATATTGTGAATGTAGAGCAGTTCAAAATAAATTAGGGTCAATATTTTTAAAGAGCAAATAAAAGATTCCTGTAATGTCAAATAGACATTAATTGTCACACACAGAAACATTAATGTTGCACACACACACACACACTTAAATGACCTGGACAAATCATTGAGCTTTCCACTATTAATGGGAGAAGTAAAAATGGTCCCTCTCACATAAGATACTTTTGTTTTATCAGTCTGTACTTAGAGATTATGGAATGAATTTAAAAATAATGCAATTTTAAATAGTAAAGATAACCATAATGAGATTATTGTGGAACCCATATGTCATCTGTACCAACATTTAAATACTATAAAGATCAAGATTTAAGATAAAGTTGAGTAATGATTTCTTGAAACGTATGAAAATTAGGTTAAGAAACAATGAATATGGAAGTGTAGCATTTTACTGAAAGGAACAACTAAAAGAAACACAGACCAGGCACAGGATTCCCCACAGATAAGAAACACTGGCTTCATATGGATCATGAATCTCACCCAGCATATTATTCATATAACAGAATGTGGCCATTCTGTTATTTAAACAAAAACATGTCTGCAAGTATCTTATTACCTTTTTAATACTGTAATATGTGACTTTTTAATACTGTAATACTGTAACTACTTTTAATAAAATAGAACTTGGCTTTTAATAGACGCTTCAGATAAAAGAAATACTTCCACAAAAATTTTAAAAAATGCTACATTAATAAGAGAAGCTGAAGAAATAAAGTTTGTAGAATTTGCCTATGGAAAAGAATATTGAAAAAGACTATTTCAAATAATGTAAACATATATGCATTAGACACTAGAATAGCACTGTGCCTGGAAGGATTATAAACCATGGGCTACATACTTGGCATATAGAGGATTCTTCACCAAAGATGCTGAATGCAAAAGACATGTAGATCATTGTTTTAAGGGGATTATATGAGAGATTTTACTCCCCATCAAAATGAAGGACTGAGCGAATCCTTTGGTTATTTTCTTTGAATCTTCAACACCTTTAATCTCTGTTCTGTGCACGTGTGCCCAGATGAGTATTATCTGCTTTGCACTGTAACCTCCAGCAAGGCAGAGTCTATGTTAAACCCTGCGTATACCTGAGCATTAGTGAGAGGAGGCAGGGAATATGGACAGCTTTAAATTTCATGGCATATTTGGACTTTCCCCTGAAGAAAGCAGGGAGGTGTTAAAGCACTCTGCATAGAACAAGTTCAGGTAATGCACATACAACTCTAGGGGGATTCATCCTCAACTAAGCCTCAGGTATGAGTGAAGACAATAGTGGGTTTGCCTGGTTGTCACATTCATATCTGTCCAAGCCCAGTATGTCCAAATCTTAACTCATTCTTTTCCCTCAGCCACAATGTTCATCTTCTTTCTAATTTGCTCCACTGGTAGCCACACAGGAAAGCAACAGCCATTCACAGAATACCTTTGGGATAAAATCAATAGAGCCCAGCTAACTAAGGTCCAGTTAGACTTAGAGAAAGGGAAACAACTCAACCTGAGCCACAGAGCCAGTAAGGGATAGAAACGGTTTTCTGGTCCAGTTAGAAATCACTTTACAGGCCAGCTTCTTCCACATAATTGAAGTCAAATGATAATTAATGTAAATAAGAGAAACGGGTATGTTCATGTTACTTTGGGATGTGGGACCAGGATGAGAGTCTGGGGGGTGGGAGGAGAGCATGAATCAGGATACTGAACGACTCCACAGGAATTGCTGGGTGCTGTCTGCGGGCTGTTTCACTCAAGAGGAGGACTCAGGGAAGAAGAAAAAATGTGGTTTACAGAAACCATTCTCAGGAAGGCATGAGAGTTTGCATTTAATGGGACAAAGGAAATTTTTTTTTTTTTGAAATATAGAAGGGAAATTTATTAAAATAAGAAGGCATTTTAAACAGCTGTGGCCTTGGGAGTATCAATCTTGTATAGCCTCTGGTACCGAAAGCATAACCCAAGTGGCAGTACGATTAGGCTAATATCCCATGGTCATTTTATATAATTTATTTGATCTTGGGACAATGAATGAATAATTAATTTTATTACTTTCATTACTTTAAGAGTTTAGAGAGTATTATCTGGAAAGGAGGCAGTTGATTCACAATTCAGACATATATGCATACTGAGTTCATTGATGACATTAAAAACAAACAAAGCTATCTGTATGTCTGTGGGCCAGAGTCTGTTTCATCCTTCTTTCTCTGTGATCATTATTTCACTTGGAACTTCATGTGGCCTTTCTCAAATTACTGAACTGTCCCTGAGACAGGACTGGTTCCACTTCATTTAGTGGATTTGGAGCCCTGATGCACCAACATTTTAAGTATACAAAATACTGTTTCCTCTTTCAGCTCTGAACTTAGCTAATGGCACTGGGCTAGATAATAGAGTAATGGACCAATAAAAGATCTGGGAGCCAAAAAATTTGATGTCCTCTTCAAAAATCTTCTTTAATTTTCTTCCTGTAAGTAAATGCTGCTTTCACTCCTTTGGATAGTCTCACAAAAAGAAGACTCTCAGGGTGGCCAGTTGGCTCAGTTGGTTAGAGTGTGAGCTCTGAACAGCAGGGTTGCCTGTTGGATTCCCACATGGGGTGGTGGGTTGCGCCCTCTGCAACTAAAGATTGAAAATGGCAACTGGACTTGGAGTTGAGCTGCGCCCTCTACAACTAAATTGAGGGACAACTACTTGGAGCTGATGGGCCCTGGAGAAACACACTGTCCCTCAATATTCCCCAATTTAAAAAAAAGAAAAGAAAAGAAAGAAAAAAAAAAAAGACTCTCAAGTTGGGTTCTTGGTCATTTGGTTGATTCCTCACCTATGAATCAGGGCAATGACTCCTCCATAGCCATCTTTAATTTGCATCATTTTGTTGTTTATATTTTTCTGAAGTACCTTTGGCCATGGTATTCTTATCTTACAGGCTACACAATTACCCAGTGGAAGCTTCACAACTAATTTATATTTATAGTGGAGAAAATCTTGTAGTACCTATTAGAGATACCTGAAGAGGTTTAAGGCTTACATCTCAACTTAAATAGACTGATGATGTCAAAAACATTGGTCAATCTGGAGATGTCCACATTTTTCCATTTTTCCAGCTAACCTCTGATATTACTTTTTTTTTTTTTTACTAGTTTACTTTTCATTTCCAGACCAAGATGAAGCTAATTTTGTGACCAGATATTCTTTGAATTTAAGCAGACAATCTTCCTCCAGCCTTCTATGGTTGTATTTCATGACTTCCCAATGTACTACCTCTTTAGTGGCCCAATTTGGTCTGGACCAGCCACGCTTGGTAAAGCATTTTTACACGTTTCTCTCTCTTCCCAAGGTCTGCACTTTTTTCCCTCTTCTGAAGGTTCCATACATTTCTTCCCATTTCTTCCTCCTTGGTGTGGGGCAAGGAGGGTTTTATAATCTTTTGTGATCCATCAACTTTCTTTGGATTATTCCCCAGTTTTTATTTATTTTATTTATTTATTTTTAAGATTTTATTGGGGGAAGGGGAACAGGACTTTATTGGGGAACAGTGTGTACTTCCAGGACTTTTTTTCCAAGTCAAGTTGTTGTCCTTTCAGTCTAAGTTGTGGAGGGCGCAGCTCAGCTCCAGGTCCAGTTGCCATTTTCTAGTTGCAGGGGGTGCAGCCCACCATCCATTGTGGGAGTCGCACTGGCAACTTTGTGGTTGAGAGGACGCATTCCAACCAACTGAGCCATTGGGGAGCTCAGTGGCAGCTCAGCTCAAGGTGCCCTGTTCAATCTTAGTTGCAGGGAGCGCTGCCCACCATCCCTTGCGGGAGTCGAGGAATTGAACTGGCAACCTTGTGGTTGAGAACCCACTGGAACATGTGGGAATCGAACCGGCACCTTTGGAGTTAGGAGCATGGAGCTCTAGCCGCCTGAGCCATGGGGCCGGCCCCCCAGTTTTTATTTTTAACCATTGCTCTAAAATTGATTCAGTGGACTCAAATTATCTCAGAACTTAAAATAGTGGGTTTTAATATTGATGATACTTGACAAAAATCAATACAAACATATTTCAAATCACTTTGCCATCTCCCCGTAAGGTAAGCGACACTGAAAATTTCACAGATGAAAACAAAATTAAGATTCAGAGAAATTAAACAAATTATATAAAGTCACACATTACTAAGGTGTGGAGCCAGACTCAAACCCAGGTATTTTGGTTCAAAGCCCATATATAACCCAGTACCTCAGAGAGACAGAGCATATCTGAAGGTGGCAGTTGCCAGGGAGGACCCTCTTATAAATTACACCTGTTTATTTATATATAAATAAATTACATATGGCAATTTATTTCTATATAAAAGTGTTCTCTATGCTGGCACTTCAGAGATTTCTGTGCATTTTTCTGTTGTCAGTTTGCCCGTCTTTGAAAGAATCTTGCTTCCTGGCTGCTGAAACAAGGCAAACTGAAGGGTTCCATACCAGATCAGATAACTGAGACTGCCTAATAACTAAACTTAAATTTTATTCTCAGTTTCCAGTCAATGGGTACTGGCCTGAGGCTGACTACTCTTTACCTAGGAGAGCAAAACAAAAGAGCTTTAGCACTGGCTCTGTAAGAACTGCACCATTCTACTCTGAATGGAGTTTTCAACTGGTTTCTGGATGGTTAAGTTGGGCAAAATGAGTAGCAGCTGAGGGAACATGTAACGGAACACACAATGCGCACTATGAGTTTTCTCAGTTTGTTCATGTGCATACTTTTGGAAACCTTAAGAGCCATTTGTTAACTGTTGCAGTAAGATTGTAAACTCTTCATATAATTACTATGGTGTTCTTACTTAAAGCAGTGATGCATTTCTTCTTTTTTCCTCACCTGTATCTATTATCTGTCCCCACACTCCCACACACTTTTATACATATGTATGTATATATGAGTTTGCATATATATGTACACACAGATACACATACACACACACACTTACACATAGATATAAATCTTTTTAAGATTTGAATGTGGAGTTCTTTAAAAAATACTCCAACACTTACATATTCAAATGAGTGCTGCTCCCTCCAGAGTATTTTGATACTGTGTTTCCCCGAAAATAAGACCTAGCCAGACAATCAGCTCTAATGCGTCTTTTGGAGCAAAAATTAATATAAGACTGGGTATCATATCATATCATATCATATCATATCATATCATATCATATCAATCATATCATATCACATTGTATTATAATGTTAGATAAGACCCGGTCTTATATTATAGTAAAATAAGACCGGGTTTTATATTAATTTTTGCTCCAAAAGATGCCTTAGAGCTGATTGTCTGGCTAGGTCTTATTTTGGGGGAAACATGGTACCTTGAGAAGCCATATAAATCATGATGGCTATCTTGCTGTAATTCTAACTTTTTAGAATTTTTTTTTTTTAATTTTTCTTTCAGAACCCTTTTAATTTCAGTGAAAACTTGAGGAACAAGTTCACTGCTCAGGAACACAGTGAATAAACTAGGTAAATCTCTTTTTGTTGTCCTTATTGATCAGGGGGCAGCATGGCCTGCAAGGAGAGCATGCAGTCTTTAAAGAAAGCACTAATCTGGTCGGGTTTATAAACTAGCTCTAATTACAAGAGCAACAATACAAATTGATTTCCTAAAAATTAAGTTATCATCAATACTGTCCAAGCAGAGGTAAGATAACTACCGGATTTATAGCTTTACTTATGACATTTTATTCCAATGCTAGATTTCTATATCGAACTATTTGACATTTTCACATGGATGATGGCCAAAACCAAACCCTTAGTATTTCCTCCTCAGACATACTCCTGTCACAATCTTTCACATTTCTTTCACAAGAAATAGTAGTACCATCTACCAAAAATCTAGAGGCCATCCTTGATCCATCTCTTTCCCTCATCTATCTAATCAACCAGCAAATTCAGTCAGTTATATCTTGCAAAATATATCTTCATCTATATATTTTTCTCCCTTCTAATCCACCCGTGGCCCCATTTATCTCTTGCCTGAATGATTTACTTGAACATATTCCTAACTTGTGTCTTTGTTTTCCCTCCTGGCTACTTAGAATGTGTTCTCTATATAGAAATCAGAGAGAAATTTTTGAAACTTAAATTTCATCATTGTCCTGATTACAACTCTTTAGTGACTTTGTTTTTAGTGAAACATAAAATCCGCACTCTCAACCTTGACAGTAAGTTATGGGAGCCCTTTAAATAAATAACCATGACATCCACAATCAGCGAGCACTCTGATCCCATTTTGTATTAGGTAGGTGTAAAAGTAGTTGCAAGTTTTGCAATTATTTTTAACTTTTTAAACTGCAATTACTTTTGCACCAACATATATTACTCTTTCTTTCCACCATGATGCTTCAGTCGTGCTGATTTTCTTTTGTGTCCTCAAACACGTCAAGCTTGGTTCTGTTTTGGAGCCTTTGTACTGGCTGGTCTCTCTCCTTGGTATTTTTTCCCCCTGATTTTTACATGTCTGGTTTCTTTTTGTGATGTAGGCTTTCAACTTAAATATCACCTTTTTTAGAGAAGTCTCCTGTAGTGCGTTGAATGGTGGTCCACGTCCTAATCTTTGAAACTGTGAGTATAGACTTATTTTGAAAAAAGGTTTTTGAAGACGTGATTAAGGATCTTGAGATGAGGTTATCCTAAATTACACAGGTGAGCCTAAAGCTAATGACAAATGTCTTCATAGGAAACACACAGAGGAGAGACATGGAAAGAAAAGGTCATGTGAAAACTGAGGCAGAGATTGGGATTATGTAACCATGTCAAAAAACGCTTTAGGTCTTCGGCAGTTGGAAGAAGCGAGAAAGGATTCTCCCCTAGAGCCCTTGGCGGGAACACAAGGCTGCTGACACCTTAAATTTGGGCTTTTGGCCTCTAGAATCCCAGGAGAATAAATTTATGTGGCTTTAGCCATCACATATATGGCAATTTGTTCTGTCAGCCCTGGGAAACTAATGTAGTTCCCCTGAACATGCAGTCTGAAGTAGCCACACAATTGCAATCACCCTTTTATTTTCCTCATGGTGCTTATCACTACTTGATCATTTTTTCCTCTTTCCTTGATTATTTTTTTCCTCTCTCACCTAGAATTTTCTGTGATTCCTCCTAACCAAGGTGTCTATATTTCATAATTTTAGTATTTCAAAGTGATTTTTGACATAAAATTAGAGACCAATGGTAGAGGAGATACATTTTTAAAACAGGGTTTTAAGAAGATCAATATGGAAGAATATGCTGTATGGATTACGGAGGGAAGAGGCTGTAGAATATTTTACTAGTTGAGAGTAATGAAAGCCTATACTAGGGTAGTTGTAGGAAAAGTAAAGAAGAGGACAATATAAGAAATTATCTATCTATCTATCTATCTATCATCTATCTATCTATCTATCTATCTATCTATCTATCTATCTATCTATCTATCTATCAATACATATATATATAATAAAGCAAACCAATAGTTAATGAAATAAAATGAATATATGGGAAAGTCAATATCTGGTAGGGGATTTTCATTTATCAGCTCAGGAAAATTTATAAACTGCCTATAGATTGTTTACTTAAGCTTATAAAACTATATCACCAAGTTGATTAATGCTTGTATTTACCCCAAAATGAAAAGTTCTCATTTATTTATATATTTTGAGTGATTGATAATGTATATGTCTGAAGGTTGAATGATTAATAAACTCTAACTGGATGCCAGAGTGTAAGTCATACATTTTATTACAGTTTTGATAGTTATTTTAAAATAGCAGCAGAAATCCAGTAAATTACCATTTAAGCCTAATGTATGAGGATACAATTTGTTCCACAAAAGTAGGTTTTCTTGATAAATGGGAATTGAAAATTTACATGAAGTATCTTTTGGGAAGACAGATGTTATTGATTTTTATAATTATAAAGTATAAAATATAACAATTATAACTACAGAAAATACATTTCTTTTTCAGCTAGTCTCCTATATGTAATAGAAACAAATCTTTATTGAAATAGTATTTTCTGAAATTTAATTCCAGTGTATTCATCTAAATAACAGTCAAAGCAAATCTCTCAGATGAGAGGTAGAAATGGATCAGTAATCACATTATGCAAAGAAACATAGCAAAAGAGAGAATTCTTCAGCAGGAATAAAAATTGTTGTCTAGTTTAATTGTGTTGTCTAGTTCAAACACAGAAGGGACTACCAAATCAGAAGTTTCAATTGTGGTGATTTTTTTTTTTTAATCACTTACCCATAGATATGTATGTTATGAATCATACCTTTTACAAAGTAATTATAATTTGAGAGGTACAAGGTTTTAAGCTTACCTGTTGAAAGCCGTATTGCATTTGTTTTTCAAAGTATTGGGAAAAAATAAACCTCATACTATATAAATCAGAATATTAAAATATACAAATGAGTCAGATGATATCGCACTATTGGTGAAGGAGTAAGTCTGGAAAATGAATTAGGAAAACCTGCGATAGACTGCAATATTCCATTTTTCCTCTTAAAGGCCAGTTGAGAAGCCTCTGAGACATATCATGAAGTAAGAATCAGATGGTTGGAGACTTGAGGAAGGTTAGGATCTGGGCTTCAAACTGAAAGAACAGGCTGTGCTGTGAAAAGTTGAGATCACTGAAGGGCATTTGGCCGCAGAGTGAGAAGTCCTATGCTTGTATTTCACATTTGTATGTGAACTTGCATCTGAGAATGAATTTGAACTGATGGAGCCAAGAGTGAGTAACAATGAGAATGGTATACTAGATACAGATTGGAAAGCTTGCCCTAATCATGCTCCATCTAAGGGATAGTTCCAAACTCACAAGCTCTGCTCTCCAGTGTTCAATCACAGATGAACTCACTTCTTTGTCCACCTATAACCATGGACACTTCAGCTCTAAGAACATCCTGCTTATGGTTCCCCTAGAATTAAAATCTATGTCCTGGCTCTAAAGATAGGACATAAGCACAAAGTTTACATTTTAGTAGAGATTGAAGTTGTGCAGGAGCAGAAACAAATATTAAGCAAAGGAAGCTAGTCATTGGACAGGGGAGAATGTATTGTTACATGGAAAAAGAAAGACACACAAAAGAGAGACACAGAGAGGATCGGGTAGTTGGATAGATGTTAACTAGAATTATTGTGATGATCATTTTGCAACATATAGAAATATCAAATCATTATGTTGTACACCTGAAACGAATATAATGTTATACTTGCATGTCAATTATACCTCAATAAAAAAACAAAATGAAAACCAAAAACCTAACTGGTGGTGGTTCTTTTGTGACTTTATTAAGCTTTCCTTGCATTCTGTGCTAGTATGTTGTCTCAATAAACTCTCTTTTCTGGCATGATCTGGATAGAGTATGGTGACGGACCATCCCAATTCTCATGGGACCATCCCAGTCTTAGCAGGAAACAGCTCCATCGTCAGCAAACTGGGACAGTTGGTTATCCTCTCAGAGTCTCTGTTTCTTGCAACCAAAAGAACCCTAACTAGAGCACACCACACTTATAGAAGAAAGATAAAAATTCAACAAATAGAGAAATTGATAAAAGTTTAAATTAATAAGACAAAAGACTCAATAATTATGTAATTACAAAATTGTGAGTTTGAAGGAATCATACAGAATAATTATTTATAAAAATCGTAAATGTTAGAGGAAGACAAGATTTTCCACTTCACCTAATTTTACATTATTGCTTTCCAAATGAAGAAATGAAACATAGAGGGGTTGATTTGCTTAAGATACAGAATGAGAAAACAGGTCTTATAAAACCAAATACTTTGATATTGCATTACTTCACATTGCCTTTAATGTTTTTTTTGGTTGCTACCTTTTTAGACATTTATTTATTTTGTGTAATTTATAAGTTTAATAAAGAAAATTGAATCAATAATGTAAAGAATATGAAGGGTGTCAAATGGGTACTGGAATTATTGGGGGGATCACTTCATAGATTATATAAATGCCTGACCACTGTGCTGTACACCTGAAATGAATATAAAATAATATTGAATGTCAACCATAATTAAATATATATAATATAGATATTATATAATATCTACATTATATATAATTAATTAATATATATTGACATATATTATATAATATCTATATTACATATAGATACATAATATGTATACATTACATAGCTATATATATAATATATGTATTATATTATATGTATATTATATATGATGTATTATATATAATATATGTAATATATAATATAGATACAGAATATACATTACATATATGTGTATATATATATATATATATATATATATATATATATATATAGTCATGGGATGTAAAGTACATCATGGGGAATAGAGTCAATGGTATATAATAGCTATGTATGGTGTCAGAGGGATAGTAAATTTGGAAGGGTTATCACATGGTGAGGGGTGTACATGTTTAAGCATTATGTTGTTTTGTACACCGAAGCTGATAAAAAAAAGAAAATTAAATAAACAGATTGGTATTACAGTATTGTGAAGCTGTATTTTCATTTTATAAAATAAACTAATTTTCAAAATATAATATATAATCATAGTTATATATTTTTAATATTTATATGATATTTATATAGTAAAACATATATTATATAATTACAAATATAATTTCTATATAATATAGTGTATAATATAATACATAATTATTATGTAATATAATTTTTATACATAACATGCTTCTTTATAATCATTTTATAAAATATATTATTTGTGTAATAATATATATCTTAAAGTATATTAGATGTACTTTAAAATATATTACATATATACTATGTGTGAGTGCTCTAAGTCAGTGCCTCTCACACTTTAATTTGCACATGAATTACTTCTCCTGATATCTTATTAAAATACAGATGGTGATTCAGTAGGTGTGGAGTGGGGCCTGAGACTCTGCATTTTTAAGCAGCTTCCAGTGGACGATGATGCTGTGAGGTTTTATGTTTGGGTCAGGACATGGAGTAAGTCAGTAAGAAGCAGGCTGAGCTAGCTTGTTGATGCTTCAGTTGGATACAGTTCAGACATAAACCAAAGGTTCTAGAACCTCAAGAGTCAGGACAGTCAAAATCTAGACATCTGGAGGTGTGGAGCATCTCAGCAGCAAGGCTGTCACCAGCAGGGTGTTAGCTGCACAAGGTTTTGATCAAATTCCTATGTGCTAGGGACGGTAGGCAAGGCTTTGGGGATGAGATGATGAGTAAGTAATGGCATTAGTCCTCAAGAAACGCAGAGCCCAGAGGGGGAAGTTTGAGGAGCAGGTGATTAACAGCATTAAGAAGAAGAAAGGAAAATTATAAAGGACCAGGCCATGAATTTAGGCAGTTAGTACCTGGTGGGGCTGAGGTCTACCTAAGGAGGCAGATAGAGTCAGAGTCCGAGGGACAGGAATATAAGAGCTCAAATCCAGGCACAGAGGGTCCATGTACCAGGGTGTGAGTTAGACTTCATTTCCAATATTGCATGTAAAGTATGGGAAACGTACACAATGGGGAGTGTGACAATACCTTATAAAACCAGAGGTCCTTGGTTTGCACAGAGGTATAGTCAGAGTAAGGGTAGGACTGGAGTTCAAGTCCAAGAAAATAAGTGTGTCTGAAGGGCTGAAGCCTGGCACCAGGGCACTGACCAAACAACAAGAGCAGTGGACATAAAGCAAGAGAAATCATTAAATGCACACAAGCAGCTTATACTAGAAAAATGCAAATCTCAAACAGGGGCCAAAAGAAGTAAATCTCCTTGCCCCTTCATTCGTCTCATAACTTTCCTTCAGACCACAATGCATTGTCCAGATTATAGCCAAAAGCAACTAACATATTTGTTCCTTGAGGTGATGGGATATAACTGGGAAGATATGGCATTAAATACATACCATCTTATATGGAGACACACACAGCTGTATATGACCTTATCCTTCAAGGTAATAATAAAATTTAGAATATAAAGTTGCATTATTGAATATTATTGTATATTTGTGTAGTACTTTTTAGGTTTCAAAGTACTTTCAGAAATATTATCTCATTTAATCCTCCCAGCAATACCACAAACATTATACGGTTGGGGTACACAAGTCATGAATAAGGAAACTAAACCGTAGAGAGATCAATTTGCCAAAGACAATGCAGCTTCTAAGTTGATGCAATGAAGTTTCTGACTTCAGATCAGTGCTCTTTCTAATTTGCTAAACTGTAAAATATTTTCTCTTATTTCATATTTTTTTGCACAAAAGTTCTTGCATCTAAATCCACAAGTGCGTTGAGCAGTTCATCATAGTTTATAGCTAAATTATTTGAACATTAAAATAGATGGTAAGGAAAATCACAGATATATGGGAAGTAGATTAGAATGAGCTCAGTCAATATTACCATTGTAGATATTTTTTGGGTATCAGGGAATAGAAAATCGAAACAAATAATTCCCAGGCAATCAAAAGCAAAGCTAACTGATTTACAGTGGAATGAATGAAGCCTGGGATATGAATGACAAAAAATAAAATGCAGCACATAAGTTGTCCCAAAAGAAAGACAAGTATCATTTCATGCGGGCTCGGGAAGGGAAATATAAACTTAGCCAAAGTTTGAAAGGAGTAATGAGTGAATAAAGCTGACAGTAACCATTTTATGTGTGGTCAACAAGAGAACACCATTCTCTGTGAGAGGACACTTTTCTCTTCAGGGCCAGGAATGAAGAACAGAGACACCGCTCATGAAGTTAGCAGGGATTACCTCTCAGGCAGAGATGCAGCTGTTATTCTGGAGAGGGGCTTAAGAGAAAGTAGACTTGGGACCTTGGGTTCATAAGTGACACCAATTATGAAGAATCTATGAAAAGGGACGGAAGATCTTGATTCTGAATGCTGACGTTAGAATTAGAACAAAGTTAATTATAGGTAACCACAGATCTTTTTCCCCCATAGGAAAAGAATGAGGGTTCAAAAGATAGAATAGAAATGATTGAAAGTCTACATGAATAGCCTTGAAATTGAGTGATGGGTGCAAAAATGGAAGCCTGATGTGACTTGACTAAAATGAATCACAGTCTTGCTGATATGACTTGCAGGGTGATGGGGAATATATTAACTTTGAAGTGGAAGACTTTAAAGTTGAATCAGGTTTGTGCCTGCATTTGGCTACCTTCCGTGTGGGCCAAAGGGACATGAAGGAGCTATGAGGTCTGACAATTGCATTCGTGAACTTGTTGCAACCATGTTGCTAACCTTTTGGATATCAAAGGGATTATTCATTATGAATTTGTACCAACTGGACAAACAGTTCACCAAGTTTGCTATTTGGAAGTGCTGAAAAGGCTGCGTGAAAAAGTTACACGACCTGAACTTTTCACCAACAATTTATGGTTCTTGCATCATGACAACGCACCAGTTCACATGGCACTGTCTGTGAGGGAGTTTTTAGCCAGTAAACAAATAACTGTAGTGGAATACCCTCCCTACTCACTGATCTGTCCCCTAATGACTTCTTTCTTTACCTGGAAGATAAAGGAAATATTGAAAGGAAGACATTTGATGACATTCAGGACATCAAGGGTAATACGATGACAGCTCTGATGGACATTCCAGAAAAGGAGTGTCAAAATTGCTTTGAAGGGTGGTCTAGGCGCTGGTGTCAGTGCATAGCTTCCCAAGGGCAGTACTTCGAAGGTGACCATAGTGATATTCAGCAATGAGGTATGTAGCACTTTTTCTGGGATGAATTCGCGAACTTAATTGTCCAACCTCACATTTTAGGCTGATCTGAAGATAGAGGAAGACATTCAAAATATAGCTCCATTTGGGGCTGAGCTGTATCAACATTTTATTATTAGAATAATTCCACTGGTGGAGGAGAGATAGAAGTTAAAATTGAACCAAAAAAATGAAAAACATAGAAAGGAACATAGAAAAATTTGGTTATAAACTTGATTTAATAGTGATACTAGATATTTTAGGAAATGAAAGCAGTAACAACTGAGAAACGTTTCTTTACAAATTTATATACTAGAAAAGAACAGAAAACAGATCAGAGATTGCAAATTTACTATGTGTATGCTAAAGATGGGCAGCAGACATATTCTGATTGCCTAAAGTGTATTTAAATAAATCAGAAATTGTTGCTAATCTGGTAATTTCATGTAAAAATACAAGATTTCAATTTGTTCCATACCTCTCCCCTACCCACCTTTGCAGTTGTTTGTAACCAAGTAGGCTTGTTCTAAACTAGAATGAAAGGAATGAAAATAGTGACCTAAACTGTGAAGGCAAGCATTGTCTTTGATCATATAGCCACTCAACACAAATTAACTAAACAACTAATATCTGCCAGGAACTCTGCTAGGTACTAGGGAGATAGACTTGAGTAAGTCTATGCTTTCCTGTGGTTTACAATCTACAGGGAAAGACAGACATCATGTAAACAATAAGCATGCTTAGTATTATGCTGAAAAATGGCAAGTGTTTTGGGTTGTGACTCTGGTGATCCAACCTGATGGGGCAGCATGGAAGATTGTGAGATCACTAGGGTTCCTCAGGATTGCCTAGGGTTGGCCCTGGAAAGGATTTAGGGCTTATAGTTAGTCACACATCTTTTCTAAAATTGTTCATGCTTCTGGGATGTTGTATAGAAAGAAGAATGTGCTGAAGAAGTGGAACAGCTAATTCTCTTTCATGATTTTAGTTTTAGTTCTACCTCAGTAATGCTGCAAAATATTTGTACAAACCACCGTCCTTCCACCCAAGAACAGGACTCTATTGGGCAAAGCATAGCACTTATAAAATGAATCTTTCCACTTAAAAAGTATAAATTAAAAAAAAATTCCAATAGCTAAAACAGTTGTCTAACAAGTTAGAAAGACAAAGAAGAATTTTTTTTTTTGCTAGAATGACAAAAATGCATGGATAGCAATAATGATATTGATTGAAACTAAATCTTGGAAAGAAATGTAGTCTGGAAAAGGAAAGGCAATGTTACTTGATCTTTATTATCTCCATCAAAGGCTTCTGTAATTCACAGTTTGACAGCATTTTGCAAGTAGCATGAACCATTTCACAAAGCTGTAATTTACCTTAAGAAGAAAACAATAATTAACAAGGTGCATATATAGAAATAATTGTGAACTGAAAGACATTAAACACAAAACGATGAATCCTAAAAGACTGATTATTTTTTAAACCAAAATTTCAGCTTACGAATAGCTTAACACTGTTTTTTTCTTCTGAAAAAAAGTGCAGAGTTCAACTTTATGGACACATATACACACCAGCCAGATCAAATGTTCGCATACATACGCGTTCTATAGATCACTTTGTATGGCTTACTGCATAAGCACAAGCATAACGATGGGTAGATTAGAAGTTTAGTTTCTGGCCTAGCATTTACTCTGCTTCATACAGACTAAACTATGATTACCAAGAGTCTTGTTTGGTTGAGAAGATAAACTCTGCTTTAAAATTGTAGATTAAAAAAAAAAGAAAACCTAGAAATTTCTTGTCCCAGAATGAGATACAGCCTCATAGGATTAATGGCATTATTGTTCAGAGAACAATCATTTAACTTATATTCTGATTATCTGTTTCACTTCTTCATTTACTAACCAGCCTCATTACAAGAGCAACATTTCTGTGAAATGTTTTATCCAAAAATTAATTTAAAATTTGAACTCACTATAGGATATCATGTATTTATTGTAGGATAAAAAATAATGTTGGAATTACTTGATTCTTCTTCCCCAACAGTAAAATGGGATAGATGACTTAGGCTCATTTCCCTCCTTTGATACCAGGGAAGGCCACAGTCCTCAGAATGATGCATAGAAAGCACTTAGCATGCTGAAGACATTGTTCAATAAATGTTAGCAGTTCACTAATTTAATAAAGTATATAATTTTAAGAAATTTGATTAGTGGTTCATTTTAAATGCAAGTACAGTCAAATGTGATTTTTTTTTTCTGTTTCTGTACTTTATCTCTATGAATATTTAGCAAGGATTTCTATTCATGTTTACAGAGTAGTACATGGGATGCTATCAGTTTTAATAAAGACACTGTTACAACAGTTCTAGTATAATTAATTGACATAAATTTCAATTATGCTTGAAAGCCAAAGCATAATCCAGTTCAGCAAGACACTTGCAAATGACCCTTGATTATTATTTTGATCAGTTACAGATAAAACAATTCTTTTTATTTCGCTAGGTGACAACCATCCCTAGAAATCTTAACCACCAGTCGTGTAAGGGAGGAGTTGTGGTTTAAATGAAGCCTTCATACAATAATTCAAATAAATCTAATATATAATTTTCTATTACTTGACTTTAGTATATTTTTAATATCTATCATCTATCAATCATCTATCATCTATCTCCTTCCTAGAATTAAGTTGGCCATGTTTACCATATTTATCCAAGAAAGTATGGAAAGATATGTAAAACAGTATATTTTATTGTGGGCCACCTTGTAAGGGAAACTTGATTCTTTAGTGACACAGAGGGAAGTTCTGCTTAAAAAAGTGTAATGTTGTCTCACAAGCAAGCCATAGTGGTCACATTTACTAGTAGGGGAAGTGAAGAATTTATTTTTCAGCTGAACCTGAGGAAAATTTTTAGGTGGAAAGGGGAAGGTATAATTATGTGGTTTGGAATTTGGCCAGGGCACTGGAATTCATACCTCTTCACTTTCAAGATGTGTCACAGACCCTTTAATTACCCGAAGTGGGGCAGGACCTCTGTTTTCTGTCTATCCCATCAAAAAGACAACCGACTTTGTTACCCATTTACTTCTTTGAATTTTAAATTTTAATGAGTAATACACAGAAATTATCTTAATCTCTCCTAATATATATATAGGAGAATATATATATATATATATATATATATATATATATATATATATTTATTTATTTATTTATTTAAATATATATATATATTTAAAATTATATATATATAATTTTAAATTCTGACTTACATTGATGGCAAGGTGGGGCCATCCCTTTAGAGGAGGATGCCTACAAGTTTCCATGGGGTTTTCAGTCAAAACCCCGAGGCTGCTACCTGCTAGGAATCAGAGCGCCTGGGCTTAATGTTGACCTTGACTAATTACTTGCGGTAAAAACTTGGATATGTTAGTTAACCTTAACTTGAGGCTCAGTTTCCTCATCTATAAAATAATCAGTATTCATCACTGTTACTATAAATGGGATAGTGTTCAAAAAATGCTTAGTCTCATACCTGGAAGTAGCAAATAGTAAACAAATGTAAGTATTATGGTTATCATTTCCAGGGCCTTCTCTTGGCCTTAAACCTGGCATACCCTGTGGAGAGTGGTAAGAGCCCAGTTAAGAGTGGTAAGAGCCCAGTTAAGAAATAAAAATTACAGTCTGACTGTGAAGAGCTTTATACATCAGGCTAAGTAGTTTAGATTATTATCCTGTAGGCAAAGGGGAGGAAACCACTGAAGGATTCTAATCAGAGAAATGACAGGATGACATCTGTGTCTTAGAAATAGGGTTCTGGTTGCAGGGTGGAAGAGGGATACAGGCTGGAAACAGTCTCAGATATAGTGCAAACTCATCTATGTCCTCAAAGTGAGCATGAATTTAATTTAATCTTAGTTATTGAATTGTCCTACAATGCTCTGATGCCCTCATTGTCCTTTGAGGGACATACTTTTTTTTCAAATCTTTATAAAAAATGACCGCAAACTTCTATTCATTTTTTGTTTCTTCAACCTTTCCTCCAAGTCAGGCTGTTTCAGCAGTCTGCTTTTCCATTTCAACTTGCTTATTTGTTATACTATATCCACTTGCTTCTAAGCTGGTGTGAGCAGAGGATTCAGATAGCCAAGCTTTTTAGGACTATGTCTAAAACAGTATTTGCTTGGGTAATAGGAATAGGGTTTTAATATAGAAATATATCTATTTACCAACATTCAATTCATACATTTTTATTAATATGAAACAAAACAAGCTACAGATAAAGGTAAAAGTACTACAACCCTGACCATCACCAATGATGTGTAAACAGCCACTTGAATGCTCTCACAGGGATATGGGAAAAATGGAGCATCACTCACATTTCCATATTAATTCCCTGACCTGAAGCAAAGGTACCAGGGATCAAGTCTTTGTCATGCTTTTGAGCCACACTTTTCTCCATTGTAAACCACTGCCTTTCTCACAATGGCTCTTCATCTCTGTATGCAGAGCAGAAACCGACAAAAATTTTTTTTCACAGCAATTATTCTTTTATGGCAAAACACCGTTGCTTTCTTAGAAATTTATATCATATTATGTTGGAGGTTAGCATTATCCCATGAAAATATTAGAAAAATTAGGTCATTGATTTAGCTGGCTTAATGTGAACGATGTGGATGATAAGGCAAGGAGTGAACCCTAATAATGCTAGTAATAGAAAAAAAATAGAATATAAATGTGAAGTTGTCAAGCTCAAGGCAAGGCTGAGCTACTGATAGTCAAGATGTAACTCCAGGGTTGAGATGTAAAGTCCTTATGTTTGATTAAGGCCATGGGACAGGAACAGAAGGGCAAGCACAGAAAGGACAAATTAAAATATCTAGCGTGGTCAGAGACAAGGGAAGCCGACAGAATAGCAACAGAGGACATAACACTGGTGGCCTGAAGTCCAAGTGAAGAGTAAGAAACCTAGAGAAAATATAGGACTGAAGAAGAAGGAAAACTCTCTTCAGGCAACAAATCTGGGGTGCCAGAACCTAGATCCCAGTAAGTAAGAACAATTTTTTCTCATTCCATAATCTCTCTATGCTCTCTTGTGGCAGGGACTGATGAGAGTATGACCCTCCTGGACACTGTCGCTAGTGTCACTGGTTCGTTTTACTGTAGAAGTTAAGAAAGGGGGGTAGGAGTGTTGGCTCCTACTGGTACCTGCCTTAATGCTGAGGAGCTGGGATGTGGAGAGTGAGTATGTTGGGAAAGTGTATTAGAATGATGGAGGGGAGATGGCCCCACGTGTAGGGCTGGTGGGGCAGCAAGGGGTCCTGAGATCTTGGAAGAGATGCTAAAAGTTTGCCAAAGAAGCATGCAAGAACACCAAGGCAAATTAGACTTCTGCACAGTTTTGCCAAAGACCTCTCCCTAGTTTTAGAACTATTAACTGGCTTATTAAGTCTTTCACTTTGAAACCTCTAATAAAGGAGTACGCTGCCAAGCCCCAAAGAGCTTTTCAAAAGATACCTTCTTAAAAGTCTCAGTGATGAGGGTAAGTGTCATCAGTAATAAAACATGGTGCTATGTTCTGTGAAAGCCTATGCTTGGAAGTGGATATGTGATGTTTTCAACAATCTTGTATAGTTTCTCCCAAGTCATGCATCAATAATGCATTAATAGTGCTTTAAATAACTCCCAAATCTGTTATCATTAAAAACAGTTGTCTGTTTTGAATAGATATCTAATTTTGAAAGGACATAGCTTCACTTTCAAATATGAGACAGCTGTAAAAAATTATATGTATGTACATATTTATGTACAGTAGACTCTTCAAAAGAATTCTCAATGGAGAAAAAAAATATCAATCAGTTCTTCAAAGACATGATATAATAGTCTGACATATATATTTATATACATAAAATAGTTCACCCACATAATTTATCTGATCATTTGTATGAGAGTCTATTATGTTCAGTATAACCAGTATATTTAGTTATAGAAATAAGCTTTTATATGTAAGAAACAATGATGAATAACAATGCTTAAGTCTTCCACTGAAACAATTTCAGTATAGTTTAATGGACCTCATGCCTAACATTTCAAAAATGAATCATCCTGCTGGCAAAACAATCCCATACACAACTAACAAAAGAACAACTTTTCCTCCCTCCCTCCCTCCCTCCCTTCCTTCCTCTCCTCCATTTTTCTCTATCTCTCCCTCTCTCATTCTCTCTCTCCTTTCTTCTTTCTTCACCAGAAGTGTTACTACCCAGCATAGAACCAATGGAGAACAAACAGCTAAAAATCATGCATCCGATATCTACGCGTATTGCTTGGATGTCCAGTATGATGCAAAGTGCTGCAATAGGTGCAGATACAACTGTGGTTTAGACCTAAACCCTACTGTCATTATTTATAGGCTAGTGTGGACCCAGACAAGGAGAGAGGGCATTTCAATACAGCACAAGGAGGTCCGAGAGGCATGATATGCTATCAGAAATCATGGGAGAGTCACACAATCTGTGCTTGGGGGTGAGGAAGACCTCCCGAGGATGTGGCATCTAAGTGGAGACCTATGAATGAATAGGAGTCACTGCTTGTGTTGGAATTGGGAAGGGAGAAAGGGACAAAAAATATTCTGGGCAGAGGAAATATATATAAAAACTCAGAAGCAAGAAAGAGCACAGAGCTGGGGGCATTGGAAAGCCATGTGCAAAAGAATGGAACTAGACTTCTATCTGTCACCGTGTACCAAAATTAACTCAAAATGATCAAAGACCTAAACATAAGATCTGAAACAATAAACTGAAAACATAGGTACTAAATTTATGGACCCTGGGTTCAAAGAACATTTTATGAATTTGACTCCAAAGGCAAGGGAAGTAAAAGCTAAAATAAATGAATGGGACTATATCAAATTAAAAAGCTTCTGCACAGCAAAAGAAACCACAGACAAAACAATGAGGCAACCAACTGAATGGGAGAAGATTTTTGCAAACAATGCCTCCGATAAGGGACTAATATCCAAAATATATAAGGAACTCATAGAACTCAACAACAAAAAAACAAACAACCCAACTAAAAAATGAGCAGACGACCTGGAGAGACATTTCTCTAAAGAGGACATAGAAATGGCCATTAGGCATATGAAAAAATGCTCAACATCACCAATCATCAGAGAAACGCAAATAAAAACCACGATGAGATATCACCTCACTCCAGTTAGAATGGCTATCATCAACAAAACAAATAGCAACAAGTGTTGGAGAGGCTGTGGAGAAAAAGGAACCCTCATACACTGTTGGTGGGAATGCAGATTAGTGTAACCGCTATGGAAGGCAGTGTGGAGGTTCCTCAAAAAATTACGAATAGAATTACCGTATGACCCAGCAATCCCTCTCCTGGGTATCTACCCAAAAGATTTGAAAACATTTATCCATAAAGACATGTGTGCTCCAATGTTCATTGCAGCTTTATTTACAGTGGCCAAGACATGGAAACAACCAAAGTGTCCTTCGATAGACAAATGGATAAAGAAGTTGTGGTATATATACACAATGGAATACTATTTGGCCGTAAGATGAAATTGTACTGTTTGCGACAACATGGATGGATATTGAGATTATAATGCTAAGTGAAATAAGTCAGATAGAAAAAGTAGAGAACCATATGATTTCACTGATACATGGTATATAAAACTGAAAACAACAAAGAACAATACAAACAAATGAAGAAACAAAATCTCATAGACATAGACAAGTTTAGTGGTTACCAGAGGGTGAGGAGGGAAGGGAATTCCAGAAGAGGGTAAATGTGGTCAAATATATGGTGATGGAAGAACTGATTCTGGGTGGTGAACACACAATGCGATATATAGATGATGTAATACAGAATTGTACACCTGAAACCTATGTATCTTTACTAACAATTGTCACCCCAATAAACTTTAATTAAAAAAAAACAAAACGAAAGAAAGAGTACAGGGAATATAAAAGAAACTCAGAGTTGGATGTTTGCAGGTAGATGGGTCAGTGGGTGACTTCATTGGCAGAGCGGTGAGGTGATAAGGTGGAGAGATTGTCTAATAAATGCTTTGGAGTTTGGACTTTAAGAAGAGTGAAAATAGAAATGCTCATGAATGCACATATTTAATCATGTCCAGTTTACCTAAATATCTCGAATGTCTTCTAACCTCGGTTTTTAAGTGCATCCTTGAGAAAATCAAAAGTAGCTTTGCAACAGGAATATAAGGAGGCATCTAGTTTGTAGAAGAGCCACAGGTTTTTGTTTGCTGTTTTTCTACAAATGGTTAAAATAATGTTACAATACTCAAATGTCGACTCAACAGACTTGAGAAATATTTTGGAATCAAAATGTAAGCTGTTTAACCCTGAATTATGTAATATTTGAAATTACATAAAACTTCCCCCAGCTGGGGTTCAGAGAACCCTTAAGACCTCTGTGCATGCTTCAGCAATTGCTGCCAAAGGAAACTCCCTGAATAAGTGGAGGCATGCCATGAGGAACCGGAAATTAGGAGTTCTGGAAGGAGGTATGTAAGTTTGCACAGACACATCTGTCCAGATCCCACGAGTAACTGGGTTGATGCAAAGATGAAATAATAAGTTTTTTTCCTTTTGATTAAATTTCCACTGGAGTTTGTTTTCGAGCACCATCTAATGCAATGACACTTGAATATTCCCAAATGAAGAGAAAATCACCTCCATTGCTCTGTGGATAGCACTGCTCAGAGCAATGGTTCTTAGCCTATTTTGAATGTATGGGACATTTTAAGAAATCATTTAATCTTGACCCTTGACCTCTGAATCTGTAATATCTATCTATCTATCTATCTATCTATCTATCTATCTATCTATCTATAAATGTAATCACATACACATAAAATTCTACGTAGAGTTTCAGAAGGCTCACAGATTTCCAAGGTCCATCCATGGACCCAGAAAAATAATACAATAATAATAGTAATATTGACTGATGCCCTATCTCGTTTCAGCCTCACAAGAATTATTTGATATTGTTGCTATTATCCCCATTTTAAAGATGAGAAAAAAGAGGCTAGAGGCTTTAAATAATATGCCAAAGTTGCTGAGGTAGAATGATGGCACCATCATTAAAACCTAGGCGGCCTATCTCAGAATGATATGGAAATAAGACTACACTCAGAGTCAAGAGACACAGTTCTCATTCTGGTTGTGCTCTTCAAAGTCATAACAAGACAGAATAAAAGTTTTAAAATCATTTGAAGCAATCAGAAAATGCACAGAAGGAAAACAATATCAAAATCACCCATAATCAGTGACCCAGTGACATATGTGAACATTGCAAAGTTCAGTTGAACGACTGTCACGTGCAGAAAACTAGACTTAGAGTTTTACAAACATCATCTCACTTGGTCCTCGTGGTATTAACCTATGAGGGATCCTACTTTAATCCCTACTTTGTAAAGTAGGACACAGACTTAGGGTGAACAAAAAATTGATTCAAAATTATATAGTCAATGATTATGTGATAAATCTAGAAATTATAATTCAAACTATTTCACTGTAAACTCATGCTCTTAAACAATTTGCCATATTGACTCATTTCCTAATATACCTTTCCAAGTATTTATTTCTAGACATAGATATCTATACATAAATGAATATTTAAAAAATAAAGTATAGTGAACACATAATTTTATAACAATATATTAAAGCTTTCCATATCAATATAAACATTAGTTACAAATATATTTCTATAGACTACTTTTTAATGGCTGTGCAGTATTTCAATGACTGGATAATCATGATTTGTGGACTACTTTAAATTTAAATAGTAATATTGCCTGCAAATTTTCACTTACTTCTATATAAAATTCTTTTTCTGTTCCCTTTTATGTTAAATGAAGATAACAGCATGGTTCTATCCATGACAGGTTTAGCATGAGGGCTGAATCAAATAATATGTAAGAGTAACTCCAATGAAGGGAAGCGATGCATTATTATTATTAGTTCTCCTTTGAGAAAGGAAATCTGTCTGAGTAGTAGGAAAATGAGATGGTCACTTTGGGTACACAAATGATGACATTGTGAAAATTCTCTACTGGTCTACTACATCAACTGTGAGCTCCAGGCTTGATTATATCTTACAAATAAAAATATGTAAGAAATTATCATTTTGTTTAAGAACGAGATAGTCAGATTGCCAAAGATACTGGCTGACGACATAGTTGGTTTACAAAAAAAATAAAAATAAAAGGTTATAATACATACTTTATCACTCATGCAATCTCAGAGTTGCTTGGGTGATAGAATGTGATTAAAAAGAAGAGTTATCACTTTGTTGTACAAATAACAATGTATCAGCAAATGGTTCTATGAATAGTTTGTTTAGACTTATGTCGTAGTAGCAATATAAATCACATGACCAAAACTGAATTCGTACTTGCCATTTGGTCTTCTTTAAAAATCTGACACAAATATATAAATTACTAATCAACATAGAGGTATGTTGGGGATTTCTCATTAGTAGACTCAGAAGGTTATGATCACATTTGTCTATAGAAAAACTGGCAAGACAGCCCTAACTCCACTTGAAGTGGTATGTTATTGGTGTGCGTAATCAGAGAGAGAGAGAGAGAGAGAGAGAGAGAGAGAGAGAGAGAGAGAGAGAGAGAGAGAGCACTACTAAAACTGAGAGCTTCTCTCTCTACTCCTCACCACATCTTGCCCATCAAATCCTTCCCTTGGACTCTCTATTACTGTCAATGGCATCTCCATCTTCATTACCTAGCAAAGTGCAGTTTGCATAAAAGTTGCTCCTCAAATACTGAATCAAGCTTAGAATCATAGATTGTATATCTGGAAGGACCATCTAGACATAATTAGGATTAACTGGTGTTATAGATTATTTCCATTGACAATTAGGCACATGGAGACTTGAAGGATTAAATGACTTATCCAGAGTGTCCCAAGCAAAACCAAGTTTTCTAATTCCTTGGACAATAAAATTGTATCAAAATGATGACACAATTTAAAATATCTCTTTTCTCTTTTTGCACAAATAATTCCTGTTCAGAACTTAATGTTAAATTGATTTGATTTTCATTATAAGGGCTTGATTAAACCTCAAAAATTATCAAGCAGCTGCAGGCCTCATGGCCATACTTGACATAACCTGAGGCTGCTGGACCATCAGACTGTGTATTTGTATTACTGAGGCAGAAACAACGTTGTACCGGTCTGCGTCTCGGTCCGCACCCACGGCCCACATTCAGGAGCTGCCAGGAGATTACCAGGCATATAGATTATCAGGGCCAACCATATTGTACAGATGTTGATGTGAACAATACCAGCTCCATCTCTGTGTCCTGGATTTGATTTCAATTTTAAGTTTCATGCTGTGATCTTTGACTAACTTCACTGTTTTTAGTAAGCATATCAAAGCTTTCTAGTTGATGATTATCTGTGTTCTTTAAAACGTAGCCATACTATGTGTGATGTCGGAAGAGTGGTAGATTGGGGAAGGGGGGTTGTCACTTTATGAGTGGTATAAATGTCTATGACATTGTTTTGTACATCTGACTAATAATAATAATAATAATAATAATGAAACATAGCCATAAATATTTTTCTTAGTAACAGCCAGAGTGACATGACAACTGAGATGAATATCAAACTGGTAATAGTATTGATTATGAGCAATCATCTATCACAAGACCACCAGGAGGTATGGCTCTTGGAGCTACTAGTTTCTTGTCCCTTTGTCTTGTCAATCATTAGCACCTGAGTTATACTATAAAAAATGTACTGTAACAGGGATCTGTTAATGGAGAATAATTTGTGCAAAACTGCTGGGCCATCTGTCCACTCCAGCCCAATCCTCCTGTGAGTAAATTACCCTAGAATAAATTCTGTTATATTTTATGGAGTTGCCTCCTTCCTCTTACAGTATGAAGATACTTTGTCATTACAGTGACCATTACACAATTGCCCTACTGTCAGACACATATTCACATGATTTTAAAACTATGTTTCAAAGCAAAAGATAAAATGTTTGGCCAATGAATATTTTTACCTACGTAATTCTGCTTAGAGTACACTTTAAATGAGGACAACATTGTTATGTCATTATATTCATAGGAAAATAAGTTCTGCTACCAAAGTCTACAATGTTTTCCAGATTTGTAAATTAACAAACCTGATGAGATGCATCTGTTTTCATATGCAGACAACATAAGAAGAGTGAATTACAGAGTACTTTATAAGTGCATACAAGTATCCCTAAAGAAAATGCTAATAAGCGAAGGGAAGGCCCCAAGCCAGGTACCTGAGAACAGAAGAAAGGGGGCTGAGTCGGTTCACATGAAAGTGAATCAACATTAGCCTGGGGCACCCAGGTCAGGAGGAATGAAAAGACAGAAGATAATAAGAGGCATAAGAAGGGAGAAAAATGAAATGTGAGAAAGGCCACAGGGAAAAAATATTATATATATATATATATATATATATGAAAACAAGAGAAAGCAAGACTAGAGCTCACCACAACAAACAAAAGGCTGAAGAGGAAATAGTATCAATTTTTAAAGTTCACATAAGAAAACATACCTACTTTTAATCAGATCCTCTCCGTTTTCCCTTACAGCAATATTCCGTTTGGCTGGGCAGCTCGCTAACTGATTACATATGCCACCTCCTCTGTAACTTTCCTTAAATTATCCCTGGTTTGAATATCTTTTGGAAAACTTTAGTAAATGAAAACATTGTTTTTTCTCCTTTTGAGTAATTTCTATCATAACCTTCAAGTTTTAGGATTTGAAGAACTCTTTTTAGTTGCAAATAAATAGGTTTATACAATCTATAAATATTTCATAGCCATTAAATTTATTCAACAGAGATAGTTGACTGGTTCCTGTGTGCCAGGCCCTGTTTTAGGTGCTGTGTTCTGGCCTGCTTTCCAGTCAAGTGGCTATAAACACCTTTACATAAACTATCAAGTATCATTTATTGTTTTAAAAATGTAAATAAACTTTATTTTAAAACAGTTTTAGATCTACAGAGAAGTTGGAAAGATAGAGGGAAGAGTTCTCATATACCTTTTACTAAGTTTGGCCCATTGTTAACATCTTACATTAATATGGTACATTTGTTACAACTAAGGACTCAATATTTGTATGTTACTGTTGATGAAACTCCACTCTTGATTTGATGTCACTTATTTTTCCCTACTCCTTTTTACTGTTTTAGGATGTCATACAGGACACCACACTACATTTAGTCTTCACATCTCCTTAGTCTCCTCTTGGCTGTGACAGTTGCTCAGAATTTCCTTGTTTTTAATGACCTTGACATTTTTGAGGAGTACTGGCTAGGTGTTTTGTAGAATGTTCTTCAACGTTGGTTTGTCTGATGTTTTTGTTATAGTTAGACTAGGGTTATGGGTTTTGAGAAGACAGCCACAAAAGTGAAATGCCTTTCTCATCACATTATATCAGAGGGTATATGACACCAAAGTGCCATATCACTGTTGATGTTAATTTTGATCACTGGGTTGAGGTAATGTTTGCTAGATTTTTCCACTGGAAAGTTAATATTCTTCTCTTATCATATTCTGTTCACTAAGTGAGTCACTAACTGCAGCTGACACTCAAATGTGGGGTAGGGTTGGGAATGGGGGTAAATTAAGCTCTATCTCTCGGAGGAGGAAGTATCTACATATATTATTTGGAATTCTTGTATAAAGAAAATGTGTGCCTTCTATTTCTTTATTCAATCATTTATTTATGTGGACTAATGTATACTTGTTTTATACTTTGGGCTAGCTCTCCAATAATATTTATTTGTTTTTGCTCTAATTGTTACAGCATTGGCCATTGGGAACTCTTCCAAGTTGGCTTCTGTGTTCTTTGATATATCCTTTTGTGGCTTGAGTACTTCCTTACTCTCTGGTACCACAAAATACCTCAGGCTCTCCTTGTATATTTTCTGGGCTGGGGAGTCATAGAATCAATCAGTTTTCTAATGATCCCAGTTCCTTTATTGAAGAATAGAATTAGAAACCAAGATAAATTGTCTTCATTATAAAACTGTAAAGATTCTGTTTTTGCCTTTGAAAGACTTTTTTTTTTAAGGCCTAAACTGTCTTGCACGGGAAAAAAAATAGCTCTTTCTACTCCTAAATGGTCTAAGATAGATAAAGGACTTTTTTTTTTCCCCTTGAACACTAGTCAGAAAACTGATGGTATTTGGTTAGACAGTCAATGAGAATAATATTTATTATTTAAGCTATTTAGAAATATTAATGGGAAAATCATTTAAAAAAATATTCTGATCAATAAGAACCCCTGAAAACTCTGACCATGGCTGGATCTTCCAAACTACTACAATCTTAACCATCAGTCAGCTTCACAATTCGTGAATGGAATAAAGAATAAAGTAAATGTTGAAAACAGACTTTGTTATTTGGTTTTCATTTATAAACCCATCTTTATTCAATGAGTCAATATTTTAATTATTGAAGTAATAAATAATTACTCCCACTTACTGCAAACTATTCACTCTGTTAACTGCTTTACATACACTATATTCATATTTGATAATGCACTAGAAGTAAAATCTGATCCCTGAAGCCAAAATCATTTGCAGAAAACAAAAGAAAACAACAAAACCCCCCTCACCTCTACCTCATTCTCAATAATGAAAAGCAAAAGGCAAATATTAGATTTTAATCTTGTTTTGTTTTTTAACTAGGGAAATTTAAGAAAGAATAAAGCAGGTGAAAATTTGGGACAAAATATAATTCTTGAACCTTACAGAGGGTCAAGCCATACTCTTTAACCTTCTGATAAAAAAACTGGTGTTCACAAGTCCTGACAGCTTTCCCACATCTTCACGCTGCTGGTTAATGGCGGAAGGGAGATTGGAACTCAAGGCTCTTGGCTCCCAGTTCAACTTTCCTCTAATTCTGTTCTCTAAGTCAACTATTCAGGTCAGCATCACATTGGAGCCCAAATGGTAGCTACCAGAAAGTGAATGTAGAGCAAGAGAAGGTGTGAACCCTAAAAATGCTGTATACAGACAGATGCAACCTTCTCCTGGCTACAAAATACAAGCATGTGTCATTAACTTACAGGGTATTGTGACAGTCGATATGAGATGACTGTCTTCTCTTCTTCCTTTTTTTCTCTCCTTCCTTCCTTTCTTTCTTCCCTCCTCCTTCCTTTCCTTCCCTCGCTTCTTCCTTTACTTGTCTCTTTTTTCTTTTCTATTTTCCCTCCTTCATTGTCTCCTACTTGCTTCTACCTCTGGGAGGGGGCCCCACCTTAGAGATCCTATAAACCCCAACATCAGGGCTAGGGCTGATAGCAAGTGTCCCCTAGGATGCTGTGAGGTCAAGGAGCTGCTGGATTTAGCTGCTTGTTAAAAACTAATAAGTATACAGTACAGGGGTGTAAATGTCTAACTATTACATTGTTTTATACACCTGAAACTAATTTAAAAAAGAAATATAAAAAAAAAAAGCAATAGGTAATTCTACTGTGAAGATTTCCTTAGGGAGACAGTACTTAACTCTGCAGGCTTTTCCATTCCTAGAGGCAAATTTCCTCCAAAAATAATCAGGGACTTGCCTGGAAACAGGCAGAGTAATTGTTTCTTTTGGTTTTATTTGGACTCAGGGACAGAACGAGAGGTATCATCTACATTTAAAAATGTAGTCTTGTCCCCTAGCATCCTGACACTGGCTCTTCCCACTGTGTGAGAGACACACAGAGAGAGAATAACACACACACACACACACACACACACACACACACACACACACACACACGACATAGATAGATAAATGGATATATAGAGAGACCAAGCATAGGTAGAGGGAAAAGGGACAATTTTTGTGTGTGTGTGTCTGTTTTAAATATTTAATCATTTATGGACTAGTATTGTTTTAAATACAATACATGTGATTTTAATTTGATTTAAATACTCAAAAAATGAAGTAACGTGAAAAATGAAACATAAAAAAATACAACTGTTGACGTATTTATTATATTAAATTCAATAGAAATAAATTACTCCATAAGTTACTGGCTATACAAGTTTCTAAACAGTCTTGATTTCTGTATTTATCTTATTGTACAAACCCCAATAAAGATCAGCCCACAGATTGGCTGTGAGTAGCACCGCTATCAGCATGCGTTCTCCATCATGCCTTCGGCTGACAACCACACCCACGCCCCAGGCTGTACCAATTCAATCAGAACACGGGGGTGCCAAAAAATTGTATACAAGTGGACCTTTTGGTCAACGTTGCTCAAGCAGTAGTTCACCATAATCAGAAGTGTCTGGACGCTGATGGTAACCACTTTGAGCACCTCTTGTAATCGCAGAAGTCAAACATGACTTGTATTCCTCTTTTGTTATCGGTATATATTGAGTATTACAATTTTAATAGTTTTTTTCTTTCTTAAAATGTGTATACATTTTTTTTTTGCACCCTCTGCATTTAGGAGTGGGGTCTATATATCTCTGTTTTTAAAACAAGATCTCCAAGTGATTCTAACATGCAGCTTTATACAGAGATGCGGTTGCTACAGTACATCATTTGGAAAGTGACTCTTGTCCTTAAATAAGCCGTTTAATGTTTGGTGACAAAATTTTTGGTGAAAGAGGGACTTCTTATTCCTGTCCTTTCTTAAAGGCTCACTTAATCTATGACCATGTTTGTTAAAGGAATTTATCATACGGCAGAAAGTAGGCATTAGGGTATTATGAGACCGAAGGGGTAAATAGACAGGTATGATATGAAAAGGATGACCCTTTTAAGTACTAGCCCTTATAGCTTTGCTGGGATCATGCTTTCAGGAAATAATAAACACATTTGAATCCCCTTTGATGTCAAAGTCAAACAGGGATGAGATCTAATTCCCATAATTGAAGATTCATTCTTTTATTCACTCAACAAAAGCAGTTGTACAGGCATTAGAAACGCCTTAGGGTGTTAGACGGAGCCCCTGCCCTCCTGGGCTTAACGATCACTTTTATTTTAGAAAGAGGTGTGTTAGTGACTTGGTCTATAAGATGTAACTCAATCTGGTTGAATTAATTTTACTTAGGTCCCGCATATCGTAATGAGTTAGGACCATACAAGGATTAAGTTTATCGAAAGATCAGGCTTTAACTTGTCCAGTACTTATTGCCTACAGGCTTTCTTCCTGCAAAACTACATGAAAGCAGCTATAGCTGAATGATTAAGGTTATGGAACCTGACAGAGGGCTGAAGTGGGCAAAAATGTCACTCATCCACCACATCATGTAAGCTGTGACCTCAATCCCCTTGATTATGTCAAGGGAGGGGCTGGTGCTACCCCACCCATGAATGCGGAGGTGAAAACCATGCCACTGACGAGCCTTATTATATAGCTGCAACCACACAGTGTGGATCCCAAGATGTTTGCTTCCCTAACCATGAGTGCTTGGCTTACAAACCACGGCCAGAGCTAAGGCTCCATCTATCATATTGCTGTTGGATCTCAGCCCCTGACTGTGCCAGGGGAGGAGCGGGGATTTCCCAGTCATTCAGTTTAAAGGTCTGAGGTTCTTCTTCTGGACAGCGAAACCTAGACTTTCTGGAGTCTCTGTGTACTACCCCAGCATGCGACAGGCAGTGGGAAGATGGCACACCTACTACTGCTCCTATCTTTCAGAACTTCGTTTTATTAAATCCTGCTCTCACTGCTTGGCTATTTCCTAGGTTTCTATGACATCTACTGACAACAGCAGGCATAGAGAGGCCACGACTCAGGGGCAAACTTTGCCAGAGGAGTGAAGACCTTGAGAGATGTCAGTCAACCTAAGGTCCTTAGGATAGTCTCCATGGATTGTCCTTATAGGATAAGAAAAGATCTCAGGGAAATCTTCCACAGCTAAAACAGGGGCAGAACAATCTATCCACCTGCAGTTTAGTGGAATCAGTGGGTATCACCCAATTCCATAGGTGTATGATGTGGAAAGCTGCCAGTACAGAATGAGTACTGGCTCATTGTTACGGGAAAAAAGTTATTGAGAGGCAATTACATGCTAGAAACTGTAATCAGGGATACAAAGATAAAGATTGGAGTCTCTGTTCTTAAGTAGTTATGCCTTGTAAAGGAGTCCAACAGTAAAGTGATGTCATAATAGGTTATGCATGCAACACTATGGAAGCACAGAAGTAGAAAGAGCAAACACGGAGAAAAGTCAGGGAACACGTCAGAGAGGTGACATTTGAGGTATTCCTCTAAGGGTGGCTCTACAATCCATTTGAGGAAATCTCACACAGGACCCTCCAAGCTGTGTTCAGTTAAGATACATCTGTTTCTAGATGACACATAGAACTTTTCCTGGAAACCTGGGTTCTACATATGTGGTACACTCTTTTTTTTTATTTGCAAAGGAAACATCTTGAGACATTCCAGAATCCCTAATTTCACAAATATTAATTAAAATGTAGAGGCTGAATAATCAACCAGGATTACTCACTGATTAAGTACTTGCTTCCACATATGAGTCATGCGGCAGCACACATAGATATGATCAAACTCTCAAAGGCTGCAAGTGCAAAATGCCATGAATCTTGTGTGCTTTAGAGAAGAATCTTCCAGGATTATCCCTGTGCTCCAGAGAGACAGCGATGCTGCACGCCAGAGCGTGAGGCAGTCCTTGTTTCCCAGGAAGATGAGCAGGGCCTGGTGATACAGCGTGGTGCACACTTGGTTACTTGGAAGACAGAGTAGAGGCTACATAGAAGGAAGAGATTGATGTCCAGCCTCATGTTACATGACCTTATGAGTCATCACAGGGCAAAATGGATTCCTTTCAGCTGGAAAAAATTAATGCATGTCTCATTTATCGAATACACTCACTGTTTTCTTGGCATAGTGCTAAGTAAGAGTTTTTATAAACACATTAGCATATATTTGTCACCCAAACCCTGTGAGTTAGGCACAATTATGTCCCCACTTCTGAGACAAGGAAACTGAGCTTGGAGAAGTTAATTAATGAACTCAAGGTCATACAAACTGGGAAGTGATAGAATTGGGGGTTCATCCAGGACTGCCTATCATGAAAACCTCTGCTGTCAGCTTTTTGAACTTTCTTTATCCTTAGTTAAAGACAGAGGACTATTAGTGGAGTTTATGCAGAAAGGGGAAAAAAAACAAAAATGATATCCTTGGGGATTTGTGACTGGATGGGGACATGCTCCTCTACCAAGGTCTTCACGATGCTTATTTTCTGAGGGGCCCCAGGAATTAAGATAGAGGCTCTCATGCCAAGCGTTGTTAGGAATCTGGTTTTTGTCTTTCACGGGTTACATGGCTCATGACAGGAATTAAACATGTCAGGGCTGAATATATGTTACTAGAAATAGATTACTTCAGGAAGTCATATTTGTACAGTTTAAATAGAAGTGAAGAAAACTGGAAGCAAGATACAGCATTCTAATCTGTGGTTGAATCATGCACCATAATTAAGCCTTCTCATTTCCTACTCTTTCCTTCTTCATTTTGCAAATGTCTCCATCTGTAACTCATCTCTTTTTGCAGCAACATTACACCCTCATATTTCTTTTTCTTGTGTTGCTATTTTCTCCATAAACTCTGTCTTCTAACTTTTCTAGGAAGATCCTATTGATTATTGAAATCTTCAAAGAGTAAGGTGGATGAGACAGTTCTTGAAGAAACATTAAGAATTCATATTACATAAATCAGGCCCCCAGTGAAGCTGTATGGTTGTCATTAATAGTTGACGTTAATAGGAACATTATATACATAAATTTGTTCAACATATATTAGGAGCCTAATTTTTGGCTGGAACTATTGTAGGTATTGGGGATATCAAAATAAATGAGACACAAATCTTTTTGGGTGTTATGAACTAAATGTGTCACCTCCAAATTCCTATGTTGGAGATGGTGTCTTTGGGTAGAAATGAAGTAATTGAATGGGTCATTCAATGCATGGAGCCCTCATGAATGGGATTAACGTCCTTATAAGAAGAGACATGAGAGAGATTCTCTATCTTTCTGTGCCATGTGAGAACACAGTCATTTGTAAACCAGAAAGAGGGCTTTCAGCAGGAACTTAATTGGCCAGCACCTTGATCTTGGACTTCCCAGCCTCCACAACTGTGAGAAATAAATTTCTGTTGTTTAAGCCACCCAGTCTATGGTAATTGGTAATTGTGTCAAAGCACAACGAACTGACTGAGACAATGGGTAAGATCACGACAAAAAGATAATGTCAATAAAATGTGATAAGTGTTATGATAGAGATACGTATTGTCACTACAGGAGCTCTTCGTCTAACCCAGGGGTTCCAGAAAAGTTTCTGAAGTTTCTAAAAAGATGACAGCTGAGCTCATTCATTAAACATGAATTAGAATTAGTTAGGAGAAATAAGGAAGAACATAAAGAAATTTCAAGCCCAGAAAATTCACTAGTTGAACAAAGGTACAAAGGAGCAGAACCATCTAGTATGTTCGGAGAATTACAAGCAATATACGGTGTTGCCAGAACACAAAGTTGCAAGTGATGAGAGGCAGGAGTGAGGTTGAGGAGATGGTCAGAACCACATTAGAAACAGCTTTTATGTCTGTTCATGCATTTCGTCCTCTAGGCGATGGGATGATGGAGTGGCCCAGAAAGATTTAAAGAAACAAAACTGACATAATCACATAGTATTTTAGAGTGATCACCTGGATGGCAAACACAAGGAGAGATGTGAAGGGTGGCAGCCAAGGACCTGGGACACCAGCCTAAGGAAGAGGTGCTGAGGCCTTGTACTGGGCCATCATCGTGTGAATGGGAGAGACATAAAGCTGTTAGCACTTGAATATAGGGATTGTGTGAAGTGCAGAGAGAAATAATCTTTTCTGAGGTGAATTGCTGCTTATGAATAGCAACATTTACCCTAAAAGGAATGTTAAAACCTACAGAGGTCTTTCTGTGGTTCATTTTTACACACTCATATTGGATGCGAGTGCAGTGCTTTTTTCTTTTTCCTGGGTCCAGGGATTCGGCTTGCTTTTCTCTCCTTCAGTAACTTCTAGTACTCTGTTGGTTCATTGGGGGAATTTTTCCTCCAGCCTAGAAGTGGCAGCGGTCTTGGGCTTCCCAAATACCTTCTTTGCTTGCTTGATATTCAAAAAGATAAATCCACTTTTCTTTCATAGCACTTTCTGGGATTGCAATTAATTAATAATGCCAAGACTATTTGTTTAATGTTTCTCCATCTGCTGGTACCTATTCTTGGTGGCACACATCAGACACCAATTCTGTTCAACAGCACCACTAAAAGGTGTAGGAGAAAAATTGATGTGATCCCTGAAAAATCAAGGAAGGGAAATTGGCAGGAAACCCGAGGTGGGGCAACTGAAAGGTAAGCCAGATCACACGAGGGTCACTGTTGCTTAGAGTCATCGCTGATTCTGCTGTTGTACTGCTGGATTCAGAACTCTGTCGGTGCGATGTTCTTAAAGTTTCTAATTGTCTCTGAGCCAGTGTCATGTAGGGGAGAGCATGCTTGGCCCTGGCTGCTGGGAGGAGGGGAAGGAATGATTATTTTTTTATTACCTTCTAGATGGGAAGTTGGGAAGCAAGGCCCTCACTTCCCTCTCCAACTTGTTGGGGTTTCCTGCCCCTCCCCCAGGAAAGAGTATTGGAATTCTGAGTTTTATATCTCCCTATCTTTATATCTTTATCTTTACATATAGACACACATATGCATATATTACACACATGCACATGTATTACACTCCTGCCTGACAGGAAAGTCCACGAGGGTAGAAAGCGTCTCATTCTTTTTCACTGTAATATCCTCAGGGCCAAGTAGAGTTAATATCAGATAAGCGTAGGTAGTACACACTCAGCAAATATTTTTCCGATAAATGAAAGAATAGGTGAATGAATGTGCCTTTTAAAAACAAGCATTTTACTTCTAATCACTATAGGATTTTAATAAATCTATACTACTTGGTCCTAATCTATAGTTCTTAACTCCCTTCTGAGACAGTAACTGGAACTGCTCCCACTTTCTGTTTGTTTCATGGGGTTTATCAAACCCACCCACACCTTCACTTCTGAACCTCAGATTTCAGTTAGGGTACCATCGATCACTTAGTCTATGCTTACACTTTCCCCTGACTGGAAACTGATCAAAGCACTAACATCGGTGTCCCTAAAGGCAGGTAAGCTGTGTACCTTTCCTTGGATCTCCAGACTTGCTAAGACCTAGCTCTGGAGACCTGGGCGAAGGAAAAGAGCCTGCAGACCATTTCCCTCCAGAAGGCAGGGAAGATGAACTGCTTCCTTGGCCATGTTTAAATGAGAGCTGGCAATGGATATAACACAACTTTAGAGAGCTATTTGAGATTTGAACCAGTTGTTTTCTCTGGAGAACAGCAATATTGAAATTCTGAGGAAATACAACAATGTTTTGAAATGGATTATCTAATTTTGGACTTTCTGATTGCCTTAAAGAGTGAGCTAGGTAGGCAAAGCCATATAACAGTGACATAAAACATAACCCTTTTAAGACATTATAAACTTAAAAAATCATCATAAAATCTTATCTAAGACTCAAACACTGTTGTTCAGTTTCTGATGCTGCAAGGCTGAAGATTTAATCAACCTGAAGTTAGCAGTTCAATGTTAATAATCTATCTTCAGAAATAACTCACCTGTAGGATTTAATTTACAGGATTTTGAAAACACACATACACTTCAAAGGTTTCATTGACGCCATCGGCTTCATGATTAACGTTGTCTCAGAATGGGGCTTGCTACGTTTTACTACGTAGGCTATATTTTAAATTCCTTCAGCTCTGGTTATTGGTAGTTGCTTGCTTTAACTGGGATTCATAATTCTCCCTGAGAATAAAACTTGTTGTCAGAATAAAGCACATTTGGCCCTTTCTAAGTTGCCAAAATGTGAAGTCTTGTGGTTAGGTATTTTGGAAAACTAGCAGGTTTTGTTTACATATTGTGGTGTTTCTCCAAATTTATCCCACATCCCACACCCCACAAGTCTAGGACCCCTTCCAATGTAATTGCTGTGGGACAAGTGCAAGGCAAAAAAAGGCTTCCTCAGTTCCCAAATCCCTTCCATTTCTGAATCACACGCAACAAGTGCCAGAAGAGCTTCCCTTGACCAAAAAAAAAAAAAAAAAAATGAAAAAAAAAATAATGCTGACCCACAGAAATACCTGAATCTAATTTGCTATACAAACGGAAACCTTTTCTTCTTTAGATTGGATACAGAAAATGTTTTTTTCAATGTTTATAATTTAACAATTGCTTAGAGCCTTTCATCTGAAAGCAATTTACGCATGTTGGGCCCAATTATCCTAACATGCTTAAAGCTTCTCAGTATTTTTCCTCTTTAACCTTGATGCATTAGTTTCATTGGATAGGGCCCTTATACCTGCAGAAAATCTTAAACCTAATCATGGAAGTGCTTTACGGATTAAAATGCCAGAAAACCCTTCTTGCCTAGGAAAGAACAATATGTTGGAAAATAATAGTGTTTCTGTAGTCTTCTTAAAGAGATTAAAAGCTTCAGTTTTGAACTAGATGGAGTCATTCCATGTTATATTCAGCCAGAAGAGATACTGAGTCATGAACCCATACTCAGTGTCTGTTACCTTAATTTTGAAAGAAAGCAATTTGTCCCATCTGCAGTAAATATGTTATCTTAATCTAGTGTCATCCAGCAGTCTAGAGCCATCTGCTCTGGCTCTTTGTTAGGATGGCTTATTCAGTCAATTCACTTAAGAAATACTGAGTGGTAACTCTGTGCCAGGCATTGTGCTAGATACTAGAGAGAAAATGGTGAAAAACATATATGTGTCCAGGAGTTTACAATTCTGAAGGAGATAATATGCACACAAATAGTTCATTATAATATTATGAGAAACACTATGATGACAGAACTCAGTCTTGGGAAGGGTATCTGACCAAGTGGAAGGACATGAGTAAAGGCTTCCAAAAGAAGTGAAAGCTAGGATGAGGCACGAATGAGTGGAGACAAAGGGGAGGGAGGAAAAGTGTTCTGGAGAGGAAGTAGTAGCATGTGTTGAAAGCCACATGTTTGAGGAGTTCCATTTTGCTAAAGGATTGAGGTTAGGGTTGCACGTGGGTAATAGATGTTGTTGAGAGGCAAGTAGAACCCAGTTCATTAGGACCTTGTAAACCCTAAGAAGGAGTTCAGACACTTTCCTAAAGAGAATGGGGAGTCATGAGAGGACTCTATACAGAAGAACAGCAGGAATCGATTGCATTTTTTTTTGAATGAATACTTTGGCTGCAGTGTGTGGAATTGATTGGATGGGAATTGATGGTGGACCTTTGCTATCATAAAGGAGACGGATGGTGGTTGCTCTGAATTATGGTGGTGACCATGGCAATAAAAAGAGGTTGAACTATTCAAGTGAGAATCAGTTGGGTGAATCTGTTGCAATGACTGATTACATGTGAAAGAGACAAGAGTCAAGGATAAGGCTGATTTCCCTACTATTGGCCCAACTTTTGTGATAGTTTCATGGAACATTATTTCATGGGATCATCTTCATTTCTGGGACTATTGAGAGTAACCAAACCATCTAAATATTGTTGCATTGTTAAGAAGTAAACTAACAGAAATCTAAAATATATCTGAAAAACATGAAGTGGCATAAGCACTGAGAAATTCTATGTGACCAATTCTGTAAATATATTTAACTTCATGAGCAAACATGGACTTTCAGCTGATAAACAACAGAGCAGAGGTCTGAAGCAACATAATGTTTTAAGCATCTCTTTAAAGTGATTACGGCATCACTTCAGGGTTTCCAAACTGTGTCAGAGCCCCGGATCCTGTAGTGCTATATTTGCCCTATATCTCCCCTACCCTTCCCATCCCACACTCACATTCATGTCTGTTCCAATCACATCATCCCAGCATTTACTGTTTTATACAATAAAGTTCTGGACAATATTGTACTTGGCAAAAAGAAAAAAAAAAAAGAAAAAGGCACAACAAATATTTGAGAGTCAATATTCTTGACAAGTTTCTGAAGCTCAGAGTTATTGGCCCTGCGCACCTCTCTACCTCCAGTTTCCTCATTCACAAAATAAGACACAATCTTTTGTACTACATTACAGAATAGTTGAGGTAATCAAATGAGGTTATTTGTATTACAGTGCATTTTAAAAATCAACTTTATGGAGGTATAATTTATGTCTAATAAACTGAATCCATTTGAGGTATACAGCTTGATGAGTTTTCACAGGGTATGTCCTGTGCAGCCATTGTCATAATCAGATTACAGAATGTTTTCATTACTCCAAAAGATTCCTCACACCCCTTTGCAGTTCCTCCTCCTGGCTCCCTCTGAAACTACCCACCTGCTTCCTAGCACTATAGATTAGTTTGTATTTTTCAGTATTTTATGTAAATGAAATGATACAGCATGTACTCGTGTTTGCTTCTTTCACAAAGCATGACAATTTTGATATTCATCCATTTGTAGCAACAGTAATTCATTTTTTTTATTGCTGAATAGTATTCTGCTGTATGGATGTGCATTTTATCTATTTACCTGTTGATGGACACTTAGATTATTTCCTATTTCTGGCAATTTCCTGTTTCTGGCAATTATACCTGCTATGAAAATTTATGTACAAGTTTTTGCGTGTACCTAAAGTGCTATTTAAACTGAAAAATGGCATTTAATATAAACTTTCATTATTCAGATGTTAAAATCATTCTGGGTTTTACAGGAAATTCCTCTCTCAGGTAAGAGCAATTTCTGTTTATTGATTTCTTGGGAATAAAAATGGTGTTAATGCATATAGCATTTCTCTCAATGTGGTTAATATTCAGCTTCATTTCAAAAGAATTTGCAACATTTCTTATTATAGACATCTGAGAATAAAACTTTTTATGTGAAATATAAAATTGCAGAATGACATAAATTTAAACATTATAGAGCCCATTGTAAAAGGTAGGTTTTGGTCAATGTTTGTTCATACTCCAGATTATGAAATTCCCTTGATGCGTGCACTGAAGTCCCTTTGACTCCATGGGATCTGTGCCCATAAATTGAGAAAAGACTATATGCAGCAATTGTGTTAATTACAATAGACTTATTGTTTAGATCAAAAAGCATCTCACTGGGGCCTTGCCTGAGGAGTCAGCACTGACATCTTACTTGACTACCAAACTTAAAGGAATATATCCATTGCTTTCCAACTTTATATTTTGGAATCTTTTCAAATTATGTTGCACTGTTGCTCCCGAAGTTAATATAAACTAAAACATATAGTTACTTATTTTCCAAGGGTCAAGTGAATTTAGTGCTCACCTCCTCTTTGAAGTTCTTCCAGATTGCCAAGAAGAAATATCATTTCATTCTCTCTCCTTCCCTTACGTGAAAACAATGCTTTCTGTGCTCTACAATGTTTTGTGTAATTCTCTAGTGTATATTTTGATTTCCTATTCCAAACTCCCTGACTGCCATCTTTGCTTTGTTAGAAAAGAGGGAGGAGTGGCGCATAATTCTGATAGCTCGTAGTCACTCTAGGGCAGCAATTCTCAAACTGGTTTTTCTCAAGGCCCCTTTTTCGTGCTTAAAAATGATTAATCACCCCAAGGCACTTCTGATTATGGGAGTTATATCTATCAATATTTAACCTGTTGGAAATTAAAACTAAGAAAAAATTTAAAGTATTAATTTATAAATCTATTAAAAATAATCCATTATACATTCAAATCAATAGCATACTTCTAAGAAAATAATGTTTTGTAAACCACAAATGCACTGAGAAAATGCAGTGGTATTTTTTTTCACATTTTTTTGAAAAATCTTTTAATGCCTAGCTAATAGACCATGCCTCATGTCTGCTTCTGCATTCAGTCTGTTGCAATATCACCTTTCATGTTGATTCTAGGAAACTTCTCTCAACACTAATGAGGGAAGGAGAGTGAAAACATAAAAACATATCCTAGTGTGATTATGAAATTAGTTTTGACCTTGTAGATCCCCTTAAATATATTGTGAGGCCCCCCTAATGTTTCCTGGATAAACTTTGAAAACTGATGTTCTTGTCACTACTATAGTATGATGAATGTTTCATTAGCAAATATATTTTTGTTCAATATAAATATAGTCAATGGAAAGTGGCGTGTTTGGACTTTTGTCATGTATCAAGTTTTCCATAATCAATTATAACTAATATAGCTAATTTATTAGTGAATATGATTTTTTAATTGGTTCTGCTATGAGATGTTTGGGTAAGTGAGATTCTAGGTATATAAATATAGATAAGATATATACATATTTATATAAGATATATATGTATTATATATATGTATATATATATATACACATACACATACATACATATATATATATAAAACAAGTTGAGAAAAACCTCTGTGCAAACTTTTACCGTGTTTCCCCGAAAATAAGACGAACTGGAAAATAAGACCTAGCATGATTTTTCAGGATGACATCCCCTGAACATAAGCCCTACTGCACTTTTTGGAGCAAAAAGTTAATATAAGACCCAGTCTTATTTTCGGGGAAATATTGTATCATAGAACTTAACATAGTATATTGTAATAGATTTTTATTTATTGTCTTATTGGATTATAGTCTCTTTGAGGGCAGCTGCTGCATCCTTTCATTAATGTAATCTCATTGCCCAACACCATTTCTGGATCCCTGTTTATTATAAAATTTGTTGACTGAGATAGACGGAGGATACCCCACAGACTGATTGGTGATAAATCTAACTATGCAATATGACTCTAATGCTTTATTGATGAAATTAGTTCTAAACTTAGAGGTGACAACTCTTAAAATTTGAAGTGAACAAGCATCTAAGTACACATGTCCAAGTTGGGTGGTGCTGAAGCTCAACTGGGCAGGGGGCATTCCCAGCATTGGTAGGACCAATTCCTGGGTGCCCTTGGGGGTGCTTTTTAAGAGAAGAGTTTCAGAGCATAGCCAGAAGTCAATTTCAGCAAGGTTCTTTAAATGTAGCAAAACAAACCAAGGGAGACCAGGATGAGCTGACATGGGAGTCCTGCAGTAAGGAAAAGTTAGAAATGCCTAAGTTGCAAAGAAACAGGAAAAAAGGGGAGGCCAGAAGAATAGATTAGGGAATTTAAGGAGGGGTATTGCCTGGGTCAGATACGGTATTTGAAGACATAGGAATGAAGAGAAAGTTTGACTTAGGACAAATCTTCCCTGACCCATTGTGGTATACTTTTATGTATAGGCCATATGTCCCTGCCTTTTAGGGACTGAGTTTCAAATGGCCAGCATCTCATGATGGAATTATTGATGATTTGTGAATCTTTAACTTAATGATATTTGATGCTATATTATTACAAAAATATACACTGTGTTCCTAGAGACTCAACTGCTGTTTCTGATTCTGAGTTCTTTCTACCTTTCTTCCTTCCTTCCTTCCTTCCTTCCTTCCTTCCTTCCTTCCTTCCTTCCGTCCTTTCTTCCTTTCTTCCTTCCTTCCATCCTTCCTTTCTCCCTCTCACCCGCCCTCCCTCTTCTCTCTCTCTCTTCCTTCCTTCCTTCCTTCCTTGTTATCCTGTACTGCTGGGTGCAAGTTTCAAGTCAGCCCTTAGATCTGTATCACCCATGAAATCCAGCCTCACATATGGTGTTTCCTAGAGCAAGTCCCCAGAGGGCCCCAGGCTTCTTCAGGCCTATTGTTAGCACAGTATAGTCCTGACTCTACTAAGTGCATCAAAACTCAGTGTATCTTTTCCTGGGTGTGCACTTTCAAAGTAGAATCATAAGTGCACGGAATTTCCTGAACGACTCTCAAGGGTTTACAGTGACTGCAGCCAAATGTTGAGTTGGGAAGGTTTCCCAGAACAATATGAGAATATCCGTAGTACAAACTGTTGCACTGCAAAAAAAATGCTTATTTTTTATTAGTCACCTATCATAGTTTCTGCACCCCCATGAATGAGATCTCAAACTTTAGTTCGAAACTAAACTCACCACTTTTCCCCTACACGTGTTCTTTCTGTTTCCAACTTCCAGCTAATTTCAGCACCAGATCCTTGTCATACGAACCAGCCAGTCTGATTCAGTCAATCCTCTCCCTTGTTTCCTCAGACACACTGAGTTGTTACATCTGCTTCTTTTGCTCTCTTCTTCCCAAGTAAAGGCTCTCATCCCCTCCCATGTGAACTATTGCAATGCTATGAATCCATGCTCAACTTCAGTTTCACTGAGCAGAAAATACTTGCATTGTTGCCAGGGTAATCTTCCAAAAACACATTTCAGGTAATGCTGTTCTTTTATTTTTAATATTTTCATAGCACTGCATTGTTTAAAGAAATAAATTCCAATTCTATAGGTTGGTATCTGATTTCAACATACCACTCAACTCTTTTGCTTGTAGCTGTCTTGTGGATAAGAGCCCATCAAAACTTCTCTGAGCTCTCAACCTTTTCTGAGCTCATTTGACTTTTCATGCTTTCATGTACTATTTCTGCTCGTCTTTCTGCACTGTTCCTCCTTTTGGACCTTAGTTCCTACTGGGGATTTGGTGCTCAGTAACTGTTTGGTAAATGATTGGATAAAGGAATGAATGAACCTACCCTTTCCTTTTTAATTATATATCTGTGTAAGATGGGGAACCATAAGCTAGGTGTCAACACAAGAAGTGTGCTTTGGATTGCTGAATAATGTCGTCCAGAGAAGCTGACTAAAGAATCTCTGTGAACCTGTAAGGAAAAGATATGTTTTTATAAACTTGTTGCACCTCCCTCACCCTTCCCAATCTCCATTTTCTCCTTCTTTCAAATTAATACAGTTTCAACTACACACATGAATGTCGACCTAACATTTTCCAGCTTTCCTTGCAGTTAGAAATGGCCATATAACTAAGTTCTGGCCAATACTTTGGGAATAGAATTAATGAGTGTCATTTGTGGGTTTACCCTTAGAATAAATGTGCTCCTCTAGGCTCTTCTCCCATCCCAGATGCTTGGGAAGTGGTGCCACGAGAATGCAACCTTAAGTCTACAAATGGGGATTGTAGAAGATGAGAGAGATACCTACCAGCCTCACAATGTACACTTAACTCTACACTATGAAACCACTGTGTGCTTTATAGTATAGCACCCTGACCTGTACCCTAACGAAAACACTCATTTTTTCTTAAAAAAGAATCAATTTTGTTCAGGATGATCATGTGCTCAATTACAATTCATTTCCTCCTCAGACTCTTTTGCTATGAGCTATGACTATAATATTTCTGGAAGGACATTCCAGGAAATTATATTTTTCTGATAAAAAAAAGTGTAGACTAGACTAGTATATGTCATTTTTTTTCTCTTTGCCTTTCATAACTTTTTCCTGTCTGGGGACCATGGATATTGCTCTTGTTACCAATTCCTATAGGAGGTCCATAGTCCTTATTGCACAATGACTAAAACATGATTAGAGTTTGTTTCCTACCTAAGATATTGCAAGTTATCAATCTAATGAATGGGAACACATTGAACTAAAACACTAATTCATAGATTTGAACTAGGCAAGGCTTTTCTCCTTACAACAACCCCGGACTGACTACGTTTGGATGAATTGGTCCACTTCTCTCCATCTTCACGTATATCCCTAAACCTAGTGAGCACGATCATTCACCAAGACACCTGCACAACCTCCTTACTGGCCTCCCTGCGTGGACACTCGAGCTCTACATTCTATTATGGGCACAGTACCTGAGTCATCATTTATAAATGGAAGTCTCATCATATCTGTATTATAATAGTTGGTTTGTGCAATCTGTTATAACAAAACAAATAATTTCAATGGCTTGAGACAATAGAAATGTGTTGCTTGATTACATAAGTGTCCAGCATCTGTGCTCCTGATTGATGAGAAGCTTTCCTCCATTCTAATTTCATTTTTGTAGCTTTGATGTGCTGAAGATATTAGAGTCCTCCATCCAGCAAGAGAGGAAAGAAAGAGGGTGGAGAGGTACACTTTTTTTTTTTTACTTTTTTTACTACCTTGGCCTGGAAGTGACACAGAACACTTCTGTTCACATTCCACAGGTGAGGCTTGGTCAGTGGGGCCCACCTAGATGCTATCAAATCTTCTGTAGACAAGCATATGGTTGATGTTACAACTAGAATCTTAATCTGATCATAGCATATAAAACTTTACGTGATTTTAATTCTACTTCGTATGTCTCCAACATCATTTTAGATCACATTTCCTTAAGCTCAACAATCTCAAACTTCATTGAGTTTCTTTTTCTACCTTGACCACAGGATATTTTCCACCTCAGGACGTTTGTACTTGCTAATCCCTATGCGTATAGCGTGTTTCCCCGAAAATAAGATCTAACCAGAAAATAAGCCCCTGCATAATTTTTCAGGATGACATTCCCTGAACATAAGTTCTAATGCGTCTTTTGGAGCAAACCTTAATATAAGACCCGGTCTTATTTCCAGGGAAATATGGTAGCACTCCTCTCACCAATGTCTGCAAGGATTTCTTTCAAATCTCAGCTCACACGTCATCCTCTTGTGAGGGCCTTTCCCAGTCATTTCATCTAAAGTAGCTACTTGTCTAATCACCTTCAATGGTATTATCTTGTTATATTATTATCTTTACAACATTTATCATAATATGAATTTATCTGCTTCGTTTATCTCTATTCTCCCTTCTTTTATTGCACTAGGAGTTCAGGGGCCTTTTATTTCTTGTACTCTGCTGTATCTCCATTGCCTGGCACATAATAAATGGCTAATAAAATCTGCTCACTGAATAAATAAATTCATACAATTAGTTATGGAATATTTTAATTTTTTAATTCTTGTAAAAGAAATAATTATTATGAATTAACATAATTGGGAATTGTTTTATGATTGATGGATCAAATCCCTTAATGTTTATTCTATGATATAATTAAAATATATTTGGAGTTCCTATATATATATATATTTACAGGTTTCTATTCTTATCATCTCTCTTTTGTGTCACAGGCAACTGAAAGTTCAGAGAATTAGTCTAATCACAAGTTCTCCACAGTCCATCTGCAAAGCTGTGTATTCATCACACCACATTCTGAGTCTATGAAAAGTCAGAATACTGATACTTCCTGGAAAGAAAGTACTCATCTGTTTTGCAGAAACTGCTCAGACTAGTCAACTTCAACGAAAGTACAACCCCCCAAATTGGGGAGACCCCACCCAGCTCCTGATGACTTTTCACTTGATATTTCCATACTGCAAAATGGGCATGACTACAAATCTTGCTCCTTCCCACAAAGCTTTTATAAACTATAATGAGAAAACATTGACAAAAACTTTTGAATTTGTGGTTAAAATATTCCGGGAATATCTAAGTGAATATAGAATTTGGGGTTTAAAGATCAAAGAATGAAGTCTGACAAATGATATATTTCAGATTTTGGCATCTTTTATTCAGATTTCACATATTTTATTGGCAGCTTTCATGATTTCTGGACTATTCCTCACATTTAATTTTTCTTTTAACAACGATTTTTGATGTTATTTTTTTCCTGAGAAATCATATTACCGGTCTCTTAAATGTCCTATAAACTTTAATCTGCCTTCTGGTAAAATTCTTCAGTGGTGATTGGATTAGATTTGTATGAGTATTTAACATCAACCATACCCTTTATCAACGGTAGTAAAATGTAAGAAAGAAAAGACCCTTTATCACTGACTGCACAACCAGACCTCCTGCCTGATACCAGCGACACTTAGAGCTCCCCGAACCCTGATTCTAGACAAGGCACCCTTACTTTAGCCTTAGCTCACCACTAACTCAGAGCACTGAAATCCTGCCAGAAACATTCTCCCACTTCTACCTGCCTTCCTCTTCTTGTTACCCCATATCATAGCCTCTGATGAGCCATCAATTCACCCAACTCTTCTTCCCAACAAAAGCAAAAATCTGTCACTCTAAAGTTTGTAATAGTTGACATGAGCAAAAATAAAATTAGAAATGTGAGTAAAATAGAAACTCTTCAATGCTTGACAATCTGTCTCTGTGTAATATAAACTAATAGATCTTGGAATTTAGAAGATCAGTGTATGGTTTCTTCCACCCAAATAACCACCAAGGAACTACATATGCTCTGATAGTTTCTGAAAAATCATGTGTCTGTCCAACCATTATTAAATGACTAATAGGTTTTTAAGCATTGTGCTAGGCTGGCTCTTCAGTGAAGAGTAAGACGTGGTGCCTGTGCTCAAAGGAGTGTGTGGAAAAGGCATGTTACAATACATGAGGTGAGAGGTATGAACACAGTCGAGTGGTAGCATGGCCATTAAGTCTCTGGAGGAGGTTACGAAAAGATTTCCAGGGGAGGTGACATTTGAAGTAGGTTTTATAAGACAAATATAATTGTGGGAGACTAGGAGATTTGGGGCATAGAGCAATTCAGGCAGAGCCAGCAAAGCAGATTTTGAATGCATTTGCTGACTTCTGGGGAATAGTTTTGGGCTGAAACTATTTTTTGTCCTCAAGAAGACAGGAAGAGGAAAAATTTAATTGGATTCTGACTGGCTGGTATCAGTCAGTTTGATTTCATATCTTCTCTTTTTCTACAGTGAGGCCAGGAATGCTGGTGTTGTATAATATAACATATGACATTTTATAATTAGATCCTGTTCTTTTTCCCTGGCATGGTTCCTTCCATGATTCACTGTAGCAGAATTGAGATATTGTTATTCTATTAAGTGGACCACTACAGGCTTGAGAAAAACTGAAAGGAAACCTGAAACTGATGTTAGCTTTACTTGCTGTTAGAATTCACAGTCCTCAGCCCCACAGAGGTATCTTCTGGTAGGCATTCTTCTCAGTCTACTCCGGTTGGAAGGGGTCTGCTTACCATTTCCCAGGAACCTGGTTCTGTACCCAAGATGCGAGCTCACTGATGGGTGGTAGGAGAGGGGAGTAAGTTTTTCTCTCACTCCAGAAAAACACATATTATTAGATATTCCCCTTTCCCTCAGAAATTCACTCTTCCAAGGATGATTGATAGAGGACATGTTAGTTTCTTTGAGGCAGGAAAACGTCACCCTTACCAAAGTACAGTGAAAGTACCAAAGTACCCTTACCAAAGGCAGCACTCCTGGAAAGCTAAAATTTTGGCTAGTCTTCCAACTGATATTCTTCAGTCAATAGCAAATATCTTTTTAAGCTCAAAGGAAGAGATTCATACATAGTTTGCATATAAAATAACACTTGTACATATTTGACACTATAGGCAAGAAACTTAAAATATTTTTTTCACTCAAAGATGATGTCTGTTTTGCTAGGAGTAAGAATATCTACTTCACCAGTCCTATAACCCAGATTCCTAAATATGGAATTCCATTCACCTCAGGGTTGTAACCTGAACTTTGACTCATAAAATATATCTTAAAAATAATCTGAGTGTATGATTTTAAAAGTCTGGTGTATTCAGTTTTAAATAATGTACATGGGACATTAATCGTTCAGTTCAAGTTGGTTTTTAGTAAGGACAGGAGTCTCAGCTCCCATGGTGTTAACGTAAGTTGAAGATGGCGCCTCCATATCTACCTTTGTGCTCTTCTAGTTCTTTGCACCTAATCTCTTGGGAATAACTTAATGAGAACATGAACACACACACACACACACACACACACACACACACACACACACACACACACATTCTGCCAAAACAAGCACTAATTTTTTCAGGCATATTATAATTTAAGTGTGTATTTAGAAAACAGGTCTATCTGCAGAGAGAAAAAAAATCCTTCCCCAAATGATTACACATTTTTGTTATAATTCAGAACAAGCCAGCCTTTTGAGACTTCTAAGCCCTTCCATAGTTCATTCCATCCTCTCCTCCCTCAGAGATATTTCCTCTCCTGACTTTCTGATCATCATTCTTTTGCTTTTCTCTATAATTATTCCCAGTGTGAGTACCTTCAGATTGCATGTAATTTACCTCCAATTCCTTGTAAAGTTGGTTGTGATATGGGCATTCTTTGGTGACTCATTTCCTTTACTCAATATTTGTATTTTGTGTGTTTTCAACATTTCTGGAAGGTTTTTTTGTTGTTGTTTGTTTGTTTGTTTGCTTTTACAATTTTAATGAGTCAGTTTAATGCAATAAAATGTGCTTTGATTTGGTTTGGCACAATTTTACATATTTTCTGTTTTGTTAGCTTTTTAAAATTGTTTAAGCTTGGGGGATTTTTTCTTTTCCCTGCTTTCTGATGGGTATATAATTTTATTATATTTTACACATTATACATTTTTTGTAGTAGTTATCTTTATACTTATTACTTTACATCATACCCTTATAGCTTTATTTCAATAGACAGTATTTATTACTTTTCTGCTATGGATAGTGAGAAAAATAATGTATTTTGTTCTCTTCCTTTCTCTTCCACCACCTAATTTTAATCAATTATATTAATTTTCTTAGTGTTTGCCTTTATTAAGTAGGATTATACTGCTTTATTTGGTTTGTTGGCTCTAAATAATATTCTTTGATTCCTGATTGATATAGATGAGAAATTAGCATTTAAAAAAAGATTTTTATTAAAAATATGGCTAATATACAATATTATATTAGTTTTAGGGGTACACCATAGTTATTCAACATTTACATACCTAAAGATATGATTGCCGTAAGTCCAGCAACCATCTGATACTGTACTATGCTATCACAATACTATTGACTGTATTTCCTATACTCTACCTTACATCCCCATGACTTGTTTTATATTTGTAAATTTCGACCTCTTATTCCCCTTCGCCTTTTCCCTTCTTTTTTAATTTTTCAATTACAGTTGACATTCAATATTATTTTGTATCAATTTCAGAGGTACAGTATAGTGGTTAGACATTTACATAAATTAAGAAATGAACCCCCTGACTAGTTTAGTACCTACCTGGCACTGTACATAGTTATTAACAAATTATTGACTATATTTTCTGTTCTTTTTTTTTTTACATCCCCATGACTATTTTGTAACTACCAATTTGTACTTTTTAATCCCTTTACTTTTCACCTTGCCCTCCAACTCCCTCCCATTTTTGTCCCAACAATATGACACTATACATAGTTATTACAATATTATTGACTATATTCCTTATGCTGTACCCTACCTCCCCATGACGACTTTGTAACAACCGATTTGTACTTCTTAATCTCTTCCCCTTTTTCACCCACCCTCCAACCTCCCTCCCATCTTGAAACCATCAAAATGTTTTCTGTATCTATGAGGTTGTTTCAGTTTTATTTGTTTATTTTGTTCTTTAGATTCCATATATAAGTGAAATCACATTGCATCTGTCTTTTTCTGTCTGACACTCTACTCAGCACAATTCCTTCCTGGTCAATCTAAACCACGACAGATGGCAAGAATCCATTCCCTCCCATGGCCAAGCAATATTCCATAGTACCAGATGTGATCAAACAATATACAAAATGTTTAAATAATAATAATAAAAATTACTACAGTAAAAGACACATTGCCATTAATCCCCCTGTAAGTACTCCCCCTTGCTTTAAACACACTTGTCTCATCATTCTTGCCACTTTCTGAAGCAGTTCTGGAAGTCCTCTCATGAGTGTCTTTAGTTGTGCTATCATGGCTGATGGTCTGAATTGATTCAAAACGTTTTCCTTTCGTGGCCATTTTGACTTGGGGAAGAGCCAGAAGTCGCATGGTACCAGATCCGGTGATTGAGGTGGATGAGGATATACCATAATGTTTTTGACAGAAATTGCTGTACCAGAAACGATGTGTAACATAGAGCATTGTCATGATGGAGGATGATTTATGGCACAGTTTCAAACACATCTTCTCTCAAACATAGCTCACTGCACCCAACTGACTGACTGCACCCAACAAGCTGAAACTTGTCACACACTGTTACTAAGGATCGATGCGCAGCTTCCCGTATTGAAGATCCCTGCCTCTCCATTGGATGGCACTCAGCAAATGCATTCACCATATTTTGTGATCATAACAGAAAGGCTCTGTGTCACACATCACTTCTGGTACAGCAATTTCTGTCAAATAAACACATCATGATGTGTCCTCATCTACCTTATTTACCGGAACTGGCACCTTGTGACTTCTGGCTCTTCCCCAAAGTCAAAATGATTCAGGACATTGAGGCAGCCACAACAGCATAACTCAAGACACTCATGAGAGAGGACTTCCAGAACTGCTTCAGAAAGTGGCAAGAATGATGGATAAGTATGTTTGAAGCGAGGTGTGGGGTATTTTTAGGGAGATTAATGGCAATGTGTCTTTTACTATAATGATTTATTTTTTAAATTTAAACACTCACCGTATTTTTTTTTAATCACACCTCATATATATGTACCACCTCCTCTTTATCTATTCTTCCATTGATGGACACCAAGGCTGCCTCCATATCGGGGCTATTGTGAATAATGCTGCAGTGAACATATTGATACACAAGTCCCCTCGAAGTAGTGTTTTGGGTTTCTTCAGAAAAATACCCATAAGTGGGATAACTGGGTCCTTCTTTGCCTCTTGATACAGCTTTTGTTTTAAAGTCTATTTTGCCTGCTATAAGTATTGCTACGCCAGCTTTTTTTGTTTCCATTTTCACGAAATATCTTTTTCCATCACTTTACTTTCCATCTGTGTGTGTCTTTCAATCTGAAGTGAGTCTCTTGTAGGCAGCATACATAAGGGTTTTGTTTTCTTATCCATTCAGCCCCACTATATCTTTTGATTGGAGCATTTCATCCATTTACATTGAAAGTAAATGTTGACAGATAAGTAACGATTGCCATTTTATTATTCATATATATATATATTTGGTCTTAAAAATGTACTCTAACATTCCTTGTAATACTAGTTTGGTGGTGATGAACTTCTTAAACTTTTTCTTCTCTGGGAAGTTCTTTATGTCCTTCCTTTTTAAGTGAGAGCCTTCCTGGGTAGAGTGCTCTTGGTTATAGGTCCTTGCTTTTCATCACGTTGAATATTTTGTGCCAATCACTTGTGGCCAGCAAAGTTTCTGTTGAGAAATCAGCTGACAGTCTTATGGGCACTCTCTTATAAATTACTAGTTGACTTTCTCTTGTGGTTTTTAGGATTCTCTCTTTGTCTTTAATCTTTGCCATTTTCATTATGATGTGTTTTGATGTGGGCCTCTTTGGGTTCATCTTGTTTGGGACTCTCTGAGCTTCTTGGACTTGCATGTCTATTTCCTTTGCCAGGTCAGAAGAGTTTTCAGTCATTATTTCTTCAAATAGGTTCTCAATCCCTTGTTTTCTCTCTTCTCTTTCTGGTACCCCTGTGATGTGAATGTTATTACATTTGATGTTCCAGAGGTCTCTTAAACTATCCTAAGTTTTTTGGATTCTTTTTTTTTTTTTTTTCTGTTCTGATTGGGTGTTTTATGTTACTTTGTCTTTCAAACATTGCTCTGATCCTCTGCTTCATCTAGTTTGCTGCTGATGCCTTTTAGTGCATTCTGCATTTCAGTTATTGTATTCTTCACTTCTGACTGGTTCTTTTTTATGGTTTCTATATCATTTTTTTATGCTTGCTATCTCTCTTTTGAAGTTCTCACTAAGTTTCTTGAGCATCCTTACAACCATTGTTTTGAACTCTGTCTCTGGTAGGTTGCTTGCTTCCATTTTGTTTAGTTTTTTTCTGGAGTTTTCTCCTGTTCTTTCATTTGGGACATATTTCTTTGTTTTATCACTTTAGCAGACTTTCTGTGCTTGTTTCTATGTATTAAGTAGATATACTATATCTACTAGTCTTGGCCAGGTGGCCTTATGTAGCAAGTGTCCTGTGGGGCCTAGTCACCTGCTCTTGATGTTCCAGGAGTGTCCCTTGTGTGGGTTCTGTGTACCCTCCTCTTATAGCCGAGCCTTGATTGCTATTGGCACATCTGTGGGTGATTGTCTGTGGGGTTTGGCCATACCCACAGCTTACAGGATGCTATGCAGGGGGCTTACCCCATTGAGTGGGTTTTGCTCCACCAGGCTCTGGTGCCTGTTGAGCCCACTGTATGGGTGTGCCACTTGTGGGGCAAATTGGGTGGTGCTCTGCTGAGGTCTGAAGCCAAACTCTAAGTATGTTGCCTCTGGGGCCTCTTGGGAGGGGCTCCTGTGCAGGCCCAAGTCACCCACTGCCTGTGACCACCCAGGGAGTACCTGGTAGGAGCTACAAAGTGATTCATGGTTGTTCATTGCCTGTGATAAACCTGGAGGCATGTGGGAGAGGCCACACTGCAAACCAAGGACAGCAGACACCAGTACCAGGCTTGGGGTAATTCTGCAAAGAGCCAGGACACCACAAGGCTTGCTGCCACCTTCCAGCTCCTTTAAGGTTCAGCCAATGATTAAGTCTCATTGGTAAACAAGGTGGGTGAGTAAGGGTATCAGGGAGTCACTAGAGTGGGAAGAGTTGTGGTCACCAAATTAATGTAGATTCTGGTTTGGTGTCAGTGCTGAGCCTACAGCTACTTAGTAAAAATATCTCAGAGCACACTGAAACCAGTTGCTGTCAGCCTGGGGCCCCAGGGACTCTGATAGTTTTCCAAGAAAGAGTGCAATACATGTGGAGCTGGAGGCTCCCCAAGAAAATGCCTCTGGTGTTGGGGAAATTGGGTGTGGTGTGGTCTCAGTGAGTCACCAGGACGGAGCAGTAAAGCTCACCAGACCAATTCAGATTCATATTTGACCAGGGGCATGGTGGGGGGCCTCAACACAGAAAAGATGGTGCCCACTTGCCTGCTACATGGAAGTAGGACCACCCCCCACACACAAAGGAAAAATGGCAACTGCCTTCCAGCCCTTGTTCTGAAGCCACATGCCTCAGTCTGACTTCTGTATGCTTTCTATGTCCCTTGAGTCACCATCCCTCCACTGGAGCACAGGGTGAGTTCCTGTGAGTGACTGAGTGAGTCTGTGTGAAGGCCTTTAAGAGGATATCCAGGTTTCCTGCAGCCTTCTGCTCCACCCAGATGGTCAGAATTCCCAGTGTTTTTCACAGCCAGATGTTAGGGGGAGGGGCTTCTCTTCCCAGCATCAGTACTCCAGGCTGGGGAGCTTGGTGTGGGACTGGTGTCCCTTGTTCTTCTGGGCAGAACCTCCATGGCTGAGAGATCATTTCTGATTCTCAACTGCCCTACGGAGGTTTGGGGCCAGCCTGTTTCACGTCTCTGCCTCTCCTACTAGTCTTGATGTGGCTTCTTTATATCATGTTTCCTCGAAAATAAGACCTAGCTGGACCATCAGCTCTAATGCATCTTTTGGAACAAAAATTAACATAAGACCCGGTCTTACTTTACTATAATATAAGACTGGGTCTTATATAATGTAATCTAATATAATTTTTTGCTCTAAAAGATGCATTAAAGCTGATGGTTTGGCTAGGTCTTATTTTCAGGGAAACACGGTATCCTTAATTATGAAACTTCAGCTAGACTTCAGATGGTTCTCCAGGTAGATTGTTCCATAATTTAATTGTAATTTTAACGTGTTCACAGAAAGAAGCAGACACAGTGTTTATCTACTCTGCCATCTTGGATTTCCTCAGTACAATGATGAGAAATTAGTATTCTTTACCTTCTGCTTTCTTCTCTCATTTTTTCCCATATTTTTACTAGTCAAACACCAGACACACACACACACACACACACAATTTACCCCTCTTTGATTACCCTAATGTCTACAATTGTTTTAGTTTTAGTTGTACAGGCAAATATACTCAATTCTTACTACCACAACCAGTCCTTTTTCCATACTTCCCTTTTGGTTCTCTGGTAAATTTACTAGATTTATAATATTACCTGAGTTATTTTATGAGAAGTACAATTTGTTACTTTATACTTTATACTTTAATAGCAAGTTAGCTGGGTATAAAATCTTTATGTTGATCTTTTTTTCCTTAAAGATTTTGTTTGGATTACTTATATGATACTGAAGGGTAGCAGAAAAGTTTATATTTAGCCTATTTTGACCCTTCATAAGTAACCTGATACTTTTGCCTGTTATCCAAGGAAGACTTTAACTTCAAATTTTATTAATAAATGAGGATATGTCTCACTGTTGATGACATTGAGTAAAATTTCCCTGACATATAGTGTATGTTTTCAAATAGTAAATTCAAATAATTTCATATGTAAGGATTTTTTAAATTCAATTACATCTTGAAATGTTTATTCTGCAGTTTCAGTTTTGTGCTTTGATTAAAGGACTCCAATGTTTTTATGTTGTATTTCTTTTGCCTCTCTATCATTTTATTTCCAATCCTTTTTAACATTTTTTTCTTATTTTAGTTTTATTTTGTCACTTTGGTCATTTCAACACTTGGTATAGCTACTATATTCTGGGCAATACCTATTCTCCCTTGCAATCTGTCCAGTGTTGCCTTTATTCTTGAGATTTTTCCCCCCCAATCTTTTTTCTGAGCAATACTAGTTCATCTTTATTTTCTCCTAGTATCTCACTCTTATTTCCCTATTTTTTGTATTTCTGCTTTGTGGACTTTCTTCTTAATGATAATTACCCATTAAATTTTTTTTTAATCAAGGTAAATTTCTATGCATTTCATGGTCTTGTTTTAAAAGAAATTTAACATTTATATACAAAGAACTCTGTGCTAGGCACTATTCTAAGTGTTTACAAATATTATTTTATTTAATCATCATAACAACCTATGCAGTAGGTATTACCTTGAATCCTGCTTTACAAACTGAGGAAACCGAGGCACTGAGATGTGAAATAACCTACTCCAGAGATTTGTAACTACCAGTCTGCTTCCAGACCCCATTGTATTAATGACTACACTATGCTGTTTTTGTTTTTCTTTTGAACTCATTGTTGAAAAGGAGCATTTTTCTGAATGAACTATGTGAAAGAGCCAGAGCTGTATTCCAGGGGTGGTTCATGTAGCCACTGCTTCTCCCCAGTCAATGGATATAGGCAGGTGCAAGACGGTGCAAGGATGATCTTGAACCCTCTAGTAACAAGACAAATTGCTTCCCTTACCCATGGTCATTTTATGAATGATTATTTTTTTTAGATCTCCCTCCACTAGCCTCAAAATCAGCTCAGGTGCAGAATTGTTTCTGCTGACAATCAGTGCACCACAATCCCATGTTGCAGACAAGCACCTAGATTTAACAACCAAACTGTATTCCTCAGTCTGAGGCTCGTCATTTTGCTTTCTTTCAGATAGCTGCAGCAGCTGGCCCCCTGCCTGCTGCTAGGGAATTCGCTCTGTGGCATTTTCTCTCAGCTTCCTCCCACACGGCCCCGGCTCTGCCCTGCTCAGGCTGCTTTTGGCAGCCCTTACACCTATTTTGGGCCCTGGAGATTTGAGCTGTCTCTTTCTTTTGCTGAAAATGGAGTTTGCATTTTTGTTTCCTATTCTCCCTGTTGCTTTTGGATGTTCTCCAGCAGGAAAAGGGGGATATGCTAACTGCATGGACTACATTCAGACCACAGGTGCCCCCTTTACATTTTTATACTTCCATTTTTTCCACAAAGACCCTTAAATTAAAGTTACTAGACCTCTGACAATGATGGCTAATAAAATTATAAAGTTTATTTTTATTTTTTATTTTTATGAATGAACTATTATTACTGAGAGAATGGCAGAGAGTATTAACACTGCTGGCCTCATTTGATTAGGCTCACGCAGCCAGACTCTATTGAAAACACTTTTTACCCTATTCTAAATGATGAATGTTACTAGTATGCTGTTTACTTCCTCTACTGGATTGAGAATGAATGCAATTAAAATTCTAAAGCAAAAACCAAACCCTCTTGCCCTGATTCAATGCATACCTAAAGCCTCTAGATTCACGCACAGTATCTATTCAACATACGCAATGATATAAAATAAAAATGCTGTTTAGTTTAAAGGCTCTTTTGTGGTTGTTACTGAATTATTGAAGGAAAGATATGGTTCTCCCATGTCTTTTTAATAAAATATGCAACAAAATGGAAAGTAGTAAAACACAATATGTTCCCAATTAATAATCAGCTAAACAAACATTTATTTTAAAGTCATTCTCAAGATATTTTATTTAGTAAGTTGAGCTTTTTAATTGTCTTACTACTAAATGAATGCTTGGATTGAAACTAAGTATCATTTTCTACTCCAAATTTTAAAACTATCCAAAGAGAGACATTTTTCAGGGTAATGATGGTTTGGGAAACTCTCTTAAAGCACTCAGATTGCAAAGAGGGAAAAAAAGAAATGTGCTTATTGTTCTCCCAACTCTTGGGCTTGAAGCATCCCTTCTAATTTCCAGGTAAAAATGTTATACACATTTGTGTATGAACATTATTTAAAACTTATAAATTCCTTCCTATGTTTAATCCATTTGATTTATATATGTAGGCTCTAATATTCCATTTCCCTTTTCATTAAATAGTGACTTCAGAAACCTAAAGAATTTGTAGCAGGAAAGAACTAATTTTAACGATGCTAAATGAAATTGATATTTAAGTTGAAACATGGCCTTCTTCACCTCTCAATCCCCCATAATTCCTCTTATGCCTTAATTATGGTTTGTCAGGCCTATAATTTGCCTATAATTTGCTTCTCTGAAAAAAGTTTAAGAAATGAATCATTTGTTTTTAATCCTTATTAGTGAGATTTTTTTTTTCCTCTCAATTTTCTCACCTTCTAATTTTCAATACAAATGATGAATCATGAAGTCACTGGGATTTTCCTAAGCACGTTTGGCAACCTCTTCAAATTTCTTGCCCATAAAGAAGTCTAATTTTGGATTTTTATTACAGGAAGACATCATTTATTGCCTGAATAAAATATGTGTTAGTGAAACAGATTAAGTGAAGAACTTCCATGTGATGTAAGCTGAAAAAAGTTTATATTGTTACATTGTGTTTTCTTCTTTGAGTAATAGCTTGTTTTCTTATTTTCTGTTGATATTAAATTGCAGTATGTTTATCGAAAAGTCCAAATTTTTAAAACTAAAGTAAAAGTAATGTCTTAAGCAGCTAGTTTCAAAATTAAATGTAGTATGATTATCAGATAATTCAGACCATTGTAAGTATTTGTTTTAATTTGAAACTTTGAGCGTTGATTAAATATTAGTAAATACTCAGTGATGAATGAATGACCTTAGGATCTAGGAAATGTAGGGTGACAAACTCATTGCAGTTTACCTTGGATTGTCTTGTTTTATAAACAGAAAGTCCCTTATCCAGAGAAACCCCTCAGTCCCTGAATGATTGGTCACTCTAGAAAACGTAAGTTTAACTTGCATACCTTCTTCTTTGATTTAGAAGCGTCAGCAAACTATGGCCGTTGGGCCAAATCCAGTCTGTAGCCAGTTTTTGTAAATAAAATTCTACTGGAATACAGCAATACTTATTCACTTAGTATGTCTATGGCTGCCTTCCCACTATAACAATTAGTTGCAACAGATTGTATGGCCTGCAAAGTTGAAAAATGTACCACTGCGGTTTTTACAGAAAAAGTTTCTATATTTTCACATTCCATATTTTAATTTGTACATTTTACACAATTAAAAAGAGCATCATTTTAGAAAATTACCTTTGAAAATATGTAATTAAATTTAATCAAAATATTATTTATGATTTTAGGGTATAATAAAAACTATTCACATTTTGTGACCTCCCATTATAAGCCAGCTACTGGGCTAATTTTAGAAATAAATAAAGAAGACACTATCAGTCTCCTTGGAAAACTCATTTTTATAGTTAGGGAAATAAGCTCAGTGAGATTAACTACTTTATTTACTCAAGGTCACAGAGCTGTAGATTGAAAAGCCAGTATTTAAAAGTACATCAAGTTTAATGCCAAATCTTAACTATTGTCCTGAGTCTTTATAATATTATGGAGCAGAAAGGCTGGGGTGGCAGGGAGAGGACAACAGAATCAAGACATGCTAATAGATGTATCAGATTCATCTCAAGGAAACGGAATATAGGATTCAGTATAAAAATAACTAAAACAACAAAAACAGCCTCTCTGCAATGTGAGTATCAAGTATGCATTAGGCACTGTGAACTAAAACAAGCACAGTCACCCTTGGTATTCAAGAGGGATGGGTTCTTGGTCCTCTTCCCCAACATGGATACCAAAATCCACTGATGCTTGTCTCTTACATACAATTACATAGAACAATGAGTACAGTTGGCTCCCCACATCCACAAATTCTCATCCATGGATTGAAAATACTGTTTTCACTCCGTGGTTGGTTGAATCTGTGGGTGTGAAACTCTTGAATATGGAAGGCCAACTGTATTTATTGAAAAAACCTGAGTATAAGTGGACCTGCGCAACTCAAAACCATGTTGTTCAAGGGTTAAGTGTAAAAGGAAAAACGGTAACACTTGGAAGGAACTATCAACCTAACCAAGTAATATGACCTTGTGCAGGAAATTAACTTGTGCTGTGTATGTTTATACCTCCAAGGGGTCCTGAGATTCCAGTATGCATTGTTGTGCCACTGAACTGACATGGTATATTGAGCTACAGAAAACAATGTGGTGGAATGAATAACACAAGAAAATTGCAGAAAGCAGAGTGCGAAAAAAAAAGTCCCCATCTTGAGAGACCAAATCTCTCTTATGTCTTCCCTCCCCAACACAGGTGTTAGCAATGGAAAGTCAGTGCCAGAGAAGCTGACTAGGATAATTTTTTTTGTTCCAATTTATAGCCATTTCAACCTTGATTAGTCTTCTGTCCTGGAACCCGTGACTCATTGGCTGAGGAAAAGGAAAAGTAATAGCAAAAGTTTGTGTTTAACATAGAAACGTATTTTAAAAATTATCTTGAAAATAAATTTATTATATAAGGATGGTGGACAGTTTTTGAAACGTTCATCCAAGATAATATATTATGCACATACACATACTTTGTTGCCCACTGTGTTTTTAAAGAATAAAATACTATGTATCTACAAGACAAAAAGAGACAACAAAAGTTAGTTATTACTCAAATAATAATCTATAATTAATGAAGAGTAGAAAACTCAAATTCTAGAGTTTTTTTTCTGTTTTGTGAAGGAGAATGCGACAAACAGAATTTTGTTTTGTTCATTCATGTAATAATAACAAACACTTGTGTAGTGCTCTACAGCTTATAAAATTCTACCCAAGTAACCCCATTTATTTCACAGAATAGCGCTTAAGGTAAATGGGATCATACTTCTTTTAGAGAAAAGGAAATTAAGACCTAGGGAATTTAAGTGACCTATCAGAGGTCATATTGCCAATAAAGGCTGGAGTTACAAATAAATCCTAAGTGTCTGAACTGAATTTCATTCCTTTTCCATCTCATCATCATTTCATTTGATTCAATGTAAGGTCTGCATGAATAGAATTTCTAAACAAACAAACAAACAAAAGCCCAAGATGCTTCAGTGAACTGGGAGTGCAGATATCTCTTTGTGATCCTGATTCCAATTCTTTTGGATAAATACAGAGAGGTGGGCTTGCTGGATGATATGGTAGTTCTAGTTAATTTTTTAGAATTATTGTCTAACCATTTACATTCCTAACACTAGTTCACAAGTGTTCCAGTTTCTCCACATCCTTACCAACACATTATTATCTGTTTGTTTTGATAATGACATCCTAATGAGCATGAAATGATATCTCATTGTGGTTTTGATGTGCATTTCTCTGATGATTAGTGATGTTGAACATCTTTTTGTACACCTATTGGCCATTTGTATTTCTTTGGAGAAATGTCTGCACAAGTTTTTAGCCCATTTTTTAATCAGGTGTTGTGTGGTGCGGCCTGCGGGGCCTCTGGTCCCGCTCCCCACATAAAAATGCAGGATATGACTAAGCCAAAAAGGAACACCCATGGAGCCATTGGTAGGGGAGTCATACCACTATGGTCTCACTGGCCACTAGGTGAGACACACGCAGTAGTACCCACACGATCCATAGTCCTCCATTCACTTCTCTGCCTGCCAACCAACCGACCAATCAACGCAGCCCTGCAGTTACATCAGTAGCCAATTGGCTAACCGGTTACAGGTGATGGCCAACCAATCACAGTTGATGGTCATTCACTACCCGAGCCAGCACCTCCCCACGGGAGGCCGAGAGCCTGCAAACTGCTCTCTGGGACTCTGTCCCCACATCAGGTTGCTTGGGTTTTTGTGCTATTGAGTTGTAGGAGTTCCTTGCATATTGTGGATATTAACGCCATAACAGATATACAATATTTGCACTACCATGTCCATGCAGCATTAGTCACAATAGCCGAGAGGGAGAAACAACCTAAATATTCATTAATAGATGAATGGATAAAGAAAATGTGAAACATACACACACACTGGAATACTATTTAGTCATAAAAACGAAATGTCATATACTGCAACATAGATGAACCTAGCAGACATTATGCAGAGTGAAGCAGACCAGTCGTATGAGGATAAATACTGCATGATTCCATCTAGCTGAGGTATCTGAGGTTGTCAGACTCATTAAAGCAGAAAGTAGAATGGTGGTTGCCAGGGGCTGAGGGAAGGGGAAGTGGGTTGTTGCTGTTGAATGGGTATAAAGTTTCAGTCATACAAAATGAAAACGTTCTAGAGATCTGCTATACAGCACTGTGCTCATAGTTAACAATACTGTACAGTTAAAATGTTATTAAGAGGGCAGATCTCACATTATGTGTTTTTTGTTTGTTTGTTTGTTTACCACAATTAAAAAGACTTAAAATAAAAAAAGATGAAGGAAGGGAAGGGAACACTAAAATATAAAATCTATTTAACACATTAGTTGACTGCTTCTGAATACAAATCCACTGCAGATGACAATTCAGGGCTAGTCTTTGTTCTAATGATAAGCAGTTGGGGCAGTGACACAGAGAGGCCACCTGCTGAGAACAGAGCCTAAAAATGACCAGAGGTGGGATACATGCAATTAACCCTTAACCCCCTCCCACTGACCTTCACGGAGGAGCAGATTTGGCTGACTCTCTTCATGTTCATCTCTAAATGCCCTCAGAGAATATCGGTCCTAAATTCACCTCCTTTTCTGAGGGGTGAGTATGTGTATGGTTGTTCGCACTCTTGACCATCTTAAAATGAGTTAGGAGGTGAACTGTTTTTCTTTTTCTTTTTTGGTTGACAGTCAAGGAGGCCTCTGGTTTAGGAGAGTAAACTCGGTTACATTTTCAGCTACAAATGAATGGCTCTCTTAGGAAATACAGATGGACAGTACTTGGAGTCTAGAGAAGTGTGGAAAATCTGATGAAGAAGGTGTGGACCTGGCCAATGGAAAGCGTTTTGGTGGGTCTAATGATTTTGGGAAAATCTCTGCAAGGCTGGAACATTTTGCCACACATAAGTGGTTATTTCCTTAGCCTCTTCTACATTCACTGAGAGCTCTGTGTAGCCCATCAGAGAGCGAGAGAACTGAAAAACAGTCCCAATACAGGTTTGTCAGGAGAGATATTTAATGGAGGTTTTTCAAATGTATTGCATGTAACAAAGCCTGTATTTCTTTTTCATTTCAAATGAAATCTGCCTCATTCTGGTTCATTTACCTCTTGGAAACATAGTTTAATATGTTCAGAAAGCCCTTTGAGCCTTTTGAGGGAGTACTGTAAAGGCTTTCACCACTGCCCCCCTTCTGTAGAAGCAGGAAATCAAGTTCTGCCAAATGCAAATGAGCTCAGACTCCAAAAGGCAAAGTTTCAAAATGCAGAATGATGCAGGATTTAAGACAGCCTGCCCCGCACAGATGACATTTGGGGGTATAAGAAACCATAGAAAGCCACTGTGATATATTTAAATTTTGCAATTTTAGAAATACTAGTAGGTGTAGAATGTTTTAGTAAGTTAGACAACCTTTCCTTCCTTTTCATGGTGGCTTCAGAACCTCCTGGGATTTCGGCAGAGCCTCTGTTTCTATAGTGGCCTCTGTTCTGTTTTGGAATAGAAAAGCCTCTCTTGGATTCACATGTCAGAGTGGATCTAAAATAATGTCGATTGCCTGAAAGATGGCATTGACTTTGCGGAAAGAAAATAGAAGCTGGTCCATTATAAGCTACTGCTATCCCTCAAAGGGTTAATGGAGTCAGTTCCAAAGGAGTTAGGCAACCACTGAAATAGGATAATAAATGTGACACTCTCAGACTATCAGTAGCAAATATTTGAGCTTATCAAATAACGGAGGAAGTAGTTTAGTTACAAATAAACCAATCTCTCATAAAACAAGTTTTCACACAGGGTCATTTCATTGAGCAGGAGACAGCTAGAGGCCACTCGTAGGCAGAACTCCCACTCTGTGTACACTGGTAACAACCCCTCATGATTAATGGACAGCCAAGAGGGAGGCTGCGTCCTGCAGCTCTGCTGAGAAATGGAGCTGGGCTGCATATCAGCAGCACAGCCATAAACAGCATCTCAGGATTATTGCGAGGAAGTGACTCATCCTCTGGGAACATAGCTGGATTTGTGCTTGCTCTCCCTCACCACCCGCCTTCTTTCTCTTGCTTGCTCTCCCTTTTTTCCCCTGTATAGCAGAGACCATCGTGTCCTAGAAACTATAGTAGATGTCACTGCTTGGCACTTGCTGTGCAAAGAGAGGACAAGTATGTGGGTGTGAGGGGGAGGTGGAATGCTACTCTTAAAGTAACAGGGACTGGGCTGGCGAGGGGCTCTGTGGAGGCTGTTTTCCTACAGCCTTTGAAATTAGTTTGTTGAATCTAATTTAGATTCCAGAAAAAGCATAAACACTGTATTAGGGTAGGAAAAAAAAAATACTAGAGCTCATTGTTTCGAAGTAAAATTCTCATTGAGATTAAGAAGAAAGAAAAATCCTGGCACGGTTTGATGAATTTAGCAAGTAAAAAGAAAAAGATAGAAAGCTGCCAGATCCTTGTTATGTGAATGTCATCTCTAATGAAACAAAAATACACATGATATTTCTATATTACGATATCATAGAAAGTTTGTTTTATCCCCCCAAGAATGATAAAAATAAAACATGTAGATTGTATGAAATACGAAAATAGAAACATAAAGCTGAAAAAATTCAACCATGATACCACGATTCGAAGGCAACCATTATGAACATTTTAGTATATTTTTTCCCAGTCTTCTTCCAACATCTTTAAAAATAGATTGTTGAGACCTTCAGCATATGTAGAATGTTGTGTCTTACTATTTTCAGCCAACATTTTAGCATAATTATGGTTCCATCATGTTCTTCAATATTTCTTTATACATAATTTTAAAGCTGCAAAATACTTATTTTGCCATTTTAATCAACATGGGCAGTTTTGGAATAGGTATACATACATTCTAAAAGCAATATTTGACTGCTTTAATTTTGAGATGTATTTATTAAAAATTATGCTTAATCTGTTTTTAATAAACATTGAAGGGAAAATTCTATGCTATTATTCTCATGGTTAACTCATTAACTTTTATATTTAAAATAAATACTCTGGCAATTGAATTTTCCACAGACCTAGAAGAGAATCAGTTCTGATCCCCTAGCCTTATAATGTACTTAACCCTACTAATGCCCTTTCTAAATGCATGAGCCCTTATTGACTAACGACCTTTGGATGTCAAGATGCATTAAAAAGTGAAGGCATGACATTTCCATTTGCCCACTTCCCCCCACTCTCTGCAGTACCTGCATTGAGAAGCATTTTGTTTATGTGGTACATCTGGAACTACTTTTGATGACCATTATCTTTTCTGGGTCCAGGAACCGGACACATTTTCTCCCAATCAGCCCCGGAGCCATTATACATTTTGAACAGTAACTCCACTGTGTCTCACCAACAATGCCTCTGCCTTTCTCTTATTTAACCCGAAGTAAATGTTATGTTGTGAGTGTTTGCATAGAAATATGGCACTGACTTCACTTAAACTATTAAACATGATTTCTGGTATAAGATGTAGGTCCTTTCTCTGTTCCCAGAATAATGTCCACTAAGGGTTAAAATGCTGTGGTAGCCCATTCCGTGGGGGCAGGAACCCGTGGAGACAACCGCCCCAAACATGGGATTCAGCTGGTTTCCAAATAGAGTTCCTCTAAATTGACTTTAATTTTGATCCCTATGAGACTTATGCTAAAGGACAGAAACTGGTTTCCTTTTAGAATAAAAGTCAGGCTTACCTAGATTTTTTTTTTTGTCCCATAATAGATACAATTTAGAAGGTTTTTGTAGTTTTGAAAGCTGTTCTGTTTGCAGAATTCAAACCAAACATTAATAGGCTTCCATACATTTACTTCCTTAGTCAGAACTTATTGAAAAAGCAAATCCCAAATACTGAGGCATATTGTATTCGCAAAGTACTAAATTTTAGCTTTGTGACTCTCTTAGAGATTTTCTTTTAGGTTAATGGCAGCTCAGTTATAGTGAAGTCTGCAAGATGAAGAAACCAAACATTTAGACAATGGATTTGAAGAAATATTAATACTTCTCTACCTTTTTTCCTTCAAATCACTTGGAGTTAGTAAAAAACAACAACAACACACACACAAGAAAATTTAGGTTGAGTAATCACTGTCTGAAGCTGGAGGTATATGAACATTTATTGACCACATACTATATGCTAAGCTTTACATACACTTAAATATTTAAATTTTATAACAATTCTTTGCGATAGGTATTGTTATCGTAATTTTATCAATTAACAAACCAGACATGTATAATTAATAAACTCTAGAAGGTCAGTCATCTCAAATTTTATTAATCACAAAGGAGAATTATTCACTTTTTAATAAAGATGCTTTTTCTAGCATGTCATACAATATTAAAACATAAATAGAAAGTGAAACCCAATTGGAGGGAGGATTCTAAAAGTAAACTTATCTAAAGATACAACATTGATTTCTTCTCCCGAAAATTCAAAATTGCAATTTTTCATAATTTCCAAGGACTATGAAAACTTTCTATTGTAGAGTGAGCAAAGAAAGTCAAGGAATAAATGAGGCTATGTTTTAGTACCATAATCTGAGATTCCCATCAACCCTCTTCAGTTCCTTCTCCTAATGAACAAACACTCCCTTTCCATTTTCCTCAATTACTGTTCTTACTCATTCCAGATCATTTGACCCAATTCTATTTCTGCGTGGACGAATACCACTTTTGTTATTGGAGCAGAGGACCTCCAGGGCCTTGGAAGGGAAGTAAAAGAAGTAAAACTTGGGGGCAAAAGAATGCAGTGATAATCACAACAGCAGCCACTATGTTTCAAAGGCTTTCCTGTGGCCACATTTGCACCTGTGATTCTCGCAGAATGCTGAGTGGTGGGTGTGCGGTTATTCTGATTTCCAGTAGAGGAGCTTAAGATTCTGACAGGTTAAAATTTTTGTCAAAGGTAACAGAAAGTACTAGAATCATTATTTAAACTCTGTCACACTCCAAAACTTTTGCTTTTTATAGTTGATAGTACTGTCATCTCACAGTTATAATACTTTTCCTAGTACTATCATTTATCATAGTCCAGAGGCAGATATTGGTAAGTAAAACATTAAAAGCATCCCAATGCATCATGTCTAAAAGTTAACCAAGAGGAGGATGTTATTCTCTAGGTCTTGAGAATGAACTGAAACAATCATTTTTCTCTTTTGGATTTAAGAGAAGAGCTAAGTCAAAGGAATAGACCAGCACGTTCTCATATTCCTTCGGTTGCTACAATTCTATGTACTATGTTGACTATCTCTTCTAGCTGAATCTTCCATAAAGCATAACTAACAGAGTTACTTGAAGATATAATAGTGCCCGATGACAGTAAATATACAATTTGTCACACAATGCTATTTTTCCTAAGGTTCCTGGTGAGAGTTGCCTTAAAATTAGTGAAAGATAGAATGGCCAGAGAGTCAGTTGGCTACTAGAGAACTGTATACTCTCATTGGTTTGATTCTGTTGCCTTCCTCAAATCTCAGTAGACATCCTGAGATGACTTGATAAACTTAACATGACTGTGTACACATCCTGGTGTTGTCAGGAGTCGATAATATTTCTGTATTGTTTCATATCACATTTGCAAATATTACACCTTGCACTTGATATAAATCATACTTCAAATAAAATTGCTATAATTGTTGAATATATATATATTATATCTATACATATATAGATATGTATAGATATATATTAAATATATATATTAAATGTATATCTATACATATCTCTCTCTCACTATATATATATATATATATATATATTTTTTTTTTTGATCAATGTTTGTTGCTCAAGCAGTAGTTCACCATAATCAGAAGGGTCTGGATGCTGATGGTAACCACTTTGAGCACCTCCTGTGATTGCAGAAGTCAAACGTGACATGTATTCGGTATATATTGAGTATTACAATTAATATAATTCTTTCCCTTTCTTAATATGTGTATACATTTTTGGCACACTCTGTATCCATATAGATATCCATATAGATATCTATATAGACATCATGTTTTTATTTGAATGATATTTTTGTAAATATTAAACCAATTCATTTAAATTGTTTCCCTTAAGGAAAATTTCATTTGCCTGGTTTCAAGGATGAGCCATAGTCTATCACTTAAGGATAGGATGGAACAGGGACCTGACCCACAACACAGCAATGGGCTTGAAAGGCAGAAGGCTCTGTGGGGTGCAAGGCTGGGAAGTAGTAAATTCCTTGAGCATACCCTTCTTCACCTAATTTCTTATACAGAACCCCTCCCTGCAGCATGCATGCACATTAGTCTTAACATTTCAACAACAATGCCAGGAAGACCTCCATCACGGGGTCCTCTAAATTTGTACAGAAAATATCCATGCTTACTGTTAAAGCTTAGCCTAAAGACTGGCATATGGAAGGAGGGAAATAATGCAAAGGCAAAAGCCATCTTTTTCATTCCAGAGGATTAATGGAAGAGAAAAAGAAACATTAGCCTTTGAAAGTATAATCCCTAATATTTCCTAATATTTTGGTTTTAAATAGCATCCCATCCTCACCATTGAAAATGCATTATTTGAAACAGCAGTTAACTGGCAAGAACCGAGCTAGTTCCACTCCCACTTCGTGTGGTATGAAAAAGAACAGTGTGAAGAAAGAATAAACACACACGAAAAATTAGCATAGTGTGCTCACCTAGGATTCATAGGTGGCATTATTTTACATTTAGAGGTTACATTTTCTGTGGGAGTCCTTCAGATGGGCATCGGCAGGTACTGATAGAGTTGAGGGAGGTCGTGGGGTTCACTCTTTCACCCCATCCAGAGAAAACAGGTAAGATTAGAACACCAAGCTAATTCCGAAAACTGTTTTATTTACTTATCTCACTGCTAAAATAAGGCCCAGCCTGGACCTCCAATGAAATTCAGAACCTGTTGACAGAACAGTGGTACCCACTGGAATCAATGGTTCTCATCCAGGCTGTATATTACAAACACCTGGTGAGCTTTGAAAGCCACTTAAGCCCAGGCCTACAGTGAGACCAATTAAACCAGCATCTCCGGGGGGCGGGGGAGACCCTGGCACCAGTACTTTAAAAAAACTCTCCCCAGGTAACTATAATGTGCAACCAGGGCCAAGAATGACTTAGCTAGCTGCAAATTACTATTATCCAACAGTAGCAAGCAATTTTTATTCACTGGCCTCATACCTGAGTCAGCTGTACTTATTTGTTATAACTCAGGAAGACAAAGAGTATTTTAATCACACAAGGATATTTTCTTTACAGAAGGATATATTGTCCATTCATTTAATGTTAAAGAAGTTAAACTATGACAAGAGCACAAATTGAGGCAAAGTTAATGCTGCTTTTATTTGACACACATGCTCTGGTATTTGTAAGGTAGGACTAAAACAGGGCTTCTCAACCTTGGCAGTATTGACATGTTGGGCTGGATAATTTTTGTTTTTGTGGGGTGGGGGCTGTCCCGTACATAGTAAGATGTTTAGTATGATTTCTGACTTTCACTCACTAAATGCCAGTAGCACCCCCTCCCCGTGGTTACAAACAAAAATGTCTCCAGATAATAGAACAACATCACAGAGATCCAGACATTTGCTTAAAAGAAGGAGAGGTAGGAAAAGGCGAAAGTAGGCAAACACTAATCCTGGGGGTTAATCCATTACAGTCAAAACCGCTGTCAAGATAAGTAAAATTTCTAGTCTAGCCATCCTTGACAGCTACTTCCTCCTGAGAACCTTTTCTCTTTCATTGTGACAGTCACTGATTTTAAGGAATGCAACTGTTTGTAACTCAAGAAAGCGAGATGTCAAATTGGGGGCTGTTTAGAACTCCAGGTATGGTCTGGAAAGATGACTTTAAGATGTGGTGGAATTAACAATAGCTTAGGTTTTCATAATCTCACATGCCTCCTTTTCTCTTTCCCTTTAACTTACTATCTCTTTAGATGACAGGCATGTGCATAATTAAAACCAACCAGGGCTCAAGTCAGTTCTCTGACACTACAAAACATATTTCATCATTGGTGATTTATTCCATTTAGGAAAATAAGCTGGTTAAGCTCAATTTATGTGAAATGCATCAGAAAGATAGGAATGTTGTGATAAAAAACTTGTATGTCTTATATATGAAGACAAACAATTATTTTTCAGTACAGATGACTTCTATCTTGGGATATTAAAATTCCAAATTGAAAATACGATGGGCAGTCTTTTAAATAATATTCTGTGGAGTAGCTGTAATCCAATATCACACGAAAACGTGGGTGGGTTAGAGGAGACTTTAAGAAGTCAACTGGTACAAATTCAGTTCAAGCCAGATGTAAATACATCCACAGTGTATGTTCCATGATTCTTATTGTTAATTTCAAAATTGCTCTATTTTGGGAGTTGTATGGGGTGTCCCCGACCAGCAGAAAAAACTCTGGCAAGTTTTGTAGCTATGTGAAAATTAGAAGCCCCATTAGTGTATAATTTGGTTTTGCATATCCTACAGCTTTAGTGATGAACAAACAAACAAAAACTACCCTTTAACAGTAGCCCGAAGAAATTACCAGGCTTCTTGTAAGATTTCCAACAGGAAAGCCCAGCAGAGATTTGCCCTACCTTGACAAAAAATGTAAATTATTTTCTGGGTCCCGAGACTACCTTTCTTTTTCCTCTTCTTTCTTTAAACCATATCAGAACACTTCCATTTTCTATGTATGTCCACCTCCTTCCAGCTCCATCAAGAAGATAGACATCTACCCAGGCTCTTGAACTATGAAATCTATAAGTTGGTGTACTTGGTATTTTTTACAGTCCAAGCAAAGAATAACCTAAGATTTGTTTTTCGTTTTTGTTTTTTCAGGGAAGAAGGTGAAAGATCTCTCTTTTTTGTCCTAACTCACGGCGACTTTTAGTTTTGGGAAAGTGTGCTCTGCAAATATGTTTTCTTTTTAACTTCTAAACACAATATGTTGAAATTTGTACACATTTGAGTTACTATTTTTCATCATTAGAAATTTCTTAGTTTATAGATTTGTCACTTATTGCTATAGAAAAGCACTGTGTAAGTGTCCATTTGTAACATTAGTTTAGAGCCTCACCATAAAGCCAAAAAATTAGTGAGTAAAGTAACTGACCAAAGAAACTCATCCTAATATAGTTTTATCATATCTCTAAAATTGAATTTTACATATTTAATCTTACAAGGATACTTGGATCTATTTCTTGTATCATTTACTTTTTCTGTTTTTTAGTAAAACTTCAAATATAGCATGAATAAAAAATGAGAACATCTTAAAGCTCTTCGGGTTTTCCACGTATAAAATTAGCCAAACTTTCAGTTAAAAGCAGTAAATCTCTTGTGGGAGGAAGGAACTCCAAATACTGAGCATTCAAAGCTAATTGACTAATCAGATAAACCTTAGCAAGACTCTGGACATTCCAGGAATATGTCTGGAAACCATCTCAATTACCAAACTCCTAAGTACAAAATGTTTCAGCCTGCTCCTCTCTGGTTTCTGCTGACTCACATTTTCATTCACAGTAACAGGTTTCTTATGTCTACACTCACATTGCAGATGCAGCCTCATTTCATACCAGCCAATTGTGTCTTTGAGCTGATGGTCACTGCACAAAGGAAAAACAAGTTTTACAGTAATGAGTTCTTCAGGACCAAAGAGTTGCTCTGAGGAGGAAATGAGGGGAGGCTGCCATGTCACTCACTTGCAGCACTGTGCTGGTACTGCCACATTACGATTCAGTTGGGTCCTGGTAAGGTTTAAGTCTCTGTAGATGATAGACTTGCAATGTCTATTGCAAATAATGGAATTGGTTATTATTAAATCTGTGAGTATAAAGGGACTTCTGAAAAAATGGATGAGTTTCTTCTTTCCCTCCTCATCGTCCTCCCTTCCCTTCTTTTGTACATTAATTTTTATTTTTTAATTACAGTTGACATTCAATATTATATTAATTTCAGGTATACAGCATAGTGGTTAGATATTTATATAACTTATGGAGTGAGCCCCCGATACGTCTTGTACCCCCAACACTATACACAGCTATTATAATATTATTGACTATATTCCCTATGCTGTACTTTACATTACCATCCCTTCTTAAAGGGAGAGGCAGTATAGATGGTGGGTAAGAACTTGGACTTTGGAGCCAAGCTTTGCCTGACTTGAAACTCACTGTACCACTTGCCAGCTGTTGAATCTTAGGCAAACTATTTAACTTCTCTGGGACTGAGTCTGTTGATCTGCAAAACCTCTCTCTCAGAAGGTCACTGTAAGTATTAAATGAGTTAATATATGTACAACTCTTATAGTAGTATCTAGCTCCTAGTATGTACTCACTAGAAAAGAAAAAAAGAGTTCCCATTGTGTATCAGATGGCTCTCCAACCTGTGGGATATTCTGTGCACATGGACAACACAACTCTCCTTTATGTCACCCAAGTTCAAGCCCTATTAGAGACTGATGAGCACTTCTGATTCCCAGTCTCAATCTCCCAGGAGAGAAAATATGATTGGCCCCAAATATGCTGGGGATCCTCCACAAATCTGAGTCTCTGTTACCATGAGGCCATGGTCTTTAGTACATATGGAGTTTTAGGGATCCACTCTGTTTGGGGATAGTTCTTAGCAAAAGGGGAGGTGTAAGTTGAGCAGATCCCTCAACAAACACCTGCTACATTTTTTATACTATTTTACTAGGACTGCCATAAAAAATACAACCGACTGGTGACTTAAACAACAGCAACTTATTTTCTCACAGTTCTAGAGGCTGCAAGTCTAAGATTAAGGTGCTGGCAGGGTTGGTTTCTCCTGAGGCCCCTCTCTGGCTTGCAGATGGCCACCTTCCTTCTAGCTGTGTCCTCATGTGATCTTTCCCTCCCTGCGTGTACATCTCTGGTGTCCCTTCTTATAAGAACACCGGTCCTACTGGATTAGGGCTCCACCCTTATTTTTTGTTTCTTGTTACAGAACATTTTTTTATTTGTACTAAGAGACACATTGTAGGAGAATGGGAAAGGAACATTTTTCATAAGACCTAAGAGTATATTCAAGACCATTTGAAATTCTGTGGCTGGGTGAAGCTTATGGAATACTAGTATCTCAGCAGAGTATCTTCCGGGGAGTGCAACTCAGGGGTGCAGGGACACGTGACAGGCTGTAAACAAAACTTGATAGGAGGCACCGAACTGTAATTCATCATCTGGGGAAGTCTGATGGCATTAGAAGAATTTCGCAGTTTAGAGGCATCACTGCACATAAGCATGTGCTGCATCACGCGAAATCACCAAATGGCTCTGTTGGACTTCTCATTGTTCCCATGGCATATTGAGGAGTTATGAATCAGGAACAAAGCCAACTTCTCAGCATTGCTATGAGCTAACAGAAGCCTGTGTCCAAACGAATTCTAACCCATCACGGTGGTTTCTACTGAGTTCATCATATCCGCTGTTATGATTTCACTCCATGGTCGCTGCCGAAGCACCAGAAGGTCTGTCTCTGTTTCCCCTGGACTTGGGCTCTCCAGAGGCTGCCGACTTCAGGAGATAGAATTCGTCGTCTGTTGCCTGTGTTTAGATTCAGCAAAGGGGCACACAGTTCTGGGTCTGGATCCAACACATGCTTGATTTCCTTTGGGGCTTTTTCGTACATCTTTTTTCTTTCCGTTGGAGCCTTGTTTGTGTCTGCTACGGGGAAATCGTAATATCCCTTCCTCCTGGCTTTGAGGTGCTGCTTGTCCTGATAATACCCATGTCTAACTTCCACTTCAGGGCTTTGTTCACCTCACCGCTGAGGATTGCTGACTCCTGGCTCCTGTGTGAGGTGGGGTGCACCACGGGGAGGGCAGTGGGCTTCATAGCGATGGTCTGCACAGATGCAGAAGATGTGTCAAAGGGATCAGCAGCCGCCTTGCCAGCGTTGTCAAAAAGAACTACTTCCTCTTCATCACTTGCTGGCAGATTTCTCTTTCCTGCCTCTTCCTTTGTCACTTTGTGCTGTGCCATTACATTCTGGGGTGAGTGCTTCCCTGAGTTGGGCTTCCCTGATTCATTACTGATGACACAGTCATTCTCACTGGGCAACCTGCTCTTTATCACTTCAAGGGACCTGGCCGTCTTCATGGTGCATCAATCCTGGGCGACATCCCTTTCCTGCAAGGCAGGAGCATCTCTAACAGGTAGGGGGAGGATCACTGTCTCCTGGGTCACAGGGTGGACCTCCTCATCTGCCCCTTGCTGGCCCAGGTGTTGTTTGGCATAATCAAAGCCTTGCATGGGCTTTTCTCTCTGAGGCACGTTCATCACGGTGTCTGACTTGAAGTCATTCTTGTTCTTCTGGCAGAGCATGGCCGTGATGGTCATGATGATGACCATGACCATGGTAATGGGTACCAGCACCGCAGCAATGATCCACAAGTTGTCAGTTGGATTCTTCACCATGGGGTCAGCTTGCAGAAAGACAATGTGATGCAGGGTCAAGGCCATCCTTTGGGAGTCAACGATGCTCAAGATCTTGGCAGCTGCAGTCCTTAGCAAAAGCTTCCCCTTGTATAGGTTGTAGTAAGCCAGGTCCTCTGGGTCCTTGGGTCCTGGCACCTGCTGCATCTTTACCATTTGCACAGTGTAGTTTCCAAGGTGATGGCCCATTTAAACCACCAGCCTTGTTGCTGGGACATCATGAACAGCTGGGCCAGGTGCTGCTCCATGACTTGGGTGAAGCTCTAGCTGTAAAGGTCCACCAGCAAATTGTCCATGCCCTGCAGCCCTGTAATTACCCAATAGTTTCTGGTTGTTTCTGATATGTCAAGGTTGGGATATGCCAGTGATTGCATGGTTGTTTGAATGCATATTACTGTGTACTGATCTTGCAAACATGTAGGTTGGTGTAATCAAGAAGGCTGGATAGACTGCCCTTGGTGGTGACTTCTTTTAACCTTAATTACTTCCTAAAGGCCCTATCTCTAAATACAGTTACATTGGAAATTAGGGTTTAAGCCTATGGATTTTCAGGAGACACAATTCAGTCAATAACATTTGTCTTAGAAAGATAGCTTCTGTGAGGTTCTGTCTTGGAAACTGGTGCAGAACAAGTTTGTCTGGCCTCTGGTTAAGTTTTAACCTTAAATCCTTTGATAACTATAATACTAGGAGGTGGTGGGGCAGTGAATAAAATTCTTCTTTTCAAGCTTGTTATTAAAGGTGACTTACAGTCTTGGTAGCGTGGAGGATTTCTAACAACTATATCTTTCACTTGTTGCTGTAACCAAGGCTGTTCAGGATAGGGAATTGATTGAATATTGTTTAAGTATGTACTTGGTTTAATCAGTCATTAAATTATGTCTATGTATTTCATATGTATTTTAATATAATTCATACAGATTTTAAAATGTTTAAAATTTTTATGTGCTTTAGTTCTTGATACCATAAATGCTTTGATCCAAGCTGCTGAGTAGACTCAGTAACAGAAATGCATTCCACAAAGGTACACCCCCTCGCAGGCTTTTTTTATCTGGCTGCTTAAAACACTTCTCATAATTTTTCACTTGTCTAAAAACAAAAGCCAAAAACAAATATGTCATTATTATGTTGAGAAAGATGTCTTCTCTCCACGTTATTTATGCTAACGTTACGAGGCTTTTCTTCAAATAGAATGAAACCTCGGGTAAGCAACAAATAAGCAAAAACAAATGTCATTAATTTAGGTAGAAAGTTATGCAAAAAGAGACCAAATGAGAGTAAATTCTAAATTCCTATAAAAGTTCTTCCTTCTTTAGAAGTATTTTTTTTTCTATACACCATTAATTGATACTGTCTCCTTGGAAACAATCCTGAGACTAGTTGAGTTACTGGAAACCATGTAGTTTAAACTTAAATTATAGTAATGCGGTGTCTCTTCCTATCAATGCCAGTCTTGCTACTAACACAATTTGAGTGTTTGGTATCATGTTAGAGGCTAAATCTGATGAAAAGATGCTCCAAGTCAGAAATGTGAGCTGAGAAAGGGTCATGCACAATTCTCAATGTAAAGTAATACATTGACATTTTTTGTTTTACTCCTCAGTTTCTTGGGCTAGGTTAAAGTGGTTCTGCACCCACGACACAAAGTCAGCTTCCTGAGGCTGCAAGGGTGTGTGGGAAATTCAGTAAACTCACACCATGAGACTTGGTGGGGGGATGAGGGTGGGGAGCCAGCTTTTTCTCCCACATGACATTCCAACATTACAGTTGGCTGCTATTTTAAACAGAGTTATTAACAATTTAGCTGAATTTAATGAGTCCCCCATACTCCCACTTCCCCTTTAATTATAGTATGTAGGACTCTGTCTTAGGGATCTTGGGGGCGAGAAAGTGAAATAGACTTGGCCTGCAAAGGAGTCGCAATTCAGGAAGGGAAATCCAATTGCCTTCACTACTCAATGCAATCTAATCTATTATACTGGAGATACAGCAACCATATGGAAGCTAGAAGGAGAAAAACTTGTAGATGACAGAGATGTGTAGGCACAGTGAAGTCACTGCTGGTTACACATGGCTCTGCCACAGTACAGGAACCATAACCAGCAGGGAGCTTGGCAGGTGACTTTCCACCAAAACCCATAAGTGACATTGGGATGCTCTAGTGGAAGGAAGGGAGGGAGACGTTCAACCATCTTCCTGGAAGTTAGTATTAGTTTTGCTATTGAGAAAAGGCTTTATTTTATTTTTTTCTACCTAGAGGCCAACATTCTTGGAAGTGAAAAGATGGCTTTCGGTTGTGTTTTAGGATGAGAACTTAAACCTGTGGAATGTGACAACACTGTTCAACAACAGAATGGTTAGCAAAGAAATCTTTGATATTAAAGTAAGTTTATTAAATATGAGTTCCTCTATTTCTCAGAAAATTAAAGCATTACTTATGGCAAACAAGCTTATTTATTAGCATGTATTTTCTTTGTTGTATTGTGTTTTACAAATATTATGAATGAATATGCATGGCTGAACTGTTTTTTGTGTTTTGGCACAGCCATTGGAAATTTGGGGTTTAAATGCTCCTTTTTCTACTAACAAAGCATATACTTAAAGTTACTGTCTTCTGTGGAGCACGTTTTATTTAATACTGGAATTTAGATGTAAAGTCTTCGTTGATCTAATACTAATTTTATTTTTTGACAAAGGCCTCTGATTTAGCAAATTCACTAGTCACTATAATTTGATTTGGAAACCTGGAAATAGAGATGATATATTTATGAAGTCATGGTTAAAGAATAAGAGTTGGCTAAGCCTGGCTCTAATATTTGGTGATCATTCATTATTTCCTGAAATATAGTGAAGAGTTTGAAATTGAAGTGACATGGGTGATAACTAATATTTATTATATAAGTAATTGTGGCAGTATTGTCTAGATTACATTTATTCATAAATTAAAAGAAGATAGATCCAAATTCGTAGCTTCTTCAAGAACTATGCCTGCGTAAGCAACATGAACCACACAGCACGTGAAGAAATCCCAAAACCCCCCTTTTCTGAATTGTTTTCTCAATCTGTTCACCAAATGAGACTTTGCTCTTCTCATTATCTTGAGTACTGACCTTGAGGCTTTATTCTTTCTTTTCCTTATTTACTGTGTTATCCAGACTCAAAGCCCACTATCTAACTACCATCTTAGACCACCTTTGGCAATAATTCTGCTTCTTCTTTCCCACTAAATACTGCTTTAGTAAACATCTCAATTTGCCATAATGCAAATAAATTAATGAATAAACACGCTTTCAATATTTTTAAGGTATATTAACATAAGAGCTGGGCTGCTTCTTAGCACGCCAGATTTGAGCTTTTTGGTTTCTAATGCAATTAAAAAAAGTAAATTTGAAAACATGAATTAAATTTACAATCAGTAACAAAATATGCTGAGGATACTGGGCCTCTAACGTTGAAACTGATATCAAAAACTTACTTAAAGACAGCTTTTATTGGAATTTCAGATATATAAAAATAGGATTGGAACTGCAGACAATCTCATTTATAAAAATAAAAAATAAAGTACATTCCATCTTTTAATCACAAACTATTTTTACTTGCAGTTATGATAAAGTGTGGGAAGGAGTTGCCGATGAGGTGGGATGATGATGATATGATGACGATGTAGGATCATGTAGAAATACAAAATCTCGTGCTAGTTTTGCACATTGGATATGCTGACATTCACTAAAACATTTGACTCTGTCAAATAATTTTTTTGAATACCCTAAAAATAAATATCACCCAAATGTCTATGAATATTAAATATTTAGGACCACCTGTTTTTCTTCTGACCTTCCACAACACTTCATCTATACCTTTATTATGAAATTTGTCACTTTAGTCCTTATGTTATAGCTATTTGTATATTTGAGTTTCCTCAAAAGCCTATAAACTCTTTGAAGTCATAATGTATATCTAATTAATTTTTCAATGTCCCTATAATACCTATCCCAGAAGTCAATAAATGTTAATGAAACGAATGAATAAAGGAGAATAACAGATGATATTATTTTCATTATCACCATTCCAGAATTAATAATTGACAAATTTATATCAGAATGTAACAGATTTTGGGAGCAAAACTCTATGCATGTGGAGGTCAAGAAGAGTAATGCACATTCCTGAATGAGTGAAGGACAGCCGATGACTTCAAAGCCACCAGCAGACCATTTACTTTATCTGGGATCAAGGACTCTGCATGGATAAAAGGCAAAGGAAGTCATCCTCCTTGAAAAAAAAATGTTTTCTTAACATAGAGGTTTGCTATCTAAAGCTCCCTTAATTCCTTAGGTTCAGCTCTATGAAATCACTCTCCTTGAAGTTTAATCATCCAAATCCCAAAATAATAATTTGGGGAAATATAAATTGCCATAGAAAACATAGACTATGGTAGAGTTATAAGTCTAGCATTAGGAAGATTTGATCTGTTTATAAAACTCATTCATGGAAGAACTGTGGTTAGAACTCATGTGAACACATTCTCCTCCACACTTGCTTAAAGGCAACAGGATGTATAGAGAGAGGCCTTCACACAAACAATGAACGGCTATAATTCCTACGTAACTTAAAGCAGGTGTTTTCAAACATATAAGTTTGATATGCTACTTGTTTTTTGTTTGAATGCTTAAGAAGAGAGACATTGGTGGAAAATATACAAATTGTTCTTTCTACACATTGTTTTCTTAGAAAAAGAAATTTGCAAAACTGGTGAGGAATAGATATCGTTAACGATTGATCAATGAAATTCTTCCAGATTCTCTCACTACACAGATCTCAACTCTCTCTTTATAGCCTCAGATTTGGCAGCTATCGCAGGGATTATGGTTTCATGAAAAAGTAGATTTTGTTTTCTTTTGAAATGGTTATGATTCTACAAATGTAAAACTTTAGAATTTCAAAATACAATAACATTTTTTCATTTTATAGGTTTTGATTGAATTTATTTTAGAAGCATCACTATTCTTTTGATAGTAGCTGACAGATCCAATCATGTCCCCATATGCTTTTTGCTATTTTAAAAGAAACAGAACACAATTGCCTCAGAGAAGTGCCATGTGTTTCTAAAGTGTGAATCTGAAAACCATCCATCTGGTCATGCTGGCATCCTTCTGAATTGTATGTGATTGAAAAAAAAAAAAATTCAACATTTTGCAACTCTGGCTAAATGAGAAAGATAATAAGGTAAAGGAGACTTTTTTCATTTTCATTTATTGAAAATCAAGTCTATTCCTTCAGCCTGGAATAAATACCTTGCCCATCCTTCCACCTGGATGGCCTCAATCATCCATCAAAACCCAAGTTATATGTCTTTTTCTTAGTGAATTCCTCTGTAACTCTAGCTCTGCATTGTTTGCACAACTCTTTTCATACTGAAAATGTATGAAAGTGTTTATTTACTTTGATTAGAATTATTTCTTTAAATATTGTCTCACCTATAATCTGTGAGCTCCTAAAATGGAAGGCAGATGGTCTCCAATGCAATTTAATTCAACAAAATATTATTACACTATTCCAGAGACTAAGTCTAAGGGCTTGCATAGATAGTATTAAATAAGCAGAGATCATTTTTGCCCTAAAGAGATTACGGTCTAACTGGGAATAAGAAAATAAGCAACAAATTACACTTCAAGGTGATGCTTAGTGAGGAGATAACTACATCTGAAACATCATGTAGATAAAAATAAATTAGGAAGTTCAAAGTCTCTTGAATGTCGTTTCCATTATTAATAACTTTCTGTATGACGAATATTCAGAATAATTTTCTAGATTGGTGGAATCATTGGAGAGATCAATACCACACATTTCTTGTGAAGGTAATGAATAGTCACTGAATTATGTGCTAAGCATAGTGCTAGGTTTTATACATATATGATTTTATGAAGTAGTTGTAAGCCCTCCAGCTGAAGTTACTTCTGGTTTTCCTTTTTTTTGAACTTAAGTTAAATTAATTCTAAAAATAAGAGTTTTTTTCACAGTCTTAATAAGTAAATAAATTATATTGAATTATTAGTTTCAAATACATGATATTAAAATATGCTCACATGTTAATCAAATAGGATTAATAACTTTACTAAGAGACTGGGATATCTTGCCACAAAACATTAAGGTCAGGATGACTTGCTATGTTTTGACCACATTGAAATGCATACTTGATCAATTGTTAAGAAAAATTTAGTGAAAATAAAAAAATCAGTCCATCAGATTTTGGTTAAATTGATTGTCACGGAATTTAGTTCATTAATAAAATAATCTCCTGCTGCCCTAAATGAGGACAGCTTGATTATAACTCCTATAAATTCCTCCAGGGAAATCATCATTTCTACTTCTTCTGAATTTCATTACAAGTCTCTGGACTAGAGCTCTGCACCAAGTAAAACTTAGTCCAAGATCAATAAATCAACTCGGACCTTCTTAACATACTTTTTAAACGCAGTAAATTTAATTAATACACATTCTTTTATCCACACAGGTACCCTTTGCTATCTCCACTCTCTCTTATAACGGGAGCTCTTTTGCTATGCAAACTCTGGAACTGTATTGAAGTACTAACCCTCCAGACTATGAAAAGTAGTAAAGAATATGGATTTCAGGCACTCAGGAAAGGTAGTGGTCTGTGCACTGTTGGAAGGAAGATTCTTTTCAGCAGAGATGGGAAAAAAGTGGGTGTTGTTATAAGATTAATATGAGAGAAGCTTTAAAGATGTGCTGGAAGAGAGAGAAAAGAGAGATTAGAATACCAGGTAGGAGGCAATGATTTTGAAAAGTTAATTTTAATTTCTTGTAAAAAGAAACATTTACTTTTTCAATTTTTAAAAAGTTGTATGTTAGAAATAAATTTAAAATCCAAATTATTGCCCAACAGTGTTGAGTGTATTTGCTGCTCTGTTCTGTTTCAAGAAAGCTCTGCTGAAAGTTGTGTGATCTTCAAGTGAGTGTAATGAAGAGGGAGAAAAAAACCTTGAAAATCTCTCATTTTGTCATGACTGAGCTTAGGGTGGATGACTCACAGTGTGAATTCAAGTTAAATAATTTAACCTTTTTCTCTTATTCAACCCATCTGGGAAGCTGAATCCAAGCACTTCACTAGGAAACAGATGGTGCACCAAAGCTAAATTTTCCCAGATTAAAAAAGAAGAAAAATGTGTTATAAGCACTAAAAGAACCAAACATGGAAAAAGAGTAAGAATTAAGAGAGAAAGAGCTATAAACCAGATCAAACCTTTTCCTCTGTAAAAAATAACATAGTACTTAAAAAATAAGGCCTGTGAGATGATTTGGGGACAAAGTTAGTAAAATGTTTCCTAAGCACCATGTGTGTAAAGGTGGTCATGATTAAATGGTATATATAGAAAGAACATTGCTCTTTGTAGGCACAGATATGTGTGTTCATTTACCTATATGTCTCAGAAAACAAATAGGATTACTTCAGAGTACTTTTAGTTTACCTATTTTATATCTATAAGTAAACACTAATAAAAACAAAGATATCTTGAGAAAATTTATGGGACCCATCTGATTATACCACTGATGAAATTTAACACTATTTGACAAATTAAAAAAAAATTTCCAACATTTCTAGAATAATTATGTTTCCTAATCTACTCTCTCTAAATATATACATATTGCTTATACATGTTTATGTATATATGTATATATATTTCGTGGAAGAAAAGCAAGCCATTGCCCTTTGCTAACTTTGGATGACTTTACTCTAACTGTATATAAAAGTATATTAAGTTCAAAAAGTATTTATATGCCAATATTTACATCTGTCATATTTTATGGAAGAAGAAATGTCCTGTTGCAGCTAAAGTAAAGATATATTGATGAATAAAGTAGAACATAATAGAAAGTATCTGTACCTTCTTATTTCCTGGCTGGTTGTAATAAACTTTGGGGAGGTTAGCATGCTATTTTAAAGACATAGTTCATCGATGAGGCTGATGAAACCTGAGAAATTCAAACTGTAGACTTCCAGATGCCACAGTATAAAAATCCAGATTTGACTCTGGGTCCAGGACTGCCTCCAAGAAGAGGTTCTAATGTGGTTAAGGCAAATGGTACCTCACTAACCCAATGCACCCTTTCTTGGATTAATTCTCAAAATCCTGTTTATAAAGCAAAATAAAAACGTGCATATTTTTTTTCTTCAGAGAATCACTTTTTTTTATGGAATTTGGGTCATACTCCTGTTAGTGAGAAATACAGATGAGCTGTGTCTAAATGGCAAAGAAGCAGTGAACATTGAAAGGCAAACACTATTTTAACAGAGGAGAAGTTCATGTCTCTTACTCTAATATCCTACTGAGAAAAGGTAAAAGCATTGACTATCATTATGACTTTTAATGTCCACAGTAATGTATCTCCAGATAAAGACAAATTCTCCAGTTTTGACAACCTTGTTCAAGGCAGCAAAGCATCCTTGAGAATATTTGCATAAATAAAGCTAATATGAGCTAATTCAATCTCTTGAGATTTCCAAACCAGTCGGTGGATCCCTCCATTATTCTACTTTAGTAATATATACTCACTTATGTCTATGAAATACATATTGCAAAGACATATATTCAACTTTCAACTAGACTTGCAAATTATTCATCACAAATATTCATAATATATATGTGTATATATACATATGTATATATCTTCACACTACATTTGTATGACTCTTTCCTCTTAATAGTAAAAATATTGAGGGGAGTTGAAAATTTTTTTGAAAAGATAAATTATTGATGTAAAGAATTAAAATTCCCAAATAATATTGAATTCGTGATTTAGTTTTATTTGGAAGAAAAGGGGCTCACGTGCCAATTTCAAAAGGATTTTTTGCAGAGATATAACTGCCACTGTACACTGACTGCCAAAGATTTATACAGCCTCCTTGGCCTGTAAGAGTTTCTCATACAAAAGTTCAAGCTGTAGTTTCAGGTGGCTTAGAAAGGAAAATGTCTGTAATGTGTAGGACCAACATGCTGGCTGCTGGTACATCATATCCGGCAGGGTCTCAAGGCTCGGATAGTAAAAGCTAATGTTGCTTTTGATGGAGAGCCTTGACTCTCTTAGATGATGCATATGGACTGTTACATAATTATCTCTAGAGTACCTTCATACAGTCTCTTTTCTAAACTAAACACTAAATACAAATTCCTTAATAACCAGTACTGAATTTTCCCCCCTCCTTTCCCTAAACTAATCCCGAGACATGACATGGTATTTGGGCACCATGTAGGTTAAGAATCATTTCTAATCCATCACTATAACCAGAAGCAAGCCAAAGCTCATGACTGAAAGTGGGGACATAGTTACACTCACTCAAGAACAGTTTACTTACCTTTATATATCTATGGTCCATAATGAAACATGCAGAGTAGAAGCTCATTTAAACACTTTCAAATCATTTCTATTCTTCACAAATCTAGCATGAAAGCGTCTTTGTTGCTGTGTCTATGATTAATGTTAAAAATAACTAATGTCTTATAGAGCAGTTGTTATCATTTCTCTGAGCATCAATTCTCTATATATGAAAACCACTCATGCTATTTCCCTTCCTCACTGCATAGCAAGAACTGCAACCAAAAATGAATGCAATTTTAACACATCACAAAATTCTAATTGGTGGCTTCAAGTTTTATGTGCTCCATGATTACACTAACCTTATAACTCTCAGTAGTCGAAAGGGTCTCCAAATAGGTAATAGATTTAGAAGATGTGAAACACATTTGTTTAAACAAGAATCATCTAGGTTATTGTATAAGATCAAATTTTATTTCAACTCTATTATATTTCAATGTCATTTAAATTATAACATTGTAGAACAGATAACCAAACCTACGGCCACTCACTGGTGGTTCTAGCAAACAAGAAATTGTGCACCTTCATGGTTATTCAGATAATTGCTGGTAGTATATTCTGAGCACATCATGAAGAAAGAAAAGGGAAACTACATTTTTTTGGTATACCTTCTATTTTCTAGGCATTATGTTAATAGCTTTTATTTCACCATCCCTTTTAGCCTTTCAAACTTCCTCTTGGGTAGATATTGTGATACCTATTTTACAGATGAGTAAAGTAAGGGACAACAAGTTTAAATTACCCAAACTCTGGTCTTTATAGATTTAAAGCTAGTATTCTTTTTACTATATATATCATCTGCCACAAGAAAGAAAACCATATTTATACACTCATTAATGTTTTTAGACCTCTTAAAGACAAGCATTAGAATGTTTTTCTCTTGACTAACAGAAGTCCCTACTGCTCCAAGAATTTCAACAGTCCTGTTCAATTTCATGTGGTTTGCTAGGGAGAGTTAGGATTCCCCAGAATTTGTGTCTGCAAATTCTGAATTTCCACTCAAGCGCATAGAGGAAGAAATAGCAGATTTCCTTGTCTTCTTCTTTCTCTTTTTTAAATGCCCATTGAAATGAAACTTCTCTTTTTCAGTGTGCTGATATTTTTATGCATGTGCTGATAATAATTCTAAATCTCTAATATTATTCTCAAATCACTATCTTCTTTAAGTGTTTGAATGCAACTTTGTGACTAAAGCCTTTCTCTAGCGCAAGCATGCGAAACTCTTTGGAAATGCTTTCAAGGGCTCCTTATCATTTGAACATTGAGAATCAAACCATCAAGACAGACAGCGAACTCTACTCTTCCCTGAAACTGACCACAAGGATTCCACAAGGGAATCTGTTACAAATAAACAGCTTCGGTTGTTGTCTATGGTCTTAAATTTCCATGCTCTTGTGTTCTTTTTCACTTGCAAATATGGAGGGCTAAGAGACAACCTCCTGTCCTTTTACTATATTCATATATGGGAATAGGAAATTGTGTTCACTTTAGAGATTCCATTCAAGTGTTTATACAGAGTTCCAAAAATACCATTAACAATCCACTGTTTTTTACTACATACCTATTAGAATGGCTAAAAAACAAACAGAACACCGACAGCATCAAAAGCTGGTGAAGATGTGGAAAAACTGGATCTCTCATAAATTGCTAACGGGAATGTAAAATGGTATAGCCACTCTAGAAGTTTGGCAGTTTCTTATACAATTAAACATATGCAAATCATACAACCCAACAATCACACTCTTGGGCTTTTATTCTAAAGAAATAAAAATTTATGTTCATGCAAACACCTGTAGATAATGCTTATGGCAATTTTGTCATTGTCCAAAACTGGAAACAACCCAAATGCCTGTCTATGGGTGAAGGATAAACACAGGGTGGTAATCCATACCGTAGAATACTATTCAGTAATAAAAAGGAATAAACTATCGGTATATGCAGAAATACGAATGAACCTCAAGGTGATTATGTTGAATTTTTTAAAAGTCAAAATCAAAATGTTACATACTGTATGATTCCATTTATGTAACAATCTTGAAGTGATAAAACTATAGGAGTGGAGAACTGAGCAGTGGTTGCCAGGTGTTGGTGAAGGAAGAGGTGAAACTATAAAAGGTACCATGAAGGTTGTGTTCAGTTCTGTTATCATGATTGTGGTGGAGCTCATATGAATCTATACATGTAATAAAATTTCATAGAACTACATTCATACATATTTCAAAAAAAAAAAAAAAAGAGTGCATACAAACACCTGTGAAACGTGAGTAAGATTTGCAGTCTAGTTAATTGTATTGTGTCAACATTCATTTCAATTTCCTGGTTTTGACAAATGTGTTATAGTTAAGATGTTACCATTAGGGGAAGCTAACTGAAGGGTACAGGGGACATCTCTTTACTATATTTGCCACTTCTTGTGGTATGTAATTATTTCAAAATAAAAATTTTTCTTTTTAAACTTTTCAAAATTTCATCTGTTTTTAAAAAGGCATGTGTCTTGGGACTTTTACATAGATTCAACTATGTAAAAGGAATGATCTGACCAATCTGAAGCGCTGTCTCCGCCTAAGCACTCCTGATCATTTCACCCTCAATCAAATTCCCTATGATAAAACTCAGAGGTAAGACTTATGTTGTTGATGTTTTGTGGTTACATGAGGCTAAATTAGGGCTCACAGGGAGCGAATGAAGGTAATTTTCAACTTTTTGTTTTTTTAAATGTTCTCTAAACACACTTTCTAGTAACAATAGAATTTGACATGGAAGATGAGGGTTAAACTGCAGTTTTGTGGATAATACCCTTTAAGTTACAAGGGAATTATTAACATTTTCCATGGTATGAATGTGTAAAACAAAAAAAAAATGAAATAGGATACTCACGTAATGGAGACAATGATCTGATTAAACGATTACATGATTCAAAAACAGTGTCAGATGAGTGGCGCATGGTAAGATTATCATTGGAATTCTGTGAAGAGTTTAAAACTTTAAACTTCTTGCAGATGATTTGACAGTCTAAAACTACAACGTTGATAAAAACTAAAAATATCAGGCCATATCTAGAATATGGCATGAAACTGAACAGGCTCCTAAGTGACCGCTAGAAAATCATCTATGTTTTTCCAAATTTGACTTTGGCCATATTTTCTTTATGTAGAGTTGTAGATGATTGGTATAGTATTAATAAACAATCAAACAAGCAAGCAAACAAATAAATAGTTTAAAATAAATGTTTCATGATCCAAATCATGACTATACCTACAGTTACTAATGATTCTTATTTTGCTTTGCATTATCCACTCTAAAGGCAATTCACTGTCTCTGCTTTCCTGTAGGCACTTGTTTCCAGCTTGTAAATTTGTTGTCTTGAATGTCCTATAGGCCTTATGTCATGCTGGGTCTCTGGTCCTGCTCCCCGCACCAGAATGCAGGATATGGTGAGGACAAAAGGGAACGACAAAGGAGCCACAGATAGGGGAGTCATACTACTATATTCTCGATGGCGGCTGGTGAAGACACAAAAGCAAACATCCGCCAGTACCCCCACGAGGGGTCTTCCTGTACCCCAGTCTCACTAGCAGCCTAGCGAAACACAGGAAGTAGGATCCACACGATCTGCAATCTGCAGTCTCGCTCACTAACCCCACTTGTTAGCCGCAATCTGCTGTCCACTTCTCTGTCAACGAACAAACCCCCTTGCTAACTGCAATCTGCCCTCGCTAGCTCAGCCATGGCAGTTATATCAGTGGCCAATGGGTAACCAGTTATAGCTGATGGCCACCTACTACCTGAGCCAGCACCTTTCCATGTGATGTCGAGAGCCTGGAAACTGCTCTCTGGGACTCCGTCCCCACACCTTATATACCTCAATCTTAATGTATCAACACTGAGCTCATGAGTTGCTCTTGGAAACTTGTTTCTCTTGCTGGAGTCACAATCATGGTTAATGGCGTGACCATCCACCCAATTCCCAAGCTGGAATACCCTTTCTCTTTTACCCCAGCACTGTATCCCTTCACCAAATGCTTCCAAGATATACAAACATTTTCAAACTCAGACTCTGTTGGCCATTAGAATTACCATCTCCCTCTGAGTCACTTAATTAACACTCTTGTGTTAAAACCTCCATTCGCTCCTTAAGAGACTAGATCTTAATCATTCTCAATGTAAAAAAGAAATGACAATCATGTGAAGTAATAAAAGTGTTAAAGAATGCTACTGTAGTAACCATATTGCAACATATAAACGTATCAAACCTCAAATGTACACAATGTTATATGCCAATTATATTTCAATTTGAAAACAACAAACAAACAAAAAACACAATTCATTAGTTCCTTATGATGTTGTATTAGTTTTCCATGGCTGCCATAACGAAGCACCATAAACTCAAGAGGTTAAAATAATGCAAATAATTAACTTACAGTTCTGTAGATTAGAAGTTCAACATGGGGCTCACGGAGCTAGGACCAAGGTGTTAGTCAGGCTACATTCCTTTCTGAAGACTCTGGGGGAGAATCACTTTCTTGCTTATTTGGGTTGTTGGCATAATGCAGCTTCCTGTGGTTGTAGGACAAAGGTCCTCATTTCCTTGCTGGCTATAAACCAGGAGTTTGTTCTCAGCATCTAGAGGCTGTTTATATACCTTGGTTTGGGGCTGCTTTCCTCCATCTTCAAAGCTGGCAATGGTGGGTCAAATCCTTCTCAGGTTGCATCTCTCTGACCATTCTTCCACCCTTGCCTCTCTCCCTCTGACCCAGCTGGAAAGACTTCTCACTTTTAAGGACTCCTATGATTAGATTGGGGTAATCTAGGATAGTCTCGCATTTCAAGGTCCTTAACCTTAATCATATCTGCAAAGTTCCCTTTGCTATGCCAGGTAATATAGTCACAGGTTCAGGGATTAGGGTGGAGGCTTTTGAGGACCATTATTCTGCCTTCCACAGGTGCATGGCAGTTTTAGGAAAGCCAATAGGTAAACTAGCTCTTCTTCCACAACAGAAACTAATTGAGAAAGTATGGAAGTCAGACTATAAGGCATAGAAATGTCAGCTTTATTGCTGATAAAGCTGATTGAAAGATGTGATGTTAGATCCTTGGCAAATGGTCTTTCTAATACTTCACGCTGAATTAGACAGGTTTTCTGACCCAGTCAAACACCAGTGGGGGCAGACAGAGCGTGCTCCTGTGAGCTTAACTGAGAGCAGTGTGTTTGAACTGCGCATGTTCCGTTCCTTCCTCAAATTCACCTTCCATGAGCTTCTCTTCCAGAAAGGAGTGGGGTGGGGTTGGGGGGAGGTGTGCACAGAATCTGGAAGTTCCTCTCCATGGAAACGTGACATTAGGAGACTAAAAATGTCCCTCGTCAACAGACTACTGATTGAATTCACGCTTTAAATGCCATATCTTTCAGAGTCGAAACCCAGCAACTCTTCTGGTTGTTTCTCCTGCCACTGCTCCTCTTGTAGCCTGCATTCCCCCTCCCCCCCCCAGGTCTTGTCACTGTTCCTGAACATACCAACCCCCTGCTTTCCTATTTACCATCTCCTCTGACTAGAGTACCCCTGCAGTTTGTGAGTGGTAAACTCTTCCTCAATGTCCTATGTGTCCTCTGAGGAAAGCTCTATGACCTTCTTCAGACTCCCTTCTCTCAAGGTCATAGCCTTCCATGCTTTATTTTCAGTGTCTCATACAGAGGTTGAATTTGGGGTAAAATGGGATCTCATTAAATATTTTTGAATGTATTTTACCTTTTGAATAAAATTATGAATGAATTTATCTGTTTACATTTCTGCTTTTCTCTTGAGGGAAGGGATTGTGTCTTGTTTATCTTTTTAGCTCCAGCACCATCTCCATGCCCGATACACAGAACATTCTCCATTACTTTTCCTGAAAGAATATGTAAATTAATGGATTCTGTCAAAACCAGAATATATCATTGGAGATGTCTGCATAACTATTCCTGGATTCTGTGGTCTGTTAGTTCCTATTCTTTAAAGAGAACTTTTGGTATGTTCTAGAGCTCTTTGATATGTAAGTCTAGAGCACTTCTTGTGGCCGACAGAGTCCGCCACAGTCCTCCTTAGGATTCTTCTCTGATCTGGTTACCAAACACTCTTTCCTGGCAGGTATAACTACATATATTGGTTTTATTTCATAGCAGGTATAACTACATACCTAATATTATACGATGGTATGTTACATACTGGTTTATTTCCTTTCTGCCCATCTAGACTATAAGCCCCATAAGAGTGACTGTGTTTTATTCAATAGCTCCAACAGTATCTGCTACATAATAGGCATTAGATGAATTCTCATTCAAAGAATGAAAGAATGAATGACATAGTGTGGAACGGGAGAAAAAGTAGAACTTTGGAATCAGAGAGGACAGGGTTAAAACCATAGTTCTTCAATTTTGCTAGCGGTTTGGTCTCAAAGCAAATCATTTAACGTTTAATAATATCCATCTTGCATGGCTGGGGAGACACTGGCAATAGTGGAGATAAAATCCCTGGCACATACTAAGTGTTCAAGAAATGGTGGCTATAATTAAGTCACTTGTTTTTATATTTAAAGGCTTTATGTTAAAATCATTATGGAGATCACTTTTCTTCTTAGTGTGGACCAAATATATTTTTGTGTATCTCTTCACAAGGAATGAAGTGAAATTCTAGGGTGCATACCCCATTGCTATCAGCAGAGTCAAGTATCTTTAATGGGGTATCATAATATCCACCAAACTTATTAAGAATTCTATGAAAGGATTTTAAACATTCCTCAGCAAGAAATATTTCAAAGTCATCCAAGAAGCTCTCCAAGGTCAGTGCTTCCCATTCAACTTCAGAACTAGGCCAAGATGGTAGTGAGAAGACATCCATGTCCTCTGCCAAGCTAAAAGGCCTTTGAGTGCATATACCACAGGCTGATTCGTGCAAAACAACAACGACAAAAAACTTCAAACCCCTTCCATTTCCAAAATGTTTGCGGCATCTGCATTTATTCTAGATTTTACAATAAATTCAATTGTAGCTTTAAGTTAGATGATAATATAGAACTCCTGATCTTAAAATGTCCTGATTATTTTGAAAGTAGTCATTATTTTCTACCTGGTATCTTATGGATTTCAAAGAAATGTCATATCCATTGTGTCTGTAGGATAGGCAACACATCTTGTGCACATGATCTTGATTAAATTTGCAGCACCCTATACATCAAAGTTAGTTTTCACTCTTTGTTGTTGAAGAAGCTGTAGCCCAAAGCAATCGTGACTCTTCCTTGGCTACAGGAATAAAAATCTTGTTGGCGTGTGATGCAACAGAAAGAATATGGCGTTTACAAATGTTTGGTTCATTTCTCAGCTCTGCAAGTGCCTGTGGGTCCTTGGCAAATCTTCTCTGAGCCTTAGTTTTCTCATCTGTAAAATGGGGTTATTACTCTCACACCAGGATAATCGGCAACATTTAAATGAAAAACCTATATATGTGTAAACGTAGGTACATTTTTAATATCATGGAATTGGAGCATGGGTCTCTGACAGAGTTTGGTGGTCTTTTAATCCAATCCCGTATTTTCCATGTGGAGAAAGAAAAACAAACCAGGTAATATGTCATTTCTCTGCTTTGTTTGCCACTCTTGTGCCTGAATCTTGTCGTGTTCCTGAACCACTTTCAAAGGGCATAGTCTGCCTGCCTCACTGAATTATGGTCAAATCATTTATTCATTCATTCAATAGATATTTATTAAACACCTATCATAGGCCAAACACTATAAGAAGTATTGGATATGAAATGTTAAATGAGATAGGTGAGGCTTATATTCCCTTGGGAGAGCCCAAAACTATAAAATTAAGTAATGAAGCAAAACGAAATTTGAGTCATTTGGATTAGGATTTGAGTGAATGAAAATAAAACTGGCTGATGTTTTACAGAGTAACTTGGGGCATATGTACACCGGTGTGTTGGGGACACCAGTATTAAGGGAAGACTTAGAGAAAACATCTCTAAGAAATCAATACACTAGGGGTGGCCTGTTAGCTCAGTTGGTTAGAGCACGGTGCTCTTAACAACGAGGTTGCTGGTTCGATCCCCAAATGGGCCACTGTGAGCTGTGCCCTCCTCAACTAGATTGAAACAACTACTTGACTTGGAGCTGATGGGTCCTGGAAAAACACACCTAAAATAAAAATAAAACAATAATTAAAACAAAGTAATCGACACCCAAATACCAGGATAAGGATTCATCTCAGTAATGGCCACAGGTACAGTTTTGGATTTTGCGTTTTATTTAGTGGAAGATAACTCTGGAAGGTAAGGAAACAATGTTTTATAAGGGAGTAAAAGTGGAAATCATGAGATAAATTAGGAAGCTGTTTATCATTAAGAAAAAGTAATAAAGATGAGGTGATGGAAAAAGAATAAGCGCGGTTGTTAATCCTGGAAGGGTGATCAGGGAAGGTATCTCTGTCGAAGATGCTACATTTTCTTATCTCTATAATGATAATTCCGAGATCAACTCTATTCTGTTCCCACAGTTTGGCAGACAACCTACTAATTAATTAACCAACCCATTGATGTTATGGGAGGAAAAGTACTGCATGCATTTATTTGGCATCACGCACAAATGAAGTTGATCACTTTTAATTGTTTAACTTTTATTTAGTTTGATGACCTGCAACTGAAATACTAAAATACTTGGGGGGTCTAGGTTTTAATCTAGTAAATTCTCAGGGCAAATGTGACTGCCTGTTCCTAGGTCTGATTCCACTATGCCAGGCTTCCCAGTGGCACATTAGGTAATCTGTTATTCAGATATAACTGCAGTGCCAAGTTTCTATTTAAAGAGGAAAGGAAGTGATTTTGTATTTGTCCCTCTTAAAAGAAAAGCCTGAGGGACAGATTATGGTCAGAGTAGCAATGCTGAAGTTATTGAGGCAGAAATAACTTCAGTGAAAAAAATATAAAGTAGCCCCAAGAGGATTAACACATTACTAAAATGCCGTCACATCAACCTCATTAGACAGTTCAGTGATAATTTTTCTATTGTAAGTACGCTGCATTTTTATTCACAATGGTGTTAAGAAAAAAGGAATAATTATCTTCTCTTGCATTTTAACAAAAGATTTTATAATGACAAAATAGTTTACTGAAAATAGCAGTTGAGAGGTCTGTTATAATTCTATTGTTACTTTCAGAGCAGATGCCATGTCACATGCAAAATGCCAAGACCACAGAAAAATATTTTTAGCTGAGTAAAAATATGTGACATTTAAGAAAGAAATGGTAGTGCCTTGATTCATTTGTTAATTGACTATTTCAACATTTTCTAGACACAATTGTCTGAAGGTTATAGAATGTAAAAAAGATTCAATCCTTGCCCCCATGGGATTTATATTTTTAGACAATTAAGATAAAGTGTCCTTTGTAATTTATGATATGTGGGAGGAAAAAAGAGAAAGGCAAATAGAGCAAATGTATTCTTGGTCTCATCAAAGAAAGGTCTCAATATTGGTTTTAAAATGACAAAAAAATGACAGTTTGGACTGGGTATTAAGGGAAAAAAATGTCCTAATGAGCAAAATGGATTGATTAGAAGCTGGAAATAGGAAAAAAAAAATCATAAGATGTGGGAGAAACTTACAGAAACTTCAGAAGAGATCAGATGGAGGTTTACAGGCAACAAAAGACAGAAATTGTGTTAACTCATTGGAAAGGTTTTTTTTTTTTTTTTTCCCTTCAATATTTAAGGTAAGGAAATATAAGGTAGGATAGAAATAGATCACATTTATTTATTTTTTTCCTAAAGTCTGGACATAAATAAACAACAAAAGCAAGTATTTTAAAGTTTAGGAAGTCTTGGAATTTCTATCACATATGGACATCAGAGCTACAGGTAGTGAGGATAACACACAGGGCAAGTGCATGGTGGAAAGTTCGCAAGCTTAATTGTCCGACCTTGTATACATTGGGTACACTGTAAATGAGACCTCAATAATTTTTAAACAAAAAAGCACTGTCATTTTCTGTCTTCTAAAATGGAGACTTAAATTGAACTTTGGAACAGATTTTTCCATTGTTCTGTAAAAAAAAAAAGTAACATTGGAAGAGAGAGAGAAAGAGAGACAACTTGTGTCCTTAGGGAAGAGCTGGATGCAAATAATTAAATCAAACATAAATAATACAAAAAGAATGGCTGGCTATTCAGTTTAGAGTTGCAAATCACGTGCGTTCTTAGGAATTGTAAGTGTCTACAGATCTTATTTCTGATAGATACATTTCCTTTTCTACAAGTGGGTCTAGACTTTTTTTTACATGTATATTTTCTCTTGATCTTAGGATGATACATGCATGTTCCCTTGCCTAAGCCTATAGCTGATGGATGCGGAGACACTGAAATCTAAAAAACAAAACAAACAAACAAAAAAAGACATGAAGACCTGATAATCCCTTTATCTTATGGGCACACAATGTAGAAAGTAGACCATCGTTTATGTACCTGGACAGAGCGAGGGATGTCTCACATGTAAAGGTATTTAAGACAAGTAACATAGAATTTGGTGACTACAGATACTAAGCTGTTATTTTCTGATGCTTTTTAGTGCCATTATAATCCTGGGCTTACAGCAGCCCAGAACCCATAGGCATAATATGTTACATGGCAAGGGGGAATAAAGTTGCTAACCAGCTGACCTTAAAATAAGGAAATCATCATGGATTGTCAGAGTGGATGTGACTACATCACAAGGGTCCTTTGAATATAGAAGATGGGGGCAGAAGAACCAGAGCAGGAGATGTGATAACGGAAGCAGTGTCAAAGTGATGCGATGTGAGAAAGACTCAACCAACCATTGCTGGCTTTAGAGATGGAGGAGGGGCCTGCAAGCCAAGGAATGCAAGCAGCCTTTAGAATCTGGAAAAGGCAAGGAAAGAGATTCAGAGCCTCCAGAGGAATGCGGCCCTGCCCCCACCGTGATTTTAGCCCATTAAGATCCACTTTGGACTTCTGACATCCAGTACTGTGACACATGCATTTATATTGTTTTAAGCCACTAAGTTTGTGGTAATTTGTTACAACAGCAATAGGAAATGAATACAATTTCAAGTGCACTGGATTACCAAAGACTAATTATCCCAGAGGAGAGTCAACTAAGGAGCAGGAAGACAAGACTAAGGGAACAAGCCCGAGACTGCAAATTTCTCCTTTTTCTGCAGTCAGAGCTCCTCGCTTGGATTCCATGGGTTGGAGATAAGCCAAACACCTCTGTGGTGGAGAATAAGGGAGCTCCTGCATCAGAGTCAGACCCAGAGTAAGGCAGGGAAGTGGCCTGAAAAGAGACCCCCAAGCATGGTCACAGGCTTATGAAGATGTCTTTCCTTCTCTTGGAGACCTCAATAGAGTATCCATTAACCATGACCGATTAGTCTTGGCTATGCACTGAGAAACTGAGCATACTCAGTAGAGAGTGCATGCATTTTGTCTCTTTTCCCAGAAAGAGAGTGGTGAGGGCCATGGGAGTCATCAGCAGAGAATAGCACATCTAGCAAAGCCCTAAAACCACAAGAGGAATGTGTAGAAGTAAGATGGGGGTCTGGGTGGGAGGACACTCCTGTTCATTTTTAGATGTTCTTGCAGAAAGCTGGGGTTGATATATGACAGTAGTGAAATGACCTGGGGTCAGCCTCAAGTGATCATAGTTTGTGCTCTAGCAATAAATATAAGATTGAACAAAATAAGGAAAGAAAAAATTAGGTAAGTTTAACTGAGCTCAAAAATAAAATGGACAAAATGAACCAGAAATAGAACAAGCTGGAATTGAGAAACACATGAAGAATTCAGTGCGAAGAAATACAGATACAAATCAACAATCTGAAGATAAAGTAATTATTAATTACCTGGCATATCAAAGATCTAAGCTGATAGTCTGGTAGTAGCTACCCTCTGAATACTCATGCACATATATATCCATGCACATATATATATATATATGTATCTACATATATATATATATATATGTACATACATATATATAGATACATATATATATACACATATATATGTATATATGGTGGTATATGATAGACATGGCATTAATAGTCGTTGGGAAGTTTAAATAAATCATTTTAAGACAATATTTTTCTACATGGAAAAATATAAATTAAAACACTACTATACACAATATTAAAAACTCAATTTTAAGTGAATTTCACCTATGAATATGAAAAGCTAAACTTTAAATCTCTTAGAAGGAAATATAGGATAATGGCAATATGATATTGGGTTAGAGAAAGATTTCTTAGACAAAAAATTCACAAAATCATAAACATTAAGGGAAAATATTGATAATTTTTATAGCATTGAAATAAAAATAATTTGAACAGCAAAATAAACTACTAGTAAAGTGAAAATAATTGTGAAAAAATAATTCCATAAAATAATTGCATAAAAGCATAAAAATATCAATAGATCATATATTAAATATACAAAACTTCCACAAAAAAGCTATTAAATTGACAAAGTTTTCAATTGGTATAATTCATAAAAATAAAACTTGGATGCCTAATATATATATATATATATACGTATACATAATGATTAAAGTTATTACGTGCATAATTATGATATATAAAATGATTTAAAAGTCATAAGTAATCAGGTAGATGCATATGAAAATAATATAAAAATACCAGTCTTCAAACTGGCAGCATTTTAAATCTTCCAGTTTCACGTGTTATCAAGCATATTTGGAAATGATAACGCTCAAAAGTTTCTGTTTGGAATGGAATTGTTACAATTGCTTTGGAAAGAATTTGACAATATGTAGTATAGATGGAGATACATCTCCGAATTCCACTTTTAGGAATAGAACTCTTACCATTCCCGTCCCCAAAAATCCTACTCTGATATCTGCAAAGCAGACATGTACAAATAACTTTTGTAATGATACTGATTTAACCACAAAAATTATAAATTGACTAAATGTCTATCAGCAGAATAAATTAAATAATATGTGCTTTACGTATAAATGCAATGCTAAAAAATGGAATGGATGCATTAGAGTTACATCTATCAAATGGACATTAAAAATATCTGGGATATATATATATATATATATAAAAACATATGATAAAAAATATAAGATATATATATATATATATATATATATATATATATATATATATATATATTCATTATATGTTATATATATACCAGGGATGCCAAAACAATGCATACAAGTGGACACTTTGGTCAGTGTTGCTCAAGTAATAGTTCGATGTAATCAGGAGTATCTGGACATTGATGGTAGCCACTTTGAGCATCTCTTGTAAGAAGTCAAATGTGACATATATTCATCTTTTGTTATCAGTACATATTATGACTTTTTTTAAAAAAATTAAAATTTATTGGGATGACAATTGTTAGTAAAGTTACATGGATTTCAGGTGTACAATTCTGTAATACATCATTTATATATCACATGTGTGTTCACCACCCAGAGTCAGTTCTCTTTCCATCACCATGTATTTGATCCCCTTTATCCTCATCTACCGCCTCCTCCCCCCTTACAATTTTAATAGTTTTTTCCTTTCTTAAAATGTATATACATTTTTATACCATATATGTAATATATAATGAATCTATTTATATAAAGTTTTAAAATTTGCAAAAATATAGCACATATTGCTTTTACTTATATAAATACATAGGGTAATACAAAAACATACTTGAGAATTCAGGTATATCTTTTTAAATGTTAACAGTTGTTAGAGCTAAGTGGTGACTCTACAAGTATATTTTACTAGTTATTTCTATCATTAATTTTTTCCTAATATTTCATAATTTTAAAATTCAACACAAAAAGCAAAATGAAGGTGACTTTACTTTGGTTCATTGAGTAACATACAGAGGGTGCCAAAAAAAATGTATACACATTTTAAGAAAGGAAAAAACTGTATTAAAATTGTAATACTCAATATATATCAATAACAGAAGATGAATACAAGTCATGTGTATACATTTTTTTGGCACCCCGGTATTTTAGATGCACGAGATGTGATGGTGAGAGCTATTTCATATACATGGGATAGGAGGGATGATTGGCAAGGACAACATTGTGTCAATTACTCATACTATTAAGAACATTAACAAGCCACAGAAGTGAAATATCAATCATGTGATGTCTCCCATTAAAAAGGACATGGATTTTGAAAAATCCAGCTCACTAAAATCATAATTTTATAAACAGAATGAACGTAACCTCCTCTAAATCATCATTGAGAGAGTATTCAGTAAGTAAAATGGAACTCCATTATAGCTTTTTGAAGAAAAGCTTTTATTTCCGTTTCCATGTTCCTATCCATTAAAAGCAAAACAATTTAAAGGCCTTGTTACAATTTCTAATGCCAGATTATTAAGGGGACTGATTCAGAGAAAACAAGATGAGTCAATATATTAAATTGCAATCATGAAATCTATGAGTTAGTTTTCTTTTATGCTTTTTGAGAACAACTGTTTAAAAGTGCACATTTTCTTCATACTTTATCTTCTGATTTCCCAATAAAAAGAAAAAAAGTTTTCTGGAATTACCATCTGAGTAATAATTGAAAACTTCCAGATAAATTATACTACTTAATTACTCACTGATTTTTAACATGTAACGTGACATTAATACAACTTAAAATTATTCACAAACAAAATTTTTACTTCTATGTTTAGATTATGCCTTCGAATAGTACTTCTGTTTTAATCTTATTTGAAACTTTGGATATAGGAGAAATTTTAATTTAAATTTTGAATGGAAAACATGCTAATATACTAAGATGATATATATTCAATACAAAGTGAAGAAATATTGGTGATTGTTTAAGAAGCAACACATATGTATAAAATTGAATCTATCAATTAACAAATATTTAAAGGTGGCTACTACCGACCCAGGATTAAAAATAATAAAATATTTATAATATAATTCTAAAAATATCAGCCAGTTAGAGTTCAATGTGCTAGGCCGAAGTTGTAAAGCCTGAAGCCCTTCTCAAGTGCCAATAACGAAATGCCTGATTTATTAAAAAAAAATAAAAAATAAAAAATAAAAATAAAGGTATACACCTCTCCTTATCTAATCATTGACATTTCACTCACAGACTGTTAGTTCTGTTGGGCATAAGGTAGCAACATATTACAGACATATATTAAAGCAAGAACCATCACAACAGTTAGGGGAGAAGAAAGGTCATGGAGAGCCATTGAGAGTGGCATGTCAAAGAACCAAAGACTGCAAGGAAGGTTCCATTTAAGGCCACAAAGGAAGGGCTTTTGTAGGTACTGGAGGGAGAAATGTTTGTTGTGGAATGAACTTCATGCTAGCTGTTTCCACCTCAAATATTGTGTAACAAAGCAGGATTCTTCTTGAGTCAACATTAGAAAACCTTCATGATTCACCCTAAGAACCGAAGATAACTATTGGTGGGCAGTCCTGACTCTATGAGACATAATCGCCTCACCCACCTTCACCAGCACCACCAGGTCCCTCCTGGTAAACTCTCTATTTAAAAGACAAAATGTTATTATTGGCAGAATTACTGATGACCAAAAGAAAAAAAACGTACAACTCACAGGAAGGCCCAAACAAACTGACCACTCATTCAGTCCAGCAGCAATACTGAATGGTGCTCCAGTCACCAACACTGATGGAGAGATTTTAGAGATGGCTCAATGTCAAGGGGAGAATGGAGAAGACAGCTCAACTCCTGTGTTCTAAAGAACTCAAATGTAGAAAAAAGTACAGAATATAACAAGCACATAGACTTAATCGATATCATATTTTGCTGTGTTTGAGTCAGATATCACTCTCCATATACATATTTCAAGCCCCAAACCTACCCTTTTATTCCCATTAATTCTCAATATTCTAATGTTGGTTTCTATCCTATCTGTGCATGTGAGAGTTAATTTTTCTCTTCATGTGTTTTAATTACATGTTAGAATCAGTAAATGAAATAACAGTGGTCTGAAATAAGAAACATGGGTTCTTAAAAAAAACCAATCAAACGTTTAAAAGAGGAATGAGGATCAAGAGGACAGGAGCGAGGGAAGAAGAAAAAAAGCTGGACCACTGACACATTGGTGGGTGGTTTTTGGGTATCCCTGAAAATGTGTCCATCTTAGAGTCCTGTTGAAATATCTACATTTCAGAATTAATCTCTCTAAAAATTACTTTAGGGTCTCTCCAAACTTAGAAAAGAGATTGAGAAAGAGAGAAGAAATATAGATTTTTTTGTTTTGAGGGAGAAGGTGCACGGAAGAAATCTTTAAAACATCAAGAGTTTAAAAGGACAAAATATTGAGATATATGTTTAGTTCTGTTATTATTTTAAAATAACTCACACATGGGAAACAAGAAAGTTAACTTCTAGATAGTGATATAAACATTATGGCAGCAATTCTAGTAAGTCAAAAGTTGTTCAGAATGTTTTGAGTTTATGCCACAGTATTCAGTCTGATTGAGGCCCAAGCCCCAGGGACTGAAGAGCAGAGAGAAAGGGAGAGAAGTCATCCTTTAGGAAAAATATCTGTATACCAAAGAGCTAATGCCACTAGAAATAAGGTTCCACTATAAACAGTTATTCAGTAAATCCCTCTCTATCCCCACTTTAGCGAAACCTCACATGACCATCTCATTTAAATACATTTTGATGAATAAATGACTGAATAAATGCAACCAAAATATCTCACTCTGGCACTAAAAGTTGCATAGATACGTGGAAATGATGATATTGTTCATATTGATAGGATACCATTACATTTATAGGATGCCACTTATTAGAGAATCAATTACTTGAGCAAGGAGGACAAATATGAACAAAACCATAACTCGAATTAGTGAACAGTGACTTGTATTTTACATCAAACCCTAAGATACAGTTCTTCTTCACTGGAAAGATTGCTATTCCAACCAATATGATTTAGGCATGGCTTGCTGTGTGTCTTTTTTACGGGCCATAAAAATCTGTAGATGGAGATTTACTTGAACATTATGTTGGTGTATGGGCTGAATTGTGTCCCCTCAAATTCCTATATTGAAGTCATAACCCCCAGTACATCAGAATGAAACTGTACTTGGAGAAAAGGTTGTTAAAGAGGTAATGAAGATTAAATGTCATTGGGGTGGGCCTTAATCCAATACAACTAGTGTCCTTATTAGAGGAGAATAGGACTCAGACACACACAGAGGAAAGACTGAAAATTCAGGGAGATGGGCATCTACAAGGCAAGGAGAGAGGCCTCAGAAGAAATCTACCCTGCCAACACCTTGATCTCAGATTTCTAGCTTCCAGAACTGTAAGAAAACATATTTCTGTTATATAAACCACCTGATCTGTGTTACTTTGTTAGGGCAGCCCTAGCAAACTAACAAAGCATCTATCACCTTTAGGTTTCATAGTTTGTGGCCACTTAACCATCTCTACAAGTTAGTTACATACCACATGCATCTTTTTTCATATGTCATTCATGAAAAGAACAATGCCACGAATCTAGAAAAGTTGCAGTCTCCATGGTTATTAAGTACTGAAACAATATTTTTACTGGAAGACTTCTTCATATAGCCAGAAATAAAATTTCACACCAAATTCTAGCTCTTCCTTCAATCCTCAAAAAGGGGTGATTGGAATAAACGAAACAAAACAAAACAAAACACTATACCTAATATTAACCCTGTTTTACTTGATCATTGATAAGAAATAAAATGGATCCACTCTAAGTAAGGCTCTTTCATAATCACTGCTGCCTTCTTATCTATGGTTTGTTTGTTGTTCATTTGTTTTAACCAAGAGGAGAGTTACTTGCAAAATAATTTTTAACTGACTGATAAAGGAATAACTGAGTATGAATCATACTATCTACAAAAGTATTCATAAACAGAAATATTACGCTTTGACATCTCTTGTAGGTGTCGGAGATACTACACTGAGCAAGATAAACTTGCCCCATGAAGCTTAAACTCCGCTGGAGAAGACACACATTTAGCCATCACAGTGCTTTCGGCACTTAAGGGCTTACTTGATTAAAGAGTTTAGGGCAGAGGTCGGCAAACTTTTTCTTCTTTGTAAAGGACCAGATGGTAAATATTTTAGTCTTTGATGCCACACGGAATGCCACAACGACTCAACTCTGGTGTTATATAGTAAACGTGGCCACAGGCAATGTGTGAAAAAATGGCATGTTCCAGTAAGAATTTATTTATGGACACTGAACTTCAAATTTCTTGTACTTTTCATATGTCATGAAATGTTTACATCTTTTGATCTTTTTTTCCAACTATTAAAAAATGTAAAACTCCTTCTTTGCTGATGGTTAGAGCAAGGGCATTAGAGAAGACCTTGTGAGGAGGGAGCATCTAAACTGAGAGCTGAGGACAAATAAAATCAGACAAAAGCAAGTTGGGCAGGGGGACAGGGTGGCCTGGGGGACTAGAGTATTAATTGATGTGCACTGAGGAGTAAAAGAAAAAATTGCATGAAGATAGTCCACCCTTGTTGAAGCTGTCTAACCTTAATAAAAGGTCCTATAATAAAGGTCCTATAATAAAAGCAACTCAGGGGATATAAGGAGAACTTTTTTGTATCTCTCAAATCACACAACATATGTGAATACCTACTCTGCCTACCAGAGAGATTGGACTGACTCTTTATATAAGCTGCGTGTAATTATCACTTTCCACCATTCGCCTGAAGGCCTGTGAAAGCAGCAAATGATTCCCTTATTTTCCTGTTCCTTTGGCAAAGTGGTCATATCAGTGCAGAAAAAATGAGATCCCAGTGTGTGTTTATTTAGCAACACTTTGGCAATAAGCTCTAGGTGTTCTCTAACTTCACTGGTATAATTTTTTGTGACCCTGGACGACTCACTATACTTCTTTTACCCATCCATTTGTACCTGCTATATAAAAATAATATCTACCAGCTAACCTACCATAGTTATCCTGAGAGTATATAAAATGGTTCGATATGCACATCACAGGAATTTTAGAGCAGTAGATGAACATGTAACTAAGATTAAATATTAATATTTTCAAGGACTAACGAATCCAAATTCTGATTTTTAAAAATGTTACTGGGTATGTAGTTACATTTTTGAAAATCAGATATAGTTTTTACAGTTTGGTTGCTGCCAAAACTAATGTATTTAGATATTTTAGAAAGATATTTACAGATTTTTTTTATAATAGATTTATTTAAAGTAACATTGACGTTTAACCAGTATCAAATTTGTTCAGTGTGTTAAAATGTAATAATAATCTGGCAAAACCAAAAAATAGACAGCATGTATTTGGCCCTAGGTCCAATACGTGAGTGGAGATGAGGCAAAAAGTTCTTCCTGGTAACCAAACCAACACAGTGCACCTGCAGTAGGAATACAACCACAGTTAGTAAGGTGTTAAAGTGCTATCAGGGGTTTCAATCCACATCAGTTAGTAAATAAATAAATAAAACAGCCCTTAAGCTCATTAGGACACCATCCAAAGCCAGGGAGAGAGAATCAGGTTTCTAATTTATGAGTCAGCCACTTAAGGAAAAAAAAAAAAAAGGCAAAGCTAACGCAGTCGTCATTCAGCCTTTCCCCACGATGATGTTTCTGGAAAAATAAATTCCTGCAGGACTCCTCAGAATCACTACCAGTAAGTCCTATTATTCTGTAAAATTTAGCAAAAAAAAAGAAAAGAAAAATAAAAGCTTCACTGGGGCTTCAAACGAGACTGAAGAAATGATTGTAGCAAACTGTTGCTCCTAATTACTTAAAATGATTTCTATGACCCACTGTGTAACTGAAAAAATCAAAGTGAACACAAGTCTCGGTAGTAAAGTAGATTCATAGTCGAGATAAATGGAATAAAACTGGGAGAATAAGTCTCCAAGTAAGCTTTCAATTTAGACTTCCTTGTTGGCAACGTATTGACCATTGGATAGAGATTTACCAGGAAATTGTTGACCACAATAATTAAATTCTACAACAAAAATTCTCAGATTGGACGTCATGCTGTTGACCACAAGACAACTGAGAAGACGCAATGAAGTTTGCTTTTAATTCTCAAAAGCAAGAGTTTGTTTTATGCGTTTAAAATACCCCATTAAAATGACTTTTTATTCTATTCTCATTGTCTCTTTTGCTCCTGACTCCCTCCCTCCACCACCCCTCCTGTTCCCTCCAATTCTGACCCACTCTGGTCTCCTGGCATTGTTCTGACATTTGCCTGGCAGAACATAAAACAACAAATATGTTCAATTTGAGTGGTTTCCTGCAATGTTATTCTATCAAACTGGCAATTTCCGAAAGGATTTAGAAAGGAGCATACAATTCCTCAGACACCGGGGAGGTCTGACATTGACTGCCAAAGCAGTCCACGCTTCCAGCGGGTCCTAATATCTGAGCATATAAAAACATCCCTTTTTCTCAGGTTTATTTTTTATGCCTAATATCAAGCAGACTTCAGACGCTGTCTAAGTGGCCTGAGAGCACTATATTTAGCACCTGAAAACTCAAAGAAGTTTAGGATATTTTGGTATGCATGTTACATGGAGGCACATTTTTTTTCCCCAGCAGTCATGTAAGGTAATGAAGTGTTAATCCGGATGTTTAAATTATATCTAATGCATTGATGGTCTCACATATGGGCCAGATGCAAAATTCATTAAAATGGGCTCTATTTATTCCCTGTATAGTCATTTCCTGCTCCCCCACCCAGCAATTGACATTTCCAAGATGGTAGCTGCTTTGGAAATTTTATGATTTGATTGTGGCTTGGCTTGAATGCAAATTATAGGGTCTGAATTTGATCACATTAGACATTTAATGCCTCCGGCAGAACAGTGCATGCCAGTGTCAATGGTGGCAAGATGTACCACAGCGCTAACTGGAGACAGAATCCTGCAAAACTCTCCGGGTTCATGATGCTACTATACTACATGGCCACAAAGTATCCAGGCTCTAAAACCACAATGAGTTACTGTGGCCCATCAGGTATTATTATTTCAGCTCTTGGAGAGCTGAGAGCTTCTGATCCAGCAACATGGACTTCTTCTGGGCCAATTAATTTGTGTTCACCAGTGTGTAGAGCAACAAAGTCCCTTACCCTCCTTTCTCAGCAGAAGTAGCTTGAGCACTGAGTAGTTGTAGCATGCCGGTGTGACTCCTTCACATGCTGCTGTAGCTATTGCTTCATTCTTCCTTTCATGTCAAGTTTTGACACGGGGTTGAAAGATGTTCCATTGTAATTTTTGCTCCAAAACTACAGAAATGAACTTATAGATTTCTGCTCAGAAATATCTGAATAAACAATCCCTTCAATTTTTATCTCTGATGGAAACTCATCTCATTTTATTTCCCTTATACACAGACTGTCTCCTATCCTGAAATTTGCAAGCACAGGGACTTCTGAAACAACCTTTGGGCTTCGTGCAGTGTGACAACATGGCCTTTTGGCAAAACATCCTGGCACCAGGCAGTGTCCTAAATAATGCATTGTCAACAGTGGTAAAACTCTCAACTCTGGAAGAGCTCCCATAAGTTTGTCCTCTCCCAAGCTTCTGAAGGCCTGGTGGCTACTAGAGCAGGGAAACAGATCCTGAGCCTTACAGTATCAACCTCTAACCATCCTCTCCTGCACAACTCCGAAGTCCAGCATTTTTTCAGTCTAAGAGGAAGTCTGAACAAAATGTGGTATTTGGGGAGTAAGTCACAGACGAGGACTTAGTTCTGTGGTGTCCACTTGGCAAACTAACTGTATGTCCTTGAGCAAGTCATTCAACTTTTCCAGGCTTTAGTTTATTCAAGTAAAAGGTTATAGTCCACGATTTAATAACAGGAACAGTGACTGAATTCTTAGGCCAAAAACTAAAAAAGAAAAAAATTGAGTCAATGGCATAAATATTGTTGAAATGCAGAGAGGGGTTCAACTCAAGTTGTTTAATCATTCTCTCATATATGAATAACATTCTCCCTGCCTTTGGATAATTTTATAGCAATCACTTTACTGTGCTCATGTTAATCAGAAGACTTCACTGGGAGTTTAGAATTTCACCTCTGCTTTTGGTATGAACTAGACCTTAAAGACTTGTGCACCCTGGATTCACTTAAACACTGTGGGACTCAGTTTTTCTCTACATGTAATGTAAAAGGAGGAGACTGATTCCATGATCTGTAAGATCTCTTCCAGTCTATTACTCTATTAATGGGTCCCATCCCAGCTGGCGTCTTTGGGAAAGTCAATAAAAGCAACCATAAGGTGATTAACAACTGAGCATCCTCTTTGGCATAGCACAGGTTTGCCTCAAACCTGGAAACAGGAAATCTCAGGCTTAGACAACAGGAAAATAAATTAATGGATATCTGATTTTTCCTTCATATGTGCATTTTCAGTTACTAATTACCATGGAAGAGGTCATCTCTACATTAGAGGACTTCAGCTGTCAAATATATGGCTGCTAACTTCTCAGTCTATCCTCAAGTCTCTGGACTTTTAAGTACATCTCTCTGCTGCTTTTAGTATCGAACTATTCAACTTCACTCAGCACTATCTGATCTGCCTTGGTTGCTGTCAGAACCTCTGACATAGTAAGGTTATTCTCTAGTCAAAGAAAAAAGATAAAATAACAAAACTATTTTGCTATAATATACCATTTCCTCTGGCGTATTCTGTGCTGCCCCTTAATTTTTCCACATATATTTAAAAATTATAAGTGAGATAAAGGATGATCTTTCCTTGGTCCAATGCAGACAGCTGACAAGCCAGACTAATAGCTACACTCAGGAGGTCAGATAACATCAGTGTAACAGGAGATGGAAGCTCAGGGTCTGTAGTTTTATTAGCTCCCCACATTGCGTGCTGTCCCAGTTACAATATCCCTGGTTTGTGTTTGATGCATCCTAGGTCCATCTTAAAACTTTCATAAGAAAAGCATGCTTTCATTGATATTGTCTCTCTCTACCTTTTCATATATTTATTTTTTTCAGGGTCTCTGAGTCTGGTTTTCGTAAAAAAAAATAATAATAAAAATAATAATAATAAAAGATTTTGTTTCATTTTTTCACAAGAAATATAATATATACAAATCCTACAGTATAAAATGATTCATATTTTAAAAAAATTCATTTTCAGAAAAGATTTAAAACAGAGCATTTGTAATTAAGAATTTTCAGAGGAAATATTTTGCAAATATTGGAAGTATTTCAAACACATATATTTGTATAGGTATGTCTCATTTTTAGAAGAAAAAAAATGCCTGGATTCTTCTAATCAAAAAATCAAATCAATAAACTTGAGAAATCAGGATTATAATTGTGACTTTCTCAAAAATTTGCCCTCTTATCTAAGAAAAAATATATATATATATATTTAACTTTTCTATTTGTCAAGAGGCTTGTTTTAAAATAGAACCATATAGTTCAATGACTAAAGTATGGCTTTTCCTATCTTAAAACTTGTCATCACTATGAAAACTTATCAAAAAAATGAAGGAATTAAATGAAAAATATTTGCTGAATCATACAAATTTTCAAATGTCTATGATACATTGGCAAGTGATATATGTTCAGAGACTCTGTCTATAATAGAGGCATTTTTCTCAACAGTGCCCTCAATTAAATTGTACACTAAGGAATTTATAGTTCACAGAAATCAATCTTGATTAACCTACTGGTGATAAAGAAATGATTTTTCAACAGGGCTAAAAACTTGTTAGTTTGCAAAATGTCATTTCTTTTATATTTCATTGTCAGAGCTATCTGATTCAGAAATACCAACTGACCCTCTGATTCCTATATAATATTTAATGCTTGTGCAATCTTTACCAATTAACACTTGTCTTGGAATCAAATTCGAGTTGCAAGACTTTCTATGACTCTTCCTAGGGAGAAGAATGTGAGTGCTTATACATACAGGAGAAAGTAGAAATGGGATAAATATATAAATTCATCTCAATTGTGCTTGAAAATAAAAAGCATATGTAGACATCATAATTATTGGATAACACAGTTCTACTGAATGACAGATCTGAAGGTCTGAGAATCATTTATACCTCTTATTATTAACCCAGTTTCATTCATGTAGGCAAACCTATTTATTGAGAACCTTCTGGTTCCTAAGTAGAATACCAGATACTATGGATACATAGAAAAATAAGGTAGGATTTCCATTCTCAGGGAGCTTACAATAATTATAATAGTATGGGTCAAGGCTAAAATAGTTATGTGAAGGCTAAAATACTGGTGTTAACGGGAAAAATAGAGGGAACCAAGTATAGTGTTTAAGAATGTGAATTCTGGAGCCCAATTGCATGGGCTCACATCCCCAGTCTGTCTTTTATTATCTGTGTTCCTAAATGCTCTATACCTCATCTATACAACTGGGGATAATGATAATAGCACTTGCCTCCTAGGGTAGTAATGATGAGAAAATGATTTATTATTTATAAGTACTTCAAATCATGCCTGGCACTTAATAAGCAGGATGCAGGTGTTTGTTAAATAATACTTGTGAAGCTCTGTGGCTTAGGAAAATGATTAAAGAAGAAACTATTTTGAGGTCTGTGGTTCGTTTTTCATGGTGAAGAAAGAAACACATTTATCCATATCAGGCACTTACTCCTAGTACCTAGGAATCTACACATAAAGTAAGAATTCTTCCACTTTGACTGAAATCTCCCACACATGGCAATCCCAGATGGGATTTTGTTGACAAAAGTTATATTGCTTTAAGTTTCATAACTGTATAACTGCTCCTTCCATGGACAACTTTCTAAATTCTTGGGCCCTAATTTTAAAACTGATGGGAAGAAAATGTTAATCAATGCTTATGTAAATGTGTATAGAAAATGGACTATGTCTACACTCTCCATGAAACCAGCTGCTAAGGAATTACTAGAGAATTAGATTAGTTCCTCTAAGGTGAGTTTCTATAGCAACTGTACAAAAATGGATAAACCAACTCTCCCAAGCTTGGCTAACTCTCCCACTCCAAAATGGTCTTTGTGTAAATCAAACTAAATGAGAAGTTCTGAGTACTAGGCAAAAGACCTTTTCTACCCTCAACTTTTACCCATAATGCATCCTGGTCTCAACTGTATCTCTCTGTTTCTTAGGACCTATCTGTGGCCATTAGAGAATTTCTCTGTAAGGAAGCAGTTCTGGAAGGAAATGATAACCTTTCAGAATTAGAGTAGTGTATTATTCTTTACTTTCCCGTATGTTTCTCATGTTTTCACCACAATTTTAAAAGAAAGAAATCTGTTTTATCTTGTCTTCAGTTGTCACATCTAGAGATTTAGTATTTCCATATTTAAAACTGAAAACGTCTCTAACATTCCCCACCAGATCAATTTCAAACATGACTGAATGTCACAAAGGCCCTCCTGAGTATAGATATCCCCCCAACCTGCTCTAAAATCTTGTCTCTCATCACACCTTGAAGCAGATTAAAAATGGCCACAAATTCTTTCACCCTTTTCCACCTCAGAGTTAACATCTGTGTCCTCTCCCCTGAATCTGGACTGGTTTCTGGCTCCTTCAACCAACAGTGTATGGTGGAAATCTTATTGTGCATTTCCAAGTACAGGCCTTACGAAATGAGCAGCTTTCACTTCCTGTCTCTTGGAATTCTCACTCTAGGAGAAATTGCCATGGAAAAGGCATGACTACCCAGAGACTGCCACTGTGTGGGAGAGCCCAAGCTAGCCACCTGGAGCAGCCATGTGGGGAGGGAGACGCTTAACTACCCTCTAGCTGTTCTAGCCATTCCAGCCTAGGAATCAGATAGTAAGGTAAGAAGTCTTAAGATGAATCCAGCCCCAACTACCATCTTGCTGCAATTGCATGAGAGCCCCCAGCTGAGCCCATCAAGCTCCATAATTGTGAGAGATAATAATAATAATAAGCTGTTGTTTTAAACACTTAGTCTTGGGATAGTTTGTCACATAGTGATAGATAACCAGAATATGCCCCCCTGGAACATATCTGTTCCCCTGTCTATTCCAGTTTACTTGAAGTGATCCAAGTAGCCTGAGTTGTTTCTAAACAGCTTTCCATTGTCTCTTTCTTCTGCTGAGAGAATTCCTGCCCCAGACCTTAAGATTCAGTATAACCATTGTACCCTTAAACCTTTGCTTTATTAATTGCCTCCAAGTGCAACCCCAGGCTGACTTGATGTATGTATGAATATATGTATGTATGCATGCATTTAACAAACACAAACAGCCCTTTATTCAAGTATTTAATACATTTAGTTCCCTTATTATCCTCGTTTTATAGATGAGGAAACTGAGGTACAGAAAAGTAAGGAACTTGGCCAACATCAAACAGCTGGTAATTGGAAGAGCCATGATTCAAATACAGAGAGTCTGACTCCAAATTCTGTGCAACCACTAAAGGATGCTTCTACGTGGAGCACCGCCCCCAAGTCCTTCTAGAGCTTCTCATGGCTGCCTTGGCTCTTCTGCCAGGTCTCAGCTCAAATGACAGTTCTTTGGAGAACTGATAATCTAAGCCAAGTAGCACTCCTGCCTCTACACCATTTCCCAGGCAGGTAAAGTTCTATCTACCCTGTTTTATTTTCTGCACAATATGTATTATAGAGAGAATAATACTTTTTGAGAGAAGATATTGTTTTTCTTATACCCCACTATATCCTCAGGGTCTAGAATATTGCCCGACACATAGTAGGGCTTAATAAATATTTCCTGAAAGAATAAATAAATGGACTTTCTGTTTTCTGCCTCCTTATTGTGGACACAGATGCCATCCACCCAGATTGATCATTATCAGTAATTTGCTTCATGATCACTCACTACTGTTACAGTAGTAATGTAACATGAGTTTATCCCTTATCAGTATAACTTGGCCCTTTTGTTTACTTATTGGTGCCTGAGTATATCTGAGTTCCTAAAAACATTCTGTAACTAACGAAGGGCATTTGTTTCCTGATAACTTACTGCTTCCTAATAATAGCTTTCTCAGAAAAACAAAAAAGTGGTGGATGTCTGTAGGGTTTAAATTTTATTAGAACTGATATTATAATGCCTGAGGCCAATTATTATCTAGGATTGTGGTGGTGGTTATCTGGGTAGCTTCATCCTGGTCAATAATGTTGCCACGGCTCCCAGGCAACATTTGTAGCATCACTATCATCTTTCCTTCAGGGGAAAGATATATCATGTGGACTTGGTAAATGTCTTACAATTTTATGTGCACAGAAAGTACTATCCCAATGAGTTCTTAGAGTCAGCCCAGGTGTCTCCAGATGTCTGTACCATGTAAATTGGGAACCAACAAAAGTCGTCTGCTGAAAACTCCATAGTTGATGTAGATTATTTTTCACTATAAAAACAAACTGAAAAATCAATTAGACTTACAGAAAAATTGCACAGTACAAGAGTTTCCTTATATCCCTCACTTCACTTGCCCTCATGTAACAATCTTACATGGTCATACTGTAATTGCCAAGAACAGGATATTAATACAGTATGATATGAAATAAATGACTGTTTGTATTTGAACGTCACCAATTTCCACTAATGTTCTTTTTTTCTGTTCCAGAGTCCATTCCAGAATCTCCCATTGCATGTAGTATATCCTATTTCTCCTTAGTCTCCTTCCATCTACAACAGTTTTAGTCTTTCCTGACATTCACACTTGAAAAATTGTGATCCTTTATTTTATAGAATGTTCCTTGATTTGGATTTTCTGATTTGTTCTCATGTTTGGACAGAGGTTATGCATTTTGGGCAAGAATATAAAAAAAAAAAAAAATATATGTTGTATTCTTCTTAGTGAATCATACCAAGAGGTTCATGATGTTGACATACTATGGTAACTTGGTAAAGTTGTTGTCTTCCAGGTTTCTCCACTGGATAGTTACTATCTTCCCCAGTTTTTGATCAAGCTGAAAGCCAGAGAGGTTTGGTTAAAAGGGCACAGGTTCGAGGTAGAGCAGATCTGGATGCAAATCCCAGCTCTGCGATCTTCTCTTTGTGAAAAATTAGAATATACGTTAGTAAATCTCACTCTGGGTCTCAGCTTCTTCGACTGTGAAATGGGGATTCTACAAATAGTCTTCTCATGAGGAAAGTGTGAATATTAGTTCATAGTCTGAGATGCAGGGACACATTTTCTAATTCCCCTTTTTCCTTTAAATGTACATAAATGTGTAAGGGTCCCAGCGCACTACAGAACTCCCAGGCAAGGGAACATCAGTCACTTTTCCATGTTGGTCACCTTGGAGTTACATACTCTCCCAGGAGTGCTGGGCCTGCACACTTGGCCCTAATTGAATCTTGGGCACCTCTGGTAGGCAAGGAGCTTCTATGTTTGGAAGAAATTCTTCACTCTGAGGGCTTCTGTTTTTCTGGGCCTTGTGTGGAGGAGGTATAAGGATTTCCACTGCTTTGGGGAATCACCAATATCTCTAGGGGAAAATCTCTCCCACTTTAATACTTTTTCCCCTCAAAGGCAAATGTCTGTCTCTCTCCTCACACTCCCAGACATCTGAAAAAATTGATCAGATTAGATTTTTACCAAAGTTTCTAGCTCCCACTCTGCAACAATCCCAAAGGTAAACTTGCTTCCTTGTCAAATATGGAAAAAGAAAACAAAAAACCTAATGGCTCAAAAAATGATTTGACACAATATCTTGTTATGTGGTTTTGAAAGTATTTTGGCTGAGACTAGACTCCTCAAATGTTGGAGGATATGTATATAGCTAGAAATATGAAAAAAATAATTTTATAGAGGAAATGGTGTTTCCCTTTCGTTCTGTTTCTATAGAGGTGGATGCCCATACTAACTTTTGGGAGTAAATTGCTCCTTTGTTTTAAAAAAATATATTTGCACGGGCCTTTTGGTTTGTAAATGTAACTCACAACTTTTGGATAGATTTATGACAATGTGGTTCCAAAAGCCAAAGCTCTGCTTTGTATGAGAAGTTATCTTCCAAGTGGACAACGCCGACTCTTGGGAGATCACTTATTTTAGGAAAATGTATCTTTTCTGAATAGGACTTCTAGTGCATGGACTCTGAAATGTATCACTTATTTTTGAGAGTTTTGTGCTTTTATTCTTATCTAAGTCCTCACTTAGAGTAGATGATTAGACCACTGAGGGCAGAGACGTGATCTTCCCCACATACAAGTGGGGGTGGAAGCTAAACTGAACTGAACTGTTGAAGTTGAATAACACAATATACTCAAAATATACACATGACAGACAACTATTTTGTAAGCCTTTCAAAGGCAAGATGATACCCCAAAGAATGCCTTTCCTTTGAAAGGACTGGACGGTTTCACTGTAAAACAGTTCATGGAATACCTATTCTGAGAGAAAATGGGGATTTAAGAGGCCGACTCTGGACAGGTATAAAGGCAGAAATGCCCCTTTCTCCCTCCAGGCTTGAGGAATAGATGGTCCTCAGCAGAGGACTTGGGATGTAGTACGAGAGACATGTTCCAGCACTAGCACTGGCAGAGATAGCAGGGGTTAAAACCATCTGTACAACATGGTGGTAGGACCACATTAGACAGAAGTGTCCAATAGGGGGCTCCGATGGATAGACGTGGCCTGTGGACTCTGAGAAAACCCATAACTGATGACCAGTTTAAAGACCCTTTTGTTATCCTTAAGACTTTAATAAGTGATGGTCAGGTCTCAGCTATCATTCAGGAGGTTTGAGCAGAAGGTCTGTGTACCAAACAGAAATGAGCTGGTGCAGGGGAAGCAGCAACAGACTGAGGGTTCAAGCAAAAGCCAGGTTCAAGAAAGCAAGAGGAAGGTCCTGAACCTACTGTGGAAAAGCCAGCTGACTCACTGGTCAACAATCAGGGAGATACAGGGGACATACAAGCCTTCCCAAGCCAGAAACACTTGGGAATTAGAAAAGAGAAAACCTGGTAAAGACCGAACTTCTAAGACTCCTGTGTAATCAGGCTCAAATACTGTGATATGAACATAAAAAGTGACCTCACAGATGAATGAACTGGGCCATACTTAGGTAACATTTATCAGGATTGAATTAAAATTACATAAATTTTTGTAACTAAATATGAGTTTGCTTTCCCTGACTTCCTAATAAGCAAGAAAATCTGAGAGAGGGAAAGGACTTAAAATATTCAACATGAATTGGCTTGTTTATGCGCTAATGTTAAATTTGCAACTCACAGATCACTTGAAACTTGGATGTGGTCATGGAATATGGAGAGATATGATCTTTACAGGCCACTGTAAACTGGAGGATGAGAGCTGAGCACATGGATGATGTCTAAAAGGATCTCAGGGTACTCTTATGTTGAAAGTTAAATGGTATAATAAAAATTAAGAAGCATCGTCTCAGTGTAAGAAACGACGTCTCAAAAAAGGCTTCCATTTTAATTCTGCTCTTTTGCTGAAAATAAATTAACCTGGAGCACATTCACAGTCACAGAAAGAAGGTTGCAGGTATTCATAAAGCAAATAATTGCCAAGGCCAAACTGACAAAGTTTCAGCCAGAGGTATTATTGTAGGAAGTGATCAATCTGATTGACAATCCATTAATTCATTAAACAAACAAACAAACACCAATTATTTAGTAGAGATTTGCCAAGATGGAGATGTAGGTTTAGGCACTGAGAACCAGACAATACATATCAATCTGACTGAGGAAACTCACAGATAGGAGATGAGATGCTAGCTGAGGAAGTAACTGCTGCGCAGAATGACCGGTGCAATAAGAGAGGTGAGCACAAGGTCCAAAGGTGGCGTAAACTCTACCTCTGCAGCGGCTAAGAGAAAGCTACAAGGACCGAAACATAAGTAACAAAGCTGCACGAATCCATTACATATAATGCTTTCACAGATAAAATGATTTCTGAACAAAAGTCACACTATGTGTGATCCATCATACTCACATTCCCTCCTATGTGGAATATTCAGAAAATATATGAAATGTCAGGGTCAACTCACTATATGGACATTGAGATTATAGATACCCTTCTCCCCCCAAAATCCCCACAATCACTGTGCCGAAGGCCAGGGTTCCTTCACTTATGATATCGATACCACAGCTCCTCTAAAGGTTCTGTCTGTGTTTGAGCTGGCCTTAGTAGTTAGGATTATTTGAAAGAGACCTTCCTTGTCAGAATAGGGCTCCAACTCTGAGGCCCAATTGGCAGGAAATTGATCTCGTGCGTCTGTCACAGAAGTATGAAGCTCTGCGCGGTAGAGTGTCGTGTTACGGGCGCAGGTGCATAGCTGAGATGACGTGCTGATGGCCAGGGGGTAAGGAAGCCCTGTTCTCTTTCACAGCTGAAGACAGAAATGTTGCAAGGACAGGAGGACAACGGGCATGCCGCACATTCCTCAGTGTTGAAAACAATCAAAGGTGGGGGAATGAGAGAAAAATCAAATTTCTACGAAGAGATGTCAGCAGTAAATTTAATGCAGGTGCAATATTCTCCAAACAAAGAACATTTTGTTTCTACCGTCTGTGGCTCCATGAAAACCTGCCCCTGCCTCCTCCCTGCTGTGTGTTTTTCTTTTTATCAGTGTAAGGTAGATTAAAATGTCGATACCCTTCCTTGGCAAAAGTATTTTTAATGTTCTTAGTACAACTGTCGAAGAAGTATTAACTTCCCCCAAAGCTTAGCTTTGCTGGGTGTAACAGAGCTTTCTCTACTGTAAGGTTCAATTAGTTCATGAAGCTTTGTATTTTCCTGATTGCTTGCATGTATTATTGTGACATGGTTTCACCATGTGTTCTCCCTTGTTTTTATGATAAAGAATATAAAAATTAAAAACCAAACATTAGCTAGAATAGCAAATTTATGAACTAAACCCCCCCCCCCCCCCCAAATCTCCACTATTGGTTAAGATCAGATAAAGGATATTTTACAAGAGACATAAAGGTGTAAGGTATGTGACTTTTATTTAGGCTGTCATAAGCAGAATGATGGCAAAGCAGTCAAGTGGCATAACTTTCTGATTGCTTTTACTTAGCGTGGCTTCATAATTTATAGTTTCTACTCTGATAGTAGTTTACCAGAGAAAGATTTTCTATACTACTAGTTGAGCGTAAGTTTAGGCCTTACCCAGGTTTGTGAGACCTTAGCAAGCTATTAGCGGTCATTTCAAGGTTTCTTGTGTGGTGACTCACTTAATTGGGGACACATAAACAATATACCACAGATGTCACGATGTTGTTGCTGGTATACTAGGCAGTAGGAGTGTTCCTATACCAGGACAACCTGCAGTAACTGACCTGTACATGGCAGTGACTGCAAACTATGATACCATATCTACAAGGCTTCTAACACACGCACAAATAAGACATTTCAATCCCAGTTGGCTATCCTTTTTCACTTCAACACCCTCTGTCAAGCTCACAACACCTACCTTCCCTACCTGAGTGGCAGTGGCATTTCTGGGGTTGGGCAAGTTGGGGACACGGCGTATATATGGTTTGCAGTCACTTCTGCACACAGTTAAGTCATTGCTGGCTGTTCTGGTGTAGAAATACCCCTATTGCCTACTGTGCCTGTTGGCCTAAAGAGTAACACGACAACATCTACAGCCTGTCACCTAAATGACTCATTACACAAGAAAACTTGAAATCCCCTCGGATTCTACAGTTCATATATGACAGAAATTTGATAGTTTTGAAAACTGACAGAAACCTAAACATTTAAATCATATTACCGATACCAGCTTATAAAATTGAAATCAACATTTCTAAAGTGTAAATAATAAAAATATTTTTTTTGACCAACCTAGGAAGAGGGAAAACTGAATTATCTTCATGGATGTTTCCACAGAAAATGTTACAAAATGATTGTCCTATGGAAATTTAAAGAGCTTGCAGCCCAAAAGTATATGAAAAAAACATACTACAGAAGTGGGTCAGGCAGTTTCTAATAAAGATAGTATTTTGCTTTTGTGAATTTTGTGATGAGTAAGGTCATCAACTTTTTAAAAATGTGTGGTTGTATTTTTTTCTCATTCTTAATAAATATCCACTTTTATAATTGATTCTGATTTTATAATTTCATAATATTTTTATTACATTATTTTTTAAAAAGGGTTCCCCAAATGGTATAAGCTTCAGTTTCTATAAAACCTAGACCTGCTATGAGATTGTCAAGATATGTTTGGAAGAGGACCTTTTATTAACCAAAAGTCATAACGTAAGAAATCAGCATTTAACAATAAGTATCTATCCACTGCAGGTTCCTTAAAATAGTCAAATCAGGAGTGTGAAGACCACAGAACTTGGAACCTTCAGATGCAGACAGGGGACTTAGAATTCAGAGGAAGGATGAAACTAGATCTAGAGAGTCTATCAGAAGCCTAAGGCACCCAAGAATCCATAAATATATTAGATACATTGGAAAATAGGCTAGATTTTTCATCATCTCCGAGAAGGAGGTGAAGCTAGCTTTATCTGAATCTTAAAGGACAGGGACAGCAGCAGGCTGGAGCTGTGGAGGACACCAAGAGGCAGGATGACATATGGTTTACATATTATTATCTCCATTTTATAGTTTAGGAGTTTAGGACGTTGAACTTAAAAAAATTAACAGCATATTCTAGATCACACAGTAACTATTGAAGATGAAGGCAAAACAGCCATTTTGTTCTAGGCAATAAGGCAACAAACTAAAGGACAAATACCACACATTAATTTTAGTGGAACAAGAGAAAGAAGGGACCCCTGCCATTGCTGATCTCATGGAGCCACTGGGTTGCTTATCTCCACTCCTTTCTATGAGAAAAATAAGCTCCAATTTGGTTAAACCATTTTAGTGGGATTCAATTACATGCAGCTGGTGACGTTTATTTTTCAGTAACAAAACATTTGGTTCAACTGTCACCACATTATGTATTGACCATGTGCAAACCAAGGCTGTTGTATGAGGGAAAATGGTGGGAACAATTCAGAATGGTGGGATGCGCTCTTTCTTCTTTGAGCTAGTCCTAAAAGAGGTAAATGAGCTCAGACTACAATTAGACCATCTCCAAGCAGAGATGGATTAACAAAATAACTTGGCTGAGAGACACACTTCCTGTAAATGACCTGGAAACCAAGTTGAGTGAAATTCTCATGAGCCTTGGAGGGTTGAACAAGCTAAGTTCTTCTCTGTCTAAAACAGAGGAAGCTTACAAGAGGTAGTTGTAGGTTGGTAACTTGTGCCCTTCCCATATATCGGTTCTATACAAGTTCTCTGTCAAATACAGGGAGTGATCTGAAAAAATGTTATTCTAAATCTTTTTATCCCTATTCAAGGTTGTTTCTAATTACTTCAAGGCACTGATCAGTAAATGTTTAGGAAAATGGTCAGGTCACAAAAGCCAGTCAATAAAAGACTTTAATGCATAAAACTATGTCCACACAGGATCTTTGGCTACAGTTACTTGGAGAACTGGCTGAAGCTACTAGCCTGAGAACCTACTAAGTTTTGAGAAACTCATATTGTCTAAACAAGCAAACATCCAGGACACGACAACATTCACCTGTGACTATTCAACCCCCAAAGTAATCCTTGGACTCTGAACTGCACTAACTGAAGGACAACAAACTGAACACAACCCTCAAGGTGTTCTCCTGCCCCAATGTCCAATGGTCAAAAGTGCTCAAACTTGCACTCCTACCCCACTGCTCAATGTGGTGGTGAGGAATAATCGACCAGCGAGATCTCCCAAAATGCCCAAACGGGCTACCAGCTAAGTCAATGAAGAGCTGTACTTATTCATATCAGCAGGATCTGATATGTGCCATAAACATTAACTTTCTTCCAAATGTGAGTTTTAATCACAACTAACGCTGTTTTTATGCCACCATTTTATATTGGATGTTTTACAGGTGGATAATTAGATTATTGGATAAGAAGACGTTACATCTGATAAAAGTTACATAGTCTCAGAAATTCTTTATTTGACTCAGAAGAGGAATGGTTATGAATTTAGGATACAATTCTAAATTATAGGACAGTGGTATTACTATGTTTGAATGAGAGTCAAATATTGGAATTATAGGTGAGAGAATTCTTTGTGACTCAGGAGCATTTCACATATTACAGGACAATTAACTTTACTAACCCCTAGACCCCAAATGCTACTAGCATGCACCCCTCCTTCCCAGCTATCTTGACAGGTAAAAATGTCTCCACACATTTTACAGTATTCCCTAAGGTGCAGAATAATAGAATCAATGTGTATCTGGATATTGAGGGGCCAATGCTGTAGACTCTGGCAGATATAACTAGTTGTACACCAAATGCATATTTTCATCATCTTTTATACTATAGGAACCACACTTTCATTGGGGTGAACCATTGTGTCAAAATAAAATATTCACCTTCCCAGATTCCCCTGTACTTAACTGAACCCTAAAAGAGGTATGCAGAAATCACTAGATAGAGCTTCTAGGAAAATCTTTAAAAGTAAGACAGACTCTATTGGCATAAGGCTCTTGTTCTTTCCTTTCCTTTATCCATTTCTTGAAACATAGATGGGATATGTGGAATTTCTAGAATTCTATTGTATCCATGAAGTTGAGGGCCATTCTTTAAATTTGGCCAAAAATTAAAAATGAAAACCTGGGTCCCATATGCATGCTTGGCTACCGTATCAACCAAGTCTACTCCTTCCCAGACTTCTCCATGAGCAAAATAAACCACTTAATTATTCAAGTCTCTGTTGGAGTTTCTGTTATTTGCAGTCACACTCAGTTCTGACCAGGTAAGAGCAACTTTTTCTGCTCTAGTTTCAATAAAGATTTCATAGACTAGAGGAGGGTAAAGAAGAAGAGCAATAAAGTATGTTACAACTGTGTACTTTTGAGAAAGGAACTTGAACTCTGTCCCTATAATAGGCCGAATGCCAGAAGGGAACTCTATAAACCCAACATAAATGTGGGGATCCAAATAAATAGGGAAGTGCTTGCTGGATTTGTCTTGTACGCCAACGAAGCAGATTATTTTGCCAATACCATAAGTATAACTTATAGGACTGCTCAAGGTAAATATTATAAGCTAAAAAGTCCATTACTGTTATGAATTTTTACTTCTATTCAAGGTAAAAACACATCCTGTGCTTTGGTTAGAGGACATTTCTTCCTGTAGCAGGTGTACTTTACATTCATTCAAATAACTTGGTGAGACCTACCAAATATGAATAGTTCATTGTAGGCACAGCTACTACTGTAGCACTAAATCCGAAGAAAAAAAAAGTCAGAATGAAATCAACTTTTTCCTTTTTGAGATTAAGAAAATACATAATTTAAAGAGGTAATTTGCCATGGTACCACACGGGAAATTTAAAGTCAGGTCAATTAGGAGTGTCTCACTCTGAAAATGTCCATGTAAGAGTTAAATGAAGCTGGAACCACATACTGAAAACCCAATTGCAACAGCTGCACTCTGAGCCTCTTCTGCAGAAAGGAAATAAAATAAGTTTTAATTAAATTGTATTAATTGGTTTAGCTGATCTGGAAATACAGTAAGGGCTCTGCTCTAATTTTGTTTGTTGGCTCAAGTCCACTTATCCTTGACATGGGAATAAAAGAATGAAGCCACAAAATGCCTAGAGATGCCCTGGAAGAGAGTTTTAAACTGTCCAAGGTTAAAGAGTGATGCTATCTCAGAGATGAACTTAAAATCCTGTTGCCAACTTAGAGAAGTCAGAAGTGTAAGCAAGAAAAGGAGAGTGTGGTTAAGAACCCTGCTTCCTTAAAGCTCTGCAAAGCTGCAAAGAAAAGGCAGGCATTCTTCCCATAATAGTGAGCACTTGTTATAAAGAAAAGGAGAAGGTTGTGAAAGCGTCGGGGTATAAGGACCTTATTTCAGGCCACTCAGCGTAAGTTTTCGTATATAAGGTAACTGGGATTTGTGAGCGATGTTGCTATGTGCAAAATACATTTTATTACCTTTAAAAACATATCTGAATCCCCAATCCATGACTTTATTGCAGAATTTTTATCAATATTATTTTTAAAAGACATTTTTTTCAAAGGCATGATACCAGTACAACCTATAGGTAGTTTTTTTTTTTGTTTGTTTGTTTCCATTTGAGTTCCTTTGAGGTAAAAATTTGAATATAAAAGCAATTACCAGAAATCATTCTTTAAATCATTCTTTATATGACAAAATTCTGTGTCTCATAGAAGATACTCTACAAAGAAGAGATTGAATTTTGCTCTCTAGGAAACATGTTAAAACTTGGTGTGGAAAAATACATATGTGACAATAAGCCAACTATGGACTAATGTTGTCTCCCCCCAAATTCATGTGTTGAAGCCCTAACCCCCCCATGTGATGGTATTTGGAATTGGGGCATTGGGAGGTAATTAGGGTTAGATGAGGTCATGAGTGTGGAGTACCCATAATGGGCATAGTGTCTTTATAAGAAGAGATAATTGAGAGCTTGCAACCCCCACTCCTCTCTCTTTCTCTCTCTCCCTCTCTCTTTTCACCATGTGAGTACACAGTGAGAAGGTGGCCAGGAAGAGAGCTCTCAACAGAAACCAACTATACTGGCACTCTCATCTCAAACTTCCAGCCTCCAGAACTCAGAAAATTAATTTCTGTTGTTTAAACTACCCAGTCTATGGTATTTTGTTATGGCACCCTAAGCTGACTAAAACAAAGTCAGTGGAGAAAAATAAATGAAAAATACCGTTTACAGGTGTTTGTAGTAATAAGATTGTATCTCTGACTGTTGGTTTTAATCCACTACTGGGCTCTGACCTGCCTGATTATTAATCTGTGACTGCTGTCCTTCACATACTCCTGCATGGTGATGCATTTTCCCCATAGCATGAAAAATGCTGAAAGGAAACATCTAAATGTTGGTGACTCAGGCAGGCACTAACAGTGTGTATTTCCCTTCTGTCTTGTAGAGTAGAACAAATGATGTCTCCAAAACTCAGATCATGTCTCTTGAAAGAGTTATATAGCTGTTTCCCTTCTATTGGAAGATCCATGTGGTTGGGCTTCAAGAATTGAGGCCACAAAAAATTAAGAATAGAATTACCATATGACTTAGTAATCCCTCTCCTGGGTATATACCCCAAAAATCTAAAAACATTTATCCGTAAAGATATATGTACTCCGATATTCATTGCAGCTTTATTTATGGTGGCCAAGACATGGAAACAACCAAAGTGTCCTTTGATAGATGATTTGATAAAGAAGATATGGTATATATACACAATGGAATACTATTCAACCATAAGAAAAGATGAAATAGTACCATTTGCGACAACATGATAGATCTTGAGATTATTATGCTAAGTGAAGTAAGTCAGACAGAAAAAGTAGAGAACCATATGATTTCACTGATAATATGGTATATAAAATTGAAAACAACAAAAGAACAAGACAAACAAGTGAAGAGACAAAAACTCACAGACACAGACAATAGTTTAGTGGTTACTACGGGATGGGGGAGGGAGATAGTAGAAGAGAGTAAAGGGGGTTAAATATATGGTGATCAGAAGAGAACTGGCTTTGGATATTGAACACACAATGTGATATACAGATGATGTATTACAGAATTGTACACTTGAAACTTATATAATTTTACTACCCATTGTCACCCCAATAAAATTAATTTAAAAGAAAGAATTGAGGCCAAGTGATCGTATGAATGAGATTGGGTTGTCTGCTAGGAAGAGGAGTGGTAGGGGCAGGTATTGGGCTGGATGGACACAGCTCTAGGAAGGGGCAATGCTCAGCTTTATGGAGAAACTGACTTGGGGTGGGGCCAGGGGTGGAAGGAAGTGGAAGATAATTAATACACAAAAGGACAGAGCCTCCTCTCCCTTTCTTTGTCTGTGTTCACTCAGGTGAACTCTGAATTTTCTCCCTCCTTTTTGAGCCTCTGACTGACCCAAATACATACATATATACGCATATACCCCCCAGAGGTGGAGAGTGGGTAGTCACCCCTCTTCTCTGAAAGACTCTGCTATACAGCCTCCTCAGATAACATCACATGGTCAGCATTAGAGCCCTTTAATTCCATCACCTCTTATGGGTGGAGAAAACAGACCTTTCTTGTCATAGTATCTCATTCTCCTCCTTTCTTAGGGGCAAACCCTACAGGAAAGTGAAGATTTCTCCCAAATATATTTAAGGCAGTCATCCATTTAGGCAGCATTCTAATTCCAGCATGAGTGCTGTACCTTCCAGATCACTCAGTCTTCTGAGAGAGCAAAAGGAAAAAAATTCAAATGCTAAAGTATCCAAAATGATCCCTTAACTCTGTGAACTTGTGTAAATAGTCTGTGCTATGCAGTGATGACACCTGCAGTCTTTCCTTTTTCCTCTTCTTCAGGGAAGGGGCTCAGCTTCTAAGAATAATTGCTCAAAGATGTGTCCTTTTTAAAAGAGGTTTACTATTATGTTGTAAAAATACCTTCCTGTAATAGTCAGTTAATGCTACATAACAAATTACAGTTGACCCTTGAACAACATGGGTTTGAACAGTGTGGATCCACATAAAAATCCATGTATAAGTAAGTGGACCTGTCCTGTTCAAACCATGTTACTCAAGAGTCAACTGTAGGGTGGCTGGATGACTCAGTTGGTTAGAGTGCGAGCTCTGAACAATAGGGTTGCCAGTATGATCCCCACATGGGCCAATGAGCTGTGCCCTTCACCACTAGATTGAAGACAATGAGCTGTTGCTGAGCTTCCAGAGGGGCGGCCGGATGGCTCAGTTGGTTAGAGCGCGAGCTCTCAACAACAAGGGTGCCACAACTAAAGATTGGAAACAGTGACTGGACTTGGAGCTGAGCTGCTCCCTCCACTAGATTTAAGTCCAACGACTTGGAGCTGATGGGCCCTGGAGAAACACACTGCTCCCCAATAAAATAAAAAAAAAAAAAAAAGAGTCAACTATATTTTCAATCTGTAGTTGGGAATCCATGGATATGAAGGGCCGATTGTATTTATACAAGGATTTGCCACTACACAGGGGGTCAGTACTCCTAACCCCCATGTTGTGCAAGGATCAAGTGTACTCTAAAACTTAACAGCTTCAAACAACACACATATATTATCTCACAGTTTTGAGGGTGTGTGTCAGGAATTGGGGAACAACGTAGCTGGGTCATGTTTCATGTTCTCTAACAAGGATCCAATCAAAGTATTAGCCCAGGGTCTGCAGTCTCATCTGAAAGGTTGACTGAGGAATGATCTACTTCGAAGCTCAATCAGTAGTTGTGGCAGCATTCCTTTCCTCGCAGGTTGTTGGACTGAGGCTCCTGTTCCTCACTGGGTGTTGACTGGAGGCCTCCCTCTCTTCCTTATAAGGTGGGCTTCTCCCAGCTTGCTCACCAAAGCACTCAAGTCAAGAAGTGATAGAGAAAGTCCACTAGCAAGATGGAAGTCACAATCTTTTGCAATCTAATTATGAAAGTGACAGCCCATCATCTTGACAATATTCTGTTGGTTAGAAGCAAATCCAATCCATAATCAGGAAGAGAGGATTATAGAGAGATGTGCCTTCCAAGACAAATTTCATAATATTAATTGACTGTTTAGAGTTCAGATGGCACATATGTTTTAGTATAAAATAGAACAAGAATCAAAAAACAACTTTATATATTGGTTAGCAAGATCTAGCTAGAAGAATCATTCAATTTATTAATTTTATTTGTCTTAAATGAGGGAAAACAATTGTGGCAATAATAATTAGAATACCTCCTCTGTCTGAGTAGATCTTTGGTGGAGAAAATACAGCACTAAGAGAGAAGCACCCATATCTCATGGGACAAGATTAGGAGAGAGGGACCAGTGATGAGCCAGTTCTGCAACATGATAAAAGGACTGAGCCCAGTTCATAGACAGAGGCTAAGAGTTTGGGATTCCAGCCACAGTATTTGGATACTGCTGCATGGAGACTCAGTGTTACTCTTTCATCTCTTCCTGGGACAGGAAAGAGGGAAGACCACATAACTGAGCTGTGGTCCTAGAGACGCCAATAATATCACATTTGGAATTCTCCATCCATCCCACGAAGAACTCCAGTTCATGAGAGTATTCTCTCTTGGACTTTGGATGGGAGAATGAAAGGTAGGTATTTGGTTCTGTTTCCTTTCTTGTTCCTCAGACCTAAATAAACTTTTTTTCATTATTTGTAGGTGTCTGTTCTAAAGACTGTTCAGTTTGACAGTAGTCTGTTTGTAGGAACCTATTGTTAAGACTGCTTAATATAGTAGAAGCCTGTGTGTGGGTGGTCCAGGAAGAATTAAATAAAGTATCTGTAACATATTCTTTCTAGTTCAGAGGTCAAGTACACAACAATCCATAGGAGAAACTTGGACTTTATGACAAAGACAAAAGAAAGTGCTATGCAAACAAATCTGCTTATGTAAGCCAGTTGGATATTGACAGTAAAAATCAGCATAGGCTAATTTGTTGTTTAGCAATTTTAATAGGCTCACCTAATAAAAGTTATAATTATAGAGCATTAAGCATACACTACTGATAGCACTAAATAGTAAAAACAATATAAGGAGTGTGGACAAAATGCTGTCTAGAGACAAACTCTAATAGTTTTATTATTGAACAAGAATGGATAAAAAATAAAATAAACATTAAGCTTATAAACATAGAAAAAGATTGTTATACTGTAAAAAAACATACTTAAGATAAATGTGAACTTTTTATATAACTGTAAACTACTAAGGTGAATTCTGTCTCTGAAGCTTCTAACCACTGCTTAAAGAACTACAAGTTAATGATATTTAAGGAAAATAATCTCCCAAATACCACCAGACTTACATATGCCATGACCTAGATGATTTACTGTCTAATTTCTAACATGTGTTCTTCTTTAGGAGAGGTTCCTTGTCATATGGCATCCTTGTCTAATTCAGTGCCAGGATGCTCAATGAAATTTTATGAAATGAACGTTCGAATAAATATGTTCTAATGCCATATATTATTTAAACCATATATATTCTTGATGCAGTTTGCCAAATAAATATTTTGTCAAATTTAATCCTGATTAGGATCTCTTCTCATGCTTAATTTTTCAGTACAGAGAATTCCCAAGATCTAAATGATAAAAGCATATTTATTCATCATGACTTAGGAACATTGTACTTTTCTTTATATCTAACCTTGACTAAGTCACACGTGTATCTCAGAAATATGAAAAACGCCTTCATGCAATTCATATAAAGCACAGAAAAAAAGATACCATTGTTTCTGTTTTAATGACAGATTTTGAGGTTGAGGTGACTCATGAACAGCTGAGCAGCCAGTCAGGAGGAGAAACCAAAATAGAACGGAAACGCCTCCATTCCCACCCCCATGCTCAAACCTCCAGCACCCTCCTTCGTTGATGGAAGCGTGATGTGCCTGGGAGTGAACCGTGAAGTGCTTCCTGCAAGTTAATGAGCTGCGGAAGGAAGGATGGGCAATCCCTGGAGGTGATCAGGAGCTCAGCTCACTCTCAAAACAGCTCATAGATAAAAATGGAAGGCAAGGAGAACTTACAGAAGCAGCCCTTGAACGCTGAGCTCCTTTTATTTGCAGGAGAATGACTCATTTACCTTTACTGAGCAATTTTCAGAAATCACCATCCAAGTCACCTAAACTGAATACTTTTTACATCCCAGAAAATGTAACCTTAAAAGGAAAACTACCTCGTTTGTTAGATGGGCATAGCTCAGAATGTTTTACTCTAAGAAGGAAAAGCAATATTGTATTAAACAGATTTCTCTGATTCTTTTATGTACACCAGAAAAGCGTAGCAAGTCGTGCTTCTATAGCAGGCTATATACTTAAATTAGTTTAAAAAATAATCAACACTAGAATATAGCAGGTGTTAGTCTTTGACTTGCAAAATTATTTTTGGAATTCTTTAGGAGCGTGAGAATATTCTTAGAATACTTAAGGAGCTTAAATGTAATCTTTAAAACATGTTTAACAACTATTAACAATCATCCTGTATCCACAAACAAAATGGCCCCGAGTGGATGAATTTAAAATTGCATCTGTAACATATTTGATAAAGTTAAGATGCACCTTCCCTCCCACCATCCAATTCAAATAATGATGTTGTCCAATGCAAATACTAGTTTCCAGTAACCGAAGTCATTCCTTTTCCTACACCTCTGTAACTGGAGACACGCAAGTCTATCTTACTTACTGAGGCTGCTTTCATAATTCCAGTGGGCTGGGTTCTAAGAGAAATTTTAAAACTGTTTTCCTCTCCACCAAGTTCTTTGCCACAGCACGAGAACTTACAGGAATCTATACTTCACAAATAAGAGAAAAAGATAGTTATTAAAACTTTTGCTTAATTCACCCCAATTTTTGTATTATTATTACTGTCCACCCTACACTCACATTGTTAGTCACCTCTTGCATCCTTACATCATTGATCCCACTTGTTTGATTTTCACTGCTGTACTCTTAGTGCCTGTGGTTCTTTGTAGTATCATTACTTTCACTACTTCTAGAATTTATGTTCTCCAGTGTCCAACCATCCTATTTCCTCTCGAAAAACAAACATGAATACAAAGCAGTCAAGCCATTGCATATAAGGAGAGGTGCCTGTGAGTGAGAGAAACACTTACAGAAGGTAAACCAGACACGTTAAACTCACATTTGGCCATAAAGAACAGCCTGAGTGTGATAGAAGGACTTCAGACAAAACAGAAGGTTCTTGTGGTGAGACGGCTGATACGGTCAGGCTGCAAAAACCTCTCCACTCCTTCCTGTGGGCACCTGAATTCCACAGGCTCACAGATGGCAAGACTCACTGAATAACAATTCCTTAGAGTTTTTTGTGTGCTAGTCAGAGGACTTGCACATGAGGTTCAGGACGATGGGTTCAATTCCTTGAGCGAACTCAGATAAAATAGGGGGTGGGAGGAATGTCTCCCTGCTCATGCTGGACACTGTCCCATGAAAGTGAGGCAGTAGAGTTGAGTAACATTTTCTAGGGAGTGTTAGATTCCTGTGTAATCCAACATGTTCCTTGGCCTCCAGTGGTTTCACCACGCTATGTATTTGATGTACACAAGAGGAGTCACTCCTAAGATACACATTTCCTCATCCTTTTGACTAATCCAGAGGAAAATTTATATTTGGCCCTGTATCTACACAAAGTTTTGACAATAATTTACTTCTCTCTGGAGCTGTGGATCATGAGAAATTTCAATGATGATATTTTAATTATAATTAACGCAAGATCTAGTGAAGTCAGCTATATCTAGAGTAACTCCACTGCAAGAAACAGATTCTTGCGGCCTTTCTTTTGCTTCCTATTTTGTCCTGCAGAGCTTTGCCTAACCTAAATTTTTGTTAGACTAATACAACACAAACCAGGTGCTGTCAATTCTGTCCATCTAAAAGGGGGATTTGATGCAATGGTTGATGTGTCAATGAAGTGGAAATGTTAGATGGAAGCTGACCTTCAGAATGACATCTTTTCCAGGATGATACAGTTGTCACTGATCAATCTCTAGAAATTCTTACCCTGTGGAAAGTATCTTGGATGAGACTCAGAGTATCCAGGGAATGCCCTGGAATTATATGCCAAATAATGTTATAGCATTCCAAAAGGGGAGGATGACTCAACCTGTTAAACTTAGCATCCAGAATTTTCTTAATGTATTTTTACCTTTTTTTTTTTTTTTCTTTTTCTCACCAATTTAGTTTCCAAGGATGTGCTATGACTTTGTCCACTGCCACTGCTTCTCCCATTCAGTTCAGTCTACTCCCACAAGCACTCACTTTCCATTCACTCATTTATTAATTTATTCTTTCTTTCAGCCAATGTTTGTTAAGGTACAGGTCCTGATTTGAGTGTTAGAGTAAGAACAATGAAAGAAAAAACAAGATTCATTGCTTCAGGAAGCTGATGATCTAGTGAGGAAGATGGTCAAAACCAATAAACAAATAAATGAGATAATTATCACAGATGGTGATAAATGAATAAAATACATAAGCTAATGAGTTTGAATATAACTGGAGACTCCTTTACTTAGCATAGTCAGGATAGGTCTCTCTGAGAAGAAATCATTTGAATTAACACTAGAAGTATGAGCTACATCTAGCTTTGAGGAGGCTGAGAGAAAACCACCCCAGGCAGAGCAAATATTAACAACAAAAGCCTTGAGAAGGAAAAGAATCTAGTGTATGTGAAGGATAGAACAAAGACCGGAAAAGTAATATGTGATGGGACAGAGTATTATATGAAATGAGAGACAAATAAGGAGGTCGATCTTGTAGAATATTGTAAGCCATGTGAAAGAGTTTAGATTTATTTTTAAATCCCTTGGGAACTCTTAAAGTGTTTTAATGAAAGGAATGATATGGTCTAATTTACAGTTTTAGAAGATCAATCACCTTGTTTTCTGTGTGCAAATGGATTAGAGGGTCAATAGGAGAGCAAAGAAACCAGTGTGGAAAATGTGGCAGTAATTGAGAATGATGGGGCTGTGAAGAGGACAATGACAGTAAAAACAAAATGAATTAAATGGGTCCTAGGCATGTTTTTTAAAGAGCTGACTTGAAGGGTAAACCCTGGGCGTGGTGGAAAGGTAGGTATCAAGGATTTTATCTTGAACACTTCTGAAATGGAGCAGAAGTAAGACAGAATCAGTAATTCTCTTCAATTTGAAATGGCATCCTGGATACTCGGGGTAAAATGAGGGATAGAGTTTCAGTCTGGTGAGTCATCAGCCTACAGGTGCTCTTCAAGTCCATGGGCCTGGCTGCTATTATTTGTGAAGAAGACCAAGGACAGAGAGTTGTAGAGGACAAACAGATTAAGATAAAAGGCCAACATACTCTCTTGAGACACAAACTGCTAAGAATATTGCAATAAATAAGGGACTATTGTATATGAATAACATTGAATTGAACACTTACATAATGAACAGTATGGTATGTGAACTATATCTCCATAAAGCTGTTATAAAAAGAATGAGGAAGGCTAAGAGACTTGCCAGGGCAATCTCTATGATCTATTGTTATTTTATCTAGAAGCTCTTAAAAAGTTTCTAGAATTATGTGAGAATCAGTGTGGCCCAGAATGCTGAATACTACCAGGTTCTTCTTTGAGCTCCTCTCTCTTGAACCTTGTAGCATACCTAAGCAGGATATGCTACCAAAAATTTAAGGGAAAAATGGCCGCAAATCTTGGTAGGATATGTCCCAGGAATTTTTACCGCAAGAATTTAACCTGATATCCTTCGGTGTGGAGGAAGTACAAGAGAGGGGAAGGGGGTGGGGATCCATAGATGACCTAAGACTGCAACCTTTTTAAAGCTGAATGTCGAGGGTAAAGGGGATTAAATATACGGTGATGGAAGGAGAACTGACTCTGGGAGGGGAAAACACAATGTGATTTATAGATGATGTAATACAGAATTGTACACCTGAAATCTATGTAACTTCACTAACAATTGTCACCCCAATAAACTTTAATTAAAATAAATAAATAAATAAATAAAGATGCATATCAGTTGTGAATATATAGTTAGTGGAATTATTCTGGGAGGAGGCACTTTTTATAAGTTCAGAGGAATCTATTAATCCCCATACCCTAATCCCCTCAAAAAAAAAGAAGAAAGCGTAAACATTTTGAAATGTAAAATGCAGAATATTTTAAAAATGCTGCTTTCTAGTTTATACCCATTTTGTTTTTACTGGCTAGAGGAAGAGGAGTGGAAGGGAAGGGAAAAGAGAGAGAGAGTGAACAGTAATTTCGGATTACTGAAAGGAAGAAGCAGTATTTCTTAAGGTGTAATCTAAATTAGACTCGGTAGAGCAGGAAGGACTGATTGAATATGCTTGTTCTCTCTTCTTTTCCTGTAATCATTTTAGGACTCGAGGGTATGGTTTACAGGGATATGAATCAACTCTGATGAAGCAAATGAAATGAATGAGAAAGCCATACTTCATCTAAACACTGCAAATCAATGTTATGCGTCCTTACCCTCTCATTGAAGATCCCTGCTGCATGGATGATTCACGGTGAGCCATCAATTCAGTACAGTCACTCTGCAAGAACACCAAGGGTTTGCTTACATATAATTACTCAGAACTGAGTAGGAGGAAATCCCTGTCTCGGATCATGGGAGATAATGGAATTCCAACTAAGGATGCCTTGGCAAAGTAGAAGTACTTTCCCTTGGACCTTTGAAATCCTTAATGAGTTGAATCATGTCAAGTAACAAAATAAACAAGGACAAGAAACATCAGTTGGGTTTGGTCCAAAGTCTAGCCTGCTTAAGACTGGGCTTCCCCCATCATTGCTTAAACATTATACAGTTTTCTATCAGCCAAGCCTGCGGTTTTAGTTCTTTTTTTTTTTTTTTTCTTAAATCAGATTTCAAAAGCCAGGCACTAACTGATGGTAATTAGTAGGCATTGGTTGAAGTTTACTCTCGCCATTCTTTCCAGGCATGCATAATTTTTGTGAAGAGAAAAGAAAATCCAATTATCCCCAAATCTAGCCAGTATGGCTCATCTGCTCTTGTGTTAGATCTTTAGAAATGGTTCTTAACAATCGAAAGGAAGACAACCGGTCCTTGAGAACAGCATCTTGTAACATTATTCATAATATTAAGGGGAAGAAAGCCCAGTCTTATGACCATTTACATCCCTCTTTATGAAAATCTGACACAAGAAATATCGATCCATAAAACATGTGACAGAGGCTTGCTCATGGCATAAGGAATTTATTGGTGATTTTATTTCTAAGCTCCCTCTTACATTTTAAAGGATTCCCTTAAAAATGCTTGACCTGAAGTTTTCCAGGAACACTTACTTACACAATGTAAACTAAAAACATCTGATATAATGTTGGAGGACTCAGATTCCTCACAAGTAAGGTAGGAATTTCTACTCAACTTTGCAAAGGTTGGGTCTATGACAAAACATTCAATAAATTAAATTATCTCACTATTGAAATTACATTTTGAAAATGTTGATTAATTTTGGAAACTTCATTGATCTTTGAGTTCCTGCAAATGCTTTAATGTTACAAAAGTAAATACTGAATAAAAGTTGGGTAAAAAAATGTACCCTTTATTGTTTGAATTAACAATGTTTAGGTCCTCTTTTTCTTCTGTGCATATTGATGTCTAAGGAATAAACATGGCATTAAAGGCAAACCATACCAAAGATGATTTTTTGCTCAAGAAAATTTGTTATTGCAAGTGAAACCTGAAAAAAGAAACTGAAAAAGAATTCAGGTTTACATTTTTAATTGAGCCTACACTGAACCCTTCTGATGAAAGCACTGTTCAACAACACTGCGTTTATAATCAACTTTCATTACCCACCTTGTTTCTTTTCTGAAAAGACAACAGTTGTGTTCTGATGACTTCACATCACAGATTAACAAAAGGACAGCTCCCCAAATGGCAAGACTCTCTTTTCTACTAAAGGTGTAGTAAGACATTGATCATGGCCAGAATTCTCCAGGTACAGAAACTTTTTTTCCTGTCAGGATCATATTTTTGTCCTACTATGTTTCTACTGAACGACCTCCTCTAACAGACTCTAACACTACAAAATGAAGTCCAAATTCAATAACATAGTTCTCAAGGCTCCCACCATGGAACCTCACCATGTATGGTCACTTTATTTCCCCCTGCAAGTCAAAACTCATCTTCAGTTCCAGTCCAGCGAGTCTCCTCTCATTCATGCTGATTTCCAATTCAGAACCTGGGCTATCCCACGTCTGGCACCCATTCATCTTTTCACATCTCCATTCAGTCTATCATTCAGTGAAAATGTATTATATGTGGTGCTTCACTGGGCATCACGGGAACAGAAAGGTGACAAAAACAGAGTCTTTGTCTTTGAGGAACTCCCAATTTAGGATAGAGTATGGACATGTTAATAAATATTGTAAAATAATGCAAGAAAGTAAGGGCATTCGATATTTAATTAAGGAAGAAACTTATTTAAGGAACTATCATAATCAGAAGAGGTAATACTTGATTTGAACCTTGAAGGATACGTAGGAATCTACCATGAGCGTTTGAATTTGGTCTGGTAAGTTTATTAATATTTATTATAGATCTTCAAACATATTTTTTAAGTGAAAAAGCTAACACAATGCTGTTAGGGTTTTTTCTTGTTGTTGTTTTTTTTTTACAGTTTTCTTCCCCAATTTTTACAACAGCCTTATGAAGTTGGTAAGGCTATCATCCTTTTCAAATAAAATACAGATCTAAAGGAAGTTGATCCAGTAATTGGAAATCATTCTCGGTCTCTAAGGCCTTTGTTCTTTCTACTCTGCGTTCTTCCTCTGTAATCATCTTTTGCATTTCCTGACTGATCCTATCGCAAAGTGAAGTCAGAGCAGATAATCAACAATAATTATTTATTGATAAAGGGAGGCATATAACTTTGATGCCAAAATTTTAATATAGATTTTCCTAACACGCTAATACCTTCTAAACTAGGCAGTTATCCCTCTTAAATTTGGTCCCTGGCCATTTCCTCAGTCTTTATACTTCCTCAGTCAAGGCTAAACTGCTTGCCTGTACAAAAAGGAAAAAAAAAAAAAAAGCATGTAAACTTTAAGTAGCCAGTAGTGCCCAGTGCTGAAGATTCTCACTCCTGAGCTATTGTCAGGAGTGTTAAGGGGAAGAAGAAGAGGAGACAAGTCCACAGACCTATGGGAACTTCTCAGAAGTTCTTTTAGACAAATACTACTAACTACTGTGTAAATTTTCTCTGCAGCCCCAGTAAGTGGTGTGAGACTTTTTGGTTGTTCAAATGTTACTTTCAGAGGTTCCAGGCCACAGCGGGGGGTCCTGATTTCTGTGGTTGTATTAATGTTTCTCTTGAATTACTCTCTTCCAGAAGAAACTGAAACTCTTTTATTCCCTGTCAAGGTTTCCCAGGTATTTATACACAAGCACATAGGAGATGGTCCACAAGCAAGTAGAAGGGTAGTGACTGGGAGAAATGTTCCCTTTCCCCTTTCAAAGATATTCCTAGAACACGCCATTGACCCTTGTGCCTGGAATGATGAAAGGACATTCCTGGGTGGGCTGGTGTATTTCACAGTGAATTCTCAGATGCTTTCCATGAATGACTCAGGCTAGGGTAAGCTGCATAGAATCCTAGCGCAGAGGAAGGGAGAAAGCGGTCGTCGGCTCAGCATGAGTGTGCTTGTTTGGAACAGGTTGAGTAATACTGTTCTGGAAGTGAGTTGTCCAGGGAGTCGCCTGGGAGCAGGAGTCAGGCTCTCTGACTTCAACTGCCAACACAGAACAAATATGGGCTGGTGACTTAACTGCTCCGGGCCTTAGTTTCTAATCCGTGAAGGAGGAAAATTGGAAAAATGCCCATATTTTTCCATTTGACTGTAGTCACGGGAAAGATCATGTGCAAAATCATCATTCGTTGAATGATGAAGGGAGAGTGGGTGAAAATACTTAGTGATTAGAGAAGGAGCTTGAGGAGAAAAATATATTATTCAACCCATGTGTAGTGTGTGGTGCTAGGGATATGGTTATAAATAGATATGTTGTTGCCCTCAAGGGCTCTCATAGTAATTTAAGAGATAGACACTAAATAATTAATTGCACATTTAATTACACAATTAAAATTGTGATAAGTACACAAAAGAAAATTATGGTATTACAAGAATATATCAGAACAGAACAAGATTTAGTCTAGTCTCAAGAAAGTGTTCTGTATGGGAGTGGCATTTACGTTGAATTATGGAAGATGAAAGGTAAAGGTGAAGTGAGAAAAATGTGGGAGATGCTTTTTAGGAAAAGGAGGTGCTTTAGGCAAATGTCTGTGAGGCAGGAAGCACATGGTGGGAATATGGAATTGAAAGTAGGCCTTTGGGGCTAGAACAGTAAGAACAAGGGACAAGGAGAGTGGTACAAAATAATGAGAGATAGGAGGAGACCAGCTCATACAGGACCTTGTAAGCCAAGGTGAAGATTTGAAATATTTATCTTTAGAAAAATGAGAAGTCTTTATAATCTATGAATAGAAGAAAACATTTGCAATCACATATCTGATAAGGGGTTAATTTCTAAAATATATGGGGAACTCTTACAACCCAATAGTAAAAAATAACTAAAAATTAAAAAAATTAAGAAATAGACTAAGGACTTGAATAGACATTTCCCCAAAGAAGACATAGAAATGGCCAACTGGTATATGAAAAGATGCTCAGTGTCACTAATCATTAGGGAAATGCAAATCAAAACCACAATGAGATATCACCTCACATCTGTTAGGATGATTATTATGAAAAAAAGAAAAGACAACAGATGTTGGTAAGGATGTGGAGAAATTGGAACCCTTGTACACTCTTCATGGGAATGCAAAATAGTGCAGACACTGTGGAAAACAGTATGGAGGCTCTTCAAAAAATTAAAAGTAGAGCTGTCATATGACCCAGCAATCCCACTTCTCGGTACTTATTGAAAAGAATTGAAACCAGGATCTTGAAAAGATATTCGCACTCTCATTTTCATTGCAGCACTATTCACAATAATCAGTATGTAGAAACAACTTAAGTGTCCATCAGTGGATGAGTGGATAAAGAAAATGTGGTATCTAAACATAATGGAATATTACTTAGCCTTATAAAAGAAGGAAATCTTGTAATATGTGGCAAACTGGATGACCCTTAGAGGACATAATACGGAAATAAGCCAGTCACAGCAGGACAGATACTGCATGATACCACTTATATGAGGTATCTCCAATAGTTAAACATACAGGTGCGTAGAGAAGAATGGTGACTGCCAGTGGTTGGGGAAGGAGGAAATGGAAAGCTGTTCATTGAGTTTCAGTTGTACAAGATGACTAAGTCCCAGAGATATACTGCACAGCCCTGTGCCTCCTGGAGACAACAATACTCTATTGGACACTTACAAGTCTGTTAAGAGCATAGATCTCACGTGAAGTGTTCTTGCAATAAAAATAAATAAATAAATAAATAAATAAATAAATAAATAAATAAATAAATAAATAGACAATAAAAAATGGGAAGTCTGAAAAGGGTTTTAATGAGAATGGAATGATCAGAATTTTTTTTTTTTTTTTTTTTTTTTTTAAGTCACACAATGCATGGTGGAGAATGGATTACTGAGGTATAAAAGTACGTGAAGGGACATCAGAAAGGATGTTTGAAAACAGACTTCCAGTTCCTTCCTGCAGTGTGACAGGAATCCAGGGTCTACATTCTAGGGCCCTTCTAGGCCCTGCCCTTTTGAACAGAGTCCGAAATTTTTGTCCTGCTATGCATAACCCATCAGACATAACTTTCCTATATTCTATTCATTCTGAATATCTGTATGATAGAAGAAAATGCCATTACTTCTTAACATAATATTGATGGGTGGCAAGCTAAACTTCCCAAGTAATGCGGCTGTATTCTAGCAGTTCTGTAACTACCTTTTCTGGTCATACATTAAGCAAGTATAATCTACTTGTAGAAATAGATAGATAGATAATATAAACTAATATGCTTTTAGCTTCAAGAAACAGAAATCCCACATAAGAAGTCTTGAGGCCGGGTGGCTCCAAGTTGGTTAATTTGTTGGTTCATCGTCATTTTCAGGACCTAATAATAATAATTATTATTATTTCCCACTCTGCTGCCCTCAGCATTTGGCAAGCTCTCTTGATGTTCACGAGCTGAATGTAACTAACATTCTTACAATCACACCCTATCAGTCCAGAGCCAGAAAAAGAGTTTATCTCTCCTAGATGTATCTCCTTGACTGATAAGGAATTTTTCTCCGAAGCCGCCCAGCCGACTTTATTCATGTCTCATACTAACTCATTCATGGGAAAATGAACTTATTATCTATCTATCTATCTATCTACTATTAGAAATAGATTATATTTGCTTAATGTAAATAAATGTCAACTTGTTAATTATCTTAAACATCTTAAAATTCTCATCCTGGGACTGGAATTGAAGGCAGGCTTTCCTGAAGCAAGGGGCTTCGGGGAGTCACTAGATACCATTAGCAGCTGTTATTAAGAAAAAAGAAGGAAACGGCTTCTACGTGGCTAAGACAGCAATAGTTTCTGCCTCACGTACAAAAATTAAAGGTAAATCACAAAACAGTTGAGCACATCAAAATCTCAGAGTGTTGTCCTTTCACTGCAGCATCAACATCGTCTGTGAACTTATTAGACATGCAAATTCTGTAGCCCTATTCAGGGCCTACTGAATCAGAATGCTTGGGAGTAGGCCCAGTAATCTGTTTTAAAAAGCTTATCAGGTGATTTTGATGCATAGTACAGTTTGAGAAGCACTGTTCTAGAGTTACAGAACATACGGGAAGGTATAATGACACCAAGCAGAGTTGAAAATGGGGTAAGGGTGTGGGAGAGAGATCAGACCTGGGAAATTTGATGGACACATAAAAACACAGGCCTTGTAGCATTGGCTAGTAAAGGAGACATTTTGCAAGGAAGCTATTTGCCATCCTTTAAATCATATTACCTTTCTTATTTACCAGAAGAATCAATCCTGGCTGCCAAAATAAGACAAATGGGTAAAGATAAGAAAATACCTTGCAAAAACTATAGGAGGAAAGCATGGTAATAAATAATTCACTGGGAACAGTGCCCTGGCATGAGAGAGTTTGAGTAAGTTTAGATAAGTTTGGGTTAAGTAAGTTTGGGAAATTGATAGTGAATTCTGGAATATAAATATGAAAATGAACACATGGAATGGCTGTAAGGCATGTTTTTATACAGATCCAGAAGAACAATTAATAGGTTCTTTCCCTGGACATTCCCAGAATGCTGATCTAAGAACACCTGACAGAGCTGCAAACAGCTGGCAAATAAATCTATATGGAGATTTGTATTCTCAATGGGAAATACTTCTGTGAAGCTGAATTGTGGAGGAGAGGATAAAAGTTTTCTTATATTTTCTTTCTCTGTAGGAATACCTGTGGAAGCCACACACCCACTACAGATGTTGTTCAAAGGAACACGTAAGCCTGGTTTGTAATAGGTGGAAGTGCTTTAAATATGAAGTGCAGGAAATAATAACACATAGTTACTGTCATGGATACTGTCCTAAGCAGGCCATGTGGAAAAGAAATCTGAGGACTTCCACTGCCTCAGCACATCCCAACACCATGTACCCCTGAATCTAACCATGAAAGACCGGATTTACAAGAGAGGAAAAGGGAAAAACAGAGAAAACAGAGTTGGGGAAGGGGGGTGAGAGGGGTCTGTTAATACTCATGAGGTAAAAGAGAAAAAGCAGCTAGGCTTCATGGAATATGAATAGTTATGAATAATCATTTCCAGAGTGCTTTGGCTAGAATCAATCCTATTCAAAATGGACTGTAGGAAATTAGTTTGCATACGACTTTGATGTTTCCTTTGGGCTTCATCTAAGCACTGGTTTTCACATTTTAGTGTGTATCAGAATCACCTGGAGGGCTTGAATAAAACCACAGCTTCTGATTCAGTGGGTCTGAGAAGGGCCCGAGAATTTACATTCTTACCAAGTTAGAAATTCTATTAGTTCAGGACCACACACTGGAAACCACTTAGGTACGATTGAAGATTTTGGAAGTTAAACTGTTTTTTTTGTATTTCATTTGTATTTCCCACTTTCCCCCAATATCACCACAGACACACACACACACACACACACACACACACACACACACACACACACCATGAGACCTAGAAATTGCTCCATAGTCCAGGAAACTCGAGATTATTGATGGCTGAAGACAGCTAGACCAGCACCAGGCTTGTGACCCATCACACCAACCAACAGTATATTTAAAACATTATTAGAAGAGCAGAGAGGGAAAACCCACAGGTCTGATGATTCCTCTTTGTTTACCAAACAGAGGAATGAGAGCTCCTTAAAATTCAAGCTAGGATATAGGCATTACATTGGGAAGCAAATAAGGAAAGGAAGATAAGCCATAACTGAAAATTAGTTTGTTGATAGTTTTAGAGAATAGCATGTGATTCTAACAGAGAAGATTGGATATATGAAGTCCTAGAAATAAAATTGACTAATAATGTATAAAAATTGGAAAAGCCACGAGACATAAGTGTATCATTCTTTTTAAAAGGATCAATTTTACCAAAGGTGGCTGAGGCTGGACTAACTGAAAAAATGGTGACAAGGAGGAGGTTATAGTCCTTTTTTTTTTCAGTGTTGTGATTCTGAAGTCTTTTATTTGAAAGAAAAACATCGTAGTAAATTCAAGAACTATATGAAGAGTAACCATTTAAAATGTTTTTAAAATAAAAATTTTCATTCTAAATATAAAAGAATAAAAGATAAATATAGAATATTTGGAAAATCAAGACTAAAATTTAATAATCGTACCCATAATCTCACTGTACAAATACAAATTACTAATATCCTGCTCTATTTTAGTTTTTTCTAAGCATCACTTTTATATAATTTTAACACATAATTTATGTTTGTAACTTTGTACAGTGCTTCTTTTCCTAAATATTGTAACATGTGTTATTCCATTGTTACAAATAATTTATTAGCATGTTTAATACCTACATACAAATTCACTGAGGAGCTGTAACACAATTTACTTAAATTTCCTTTACTGTCACTTTGTTTTCTCCTTTTCCCCCTATTCTAAATAGTACTATGAGTACCTTTGTACATAAAATTTTCTCTGTATTTAAGATGATATCCTTTGGATTGATTCCCAGATTTAGAATTACTTGTCTCAGGCTTGCAAATTTAAAAGACCCTTTCTATATATTATCAAATTATTTTCCAAAAAGGCTATAAAATGTTTCTCTCCCACTAGCAAGATACTCAATACTGTGTAGTATTGGGTACCCTAAAATTTCTTTATCTCTGCAAATTTGGTAAGTTAAAAAATTATATTTTGTTTTCATTTTAATTTGCATTTCATTACTTGCTAATGAGCTGTATATTTTTCATGTTTACTAATAAGATATATTTTCTCATATGCAGTTTCTGCTGACATTTAATTCAGTTAGCTTTCAATTCAGATATACATATTTACTTATGAAAAAAATGAGTATAGATTTTTGAGAATTAGTAAAACAAAACCTCAAAACATATAAAACACTTTAGTTGATGTTAGAGAACCAAGTTTTATATACAGAATAAGTCATAGTTTTAAAATTTTTATCTTTGGAGCTCAGATATCAGTACTGTGTTGGAGAAAAATAATTTCAAAAAATACAATTATCACATTAGGATAACTATGCCAGTACACTGAAATCTTTCCCAGTATAAGAACATCAAAGACATATCAGGTTTAAAGACTGTCACCCTCAAATGGAAGAAATATGCTCAACATCAAATGTTTTAGGTTCTTCCCTTATGTGATCAAACTGAAAGTGGGAAAGTATCTAAAAGTTCCCGGGAAATACATACTAAATAACTGCCCCAAACTTTTTACTGTCCGCTAGAATGAAAACATCTATCCGTCAGTTGCTCACTAAACATTGCCTGGAAGAAAGGTTGTTGATCTTAGTAGGTTTTCAATTTTCCTTTGCCCGGGAAAAGGTGATTGAAAAGGTGTCAAAAAGGCCAATGCAACACCTGCATATAAACTTCATCTGGAAACCTCTTTTTTCAAGATTCATCCTTTGAAGGAAATACTTGGTCTTGGTCAACAAGACAGTTCATCTCCAGGGCTATTGACAAAGGCCATAAACATATGCTCATTATTCTTGTTCTGTCAACAGCCTTTGACATTTCTATTCGGCCCATTAATGATCAGTCATAGGGAAATACGAGGAAAGTGACTTCCTTTCCCTTAAGTTCAGAAACTCCAAATGTCTCATTAATTGAATTTTTTACAACTTAGTACTTTTGTTATTCTTCCTCAAAAAGTGTGGCATAGTTAATGCTACACATACATGTTATATTTACAGGATTTTTTTTTTTCATTTAATAACATGCCTTGATGATGTTCTATATAACATTCTCTAGTTAATATTAGAAGACATTCATATATTTTAAAAGAATGCAATTTTAAACAATTACATGCACAACTTTCATTTCTATGCTTCTGAAATCTATATTATTTGCATCAATTTACTTGCACCAGTAATGTAAAGTTTTCCTTAGAAAAGTGATAGCAGTGCTGATGAGGAAAAAAACAATTACTTCATAAAAAATACAAAGCCAAAACTCTTCCAACATTAAAGTATCTATCTATGTTCAGTATGGAAGTGTTTGTGTGTAGCTGTTCTAACATTTCTGTCTCCTTTTTCCACATATCAAGTAGGGGAATTATGAATAAGTTAAAATATGAACTCCCACTTTTCCACATCTCCTTTGTCCACCCCTTCTGCCAACTCTCCTCTTCCCTGTTCATTGTCTCCAGGGAATCTTAATGGCTCTGGTTTCCAAAAACTTATTCCCTTAAAGGAGTAGTTCTCAACCAAGGGCTAATGTGCCAGGGCCACTTGGCAAGGTCTGGAGACAATTTTCAATTTTCACAACTGGGGGTGCTTCTGGCATCTAGTGAGTAGAGGCCAGGGATGCTGCTAAACATCCTAAAGTGAATAAGAAAGCCCCCGACAACACAATACTCAGTCCCAAATGTCAGTAGTGCCAAAGTTAAAAAACCCCGCGTTTGATGAGCAAGTGAGGCCTGTGCAAGGACAAAATAAATGGAAAGGAAATTGTAAGATAGTTGACCTCTCCCCTGCTACCGTCTGGAAAATATTCATTTAGATGGAAGAGAGACAGGATGGATGGGAGGAGGCAAATTGAACAGAGATAGACTTGGAGAGGCAAAGAGAAATGCAATCCCTCCACCTCCATTTGATGATTCCCAAGCTGAGATCTCAGGAAGAGAGGGGGTCGCTATATATTTTGTAAGAGCAGATCAGACCATAAAGAGGTGATGATTCCTCTACTGAAGATTAGGTGAAATGATGGATATCTTAGCAGAGGTTCCTGTACCTAGGTACTCTCTAATGTCCCTGGAACATATGCAACCCTTGAAAAGGGGGATAACTCAAATTGACTACAATCTACCCTAGGGAAGGGCGGCTGAAAAATGAAATGAATTTGAATTTTTTGTTAAAATCTTGCACACCAGATTCTGTGATCTGGGATTAGTATGTGATACAAATAGTTCCGTTCCAAATTACCCAAGTAGATTGTAAATGTATAAGTCTATCTCCAATAATTCAACTAAAAGCAATCCTCCTTTTCATTTGTTACATTGAATTAGAACAGGAATTACTAAACTTTCAACATGATATTGGTGTTTGATTCTGTGATGTTCACTCCACTCCTTCCATCATGAAAAGTGTTCTCCAATTTTACTCTGTGTTTGTATATCAGGTCCAATGATATAACTGAAGACAGTCTGGTGGGTTTTAAACCAGGGCTAACTTAGTATAAACTATCTGGTTCAAACTCATTTCAAATATTGGATTGCTATAATCTTAAGGAGACTTTAGTGTTGTTGTTTCTAATCATTATCGAGTGTAACAAGTATAGTTTGGGGGTATTTGATCTGGCTAGTCTTAGAGAAAAAAAAAAAAAAAAAGAAGAAGTGCAAGATTATGTAACACCCTGTCACAGATACCTCTGTTAACTGAAGCCATATTATCTTTCAAGGGTGTCACAGTTTTATCGATACACGTCTCCACCCAGAAACCTAGGAAATTTACCCAACTGTTCATCAAGAATTCTGGACACCATTAAGGATAAGGACACGTGTTGGCAGAGGACACACCACCATCTGCTGCCAGCCCCGGCAACAGTCCAATGCTCGTATACCAACCGCGGGCCACAGGAAGGCTCTGTCCCTATAGCATATCTCCTACATTGTCCCTTCTGGGTGCAAGTCGCTCTTCTTCCTCTTCTTGTGGCCAATCTGTTTTTTGCTTTCTCCAAATCATTTGGTGTTCTTATCTTTCACTGGAGACTAGATGTTAACAAGAGAATCTGGGAATCCTCCTTCCTCAGTGAGAACAACTATTTATTAGACAATTTTTGGTATTATAGTCATCTGCCAGAGCAACAAGTTGACTTGTGGATGACTGACACTGACCCCCACTCTACTTTCCTTCCAACAAACTTACATCTGGAGGGATATCCTTCCCCAAAGCATCACTGCTTAGAGCTAACTCTTCATTTGCATTGATAATGCCTCCATTTATTTCTTGAGGCTCTGGGACATATTATACGAATTAAATAAATAAAAACATTATCCCGATATAAAGGCATGTCTTGGAGTTCAGAAGGAACAAGTTCAATCAGAAGTCAAAGCTACATAAAAGCATTTCTAATCTACAAGCCAATCTTCTCTCCACCGATTATATTTTGTCTTCCTACACAGTCTGCAATTACTGGAAATGTGCCATATTTTCTTCTCCTCTTGGGTTGTATAAATGTTGCTTTACTGTTTATTCTGGAACCTCATTCTCATCTTTGACATGTTAAAGTGAGAGATTAAAATAATTCCTGATTTGCATAGAACCTTATGTAGCATTACCTTCAGCCCTTATTGAACTCCGCTAGTGAGTTGGGAATCACTGTTATTTTACAAAAGTGACATCATTGTAAAGTGTCATTTGTAGAGGAAAAGAAATTTAGAAGGGTCTTAAATAGATGCTCAGGAGAAATGTTACGGCATAGAGGAGGAGATATATTGAGCAGAGACTTCAAAATTGTCTTCATATTTATGAAAAGTTATTACAGATACTTATACTTCTTCTATGAAAAAACACCGGGGCAAGGTGTGGGGGAAATAGCCAAAATTTATTAATATCAGTACAGAAAAACTGTACCAGTAGTAAAGGTTGTCGGTAGCAGGATGCCACAGGAGAATGGAAAACGGAACCATCTTGGAAGTTATGTGTTGTTGGGCAGGAAACATGATGACTCCCTTCTGTCAGAACAGGTCCCTAGGTTATCCCATCTGAAAGCGCCTCTGAGTGGAACTTCCTTGTTCACTATCCTCCATGATGCACCTGAAGTGGACACTGGAGAGGGTGTCCTTTTGGATTCGCATGTCTCGTGGTCTGCTTCTGTCTGGTACTGGTTTGAAGGCCAAGCAATGATGCTTCGGGTTTGAACAGGATTTTGTTTTCTTAGCAATATAATTGTTTCAAAAAACCAAATAGACTTCCAGCTTCTGGTCAGTTCTACATGTTAATAACCACAGATAAAAAAACTTGTAGAGTCACAGTTTTTAACAGTGAAGACACACAGGTCTTTTACTTACTGCCTCTGGGCTCTGCCCATCCCCCTTTTCTCATGTTTCAGGCTGGCTCCCTTAAAGCCATTTGAAACAAAGAGCTGGGGTAAGAGACAACACTCTTCATCTGATCTTGGCCACTGAGCTGGCTCCCATTGTCTGGCAGAGGCAGACCTCTTAACTGCAGGTGCTTGGGAAAGACTCAGAGGCCGGGTCTTATCTTATGCTAAGTCTGCCCCTTTTCAGTCTTAGACCGGCTTCAGTCTGGGGTACAAAAGCAATGAGCCTTTTCAATCCCATAAGGCCCAAATTACCATTTAATGCAGCCATTAGGAAGACAGACTTTGGACCTACATCTCCTGCTTCAAACTTTAAAGATTCCTCGCTTCAGTAGGAACCTCACTTTAAAGACGTACAACTGGCAAGTCACTTAACCTCTTTGATCCTCATCTATAAAAATAGGGCTAAAAACAGTATCTATTTCATTGTGTTGTTTGAAGATTAAGTTACTTAAAATATATAGAGCACTAAAATGGTGCCTGGCACATAGTAAGCACCGTATATGTATAGTTAGTATTAATTTACTAATGTAAGATTGCTACACTCCTGGTCAACTTATATTGCATGGTGCAATCTGCAACCATACTGATTAGCTCACACCTGAGCTTATCTCTTTTGCTGACTGCTAAAGCAGCAAGAAGTAACAAACATAAGATAACTATTTTTTCCCTCACAATTTCCACTTAACACTGTGGCCATAGCATGTGGTCTGCCTTCCAAGATATGATAGTGATTATTTCATCAAATGTTTTGCCACAGCATAACAAGAGTTATTAGATTTTCAGCTTCTACTGTTTGAGCCATTAGCAACTACATTTTAGGTTTTGTCAAGCCAACACTCTACTTTCAGGCATCAAATTCTGTATTCATTTGGGTTTATATTTGTCTGCTCATAATAGAGATCTTAAATACAATGAATATTCTTTTTTTTTTTTTTTTTTTTTTGCATAAAAATCTGGATTGAGGTAATTCAGGGATGGGATGGTGATTCCATAGTCAGATCTGGGGTACACGTTGCTTCTAGTTTTCCATGCCACCATCACTAGAACATTTTCTTATCCCCACCACTGAAAATGAATAGCCGACCATCACACTCACCTCTAAGCAGAAGAGAGGAGGAAGGGAAGGAGGAAGGTATATTCTGGAAGTTGAACAGACATATCCAAAACTTGTCACAGAGCCACTTCTAGCAAGGGAGTTTGGGAAATGTAGTGCTACCTCCACTGGCGATGTGCCAAACCCCAAATCAGTCTTTCTATTATCAAAGGAGAGAGGGAGAACAAGCCTTATGGAGACAAACAGAGCTTCTGCTCCATTTGCTGAAAGTGGTTGTTTCTCCAGTTTAACACAATATCTGTTTTTAAAAAATGCATAACACATGACCTATTCAATCTGTATCTCTTTACTCCCTACTACAAGAAAATGTAAAACTGGTGAATGCATATATATTTAATAAAAAATAAAATAAAACCCAATAGCTTATATCAAATGATGATTCTATCTTGTAATAGTTTATGTTTTTCCCTTAAGATATAATTTCATTTCCTAAAATTTGAATTAATTTGCATTTGTGTTTTTTGAAAATAAAGATCAAATTACTTGCATGTTTGTGTAACATGTGATTGGTAGAGGTTTTTTATTTATAGAAACAAAATACCTATTTGAGCCCCTATAAGCTTCCTAAACTTGCACACAGCAAAATTATATTTTTAAAAGGTTTAATGACCAAAATATCTGAGGTGAAAGACAGGATAACCCACTATATGTGAACATTTAGAATGAGTGTGAGACTAAATATCTTCCATTCATTTTTGTTTTCTTTTTCAGTTTATCTTCATGAGGCAAATAGAGAATTGGATAAGCAAAAAATCACTATATTTGGGGTTTTATAATTGCCACAAAGCTTCAAATTAAAAAAAAAATCACCAATGAGCAAATGAAGAATAAGCAATATATAAATATTTTTGTTTCTTCATCAACCAACGTTGCTGTATCTGCTCCTAAGCTTTCTTTTTTTTTTCTTTTTTGGTTGGTTGGTTTTGTTTGGTTTTGTTTTGGGTGATGTTCAGCATTTTGTGTCCTGATAGGAATTTTAATGAATGTAAAACAAAAGCACTGGTACCAAGCTGAGCCCAGTGGATGAATCAGGTAGGCGTGTGTATTCACAGCACTGATTACTGACAATTTTCTTGTGCCACTGTGGCCCAAATGTTGGTCAGTCAGACATGTCACCAGGGAGTCCTGTTTTTTAAAAGATCCTGGATAGTTTAAAAATATATGTATATTTCAAGGATGAAATTGAAGCAAAATTGACAAAACCACTAAGCCAGTCTGAAACATTCTGCAGAGTTCCCTGTTTCAGACGCAATAGAAGTGGAGGCAGGAACCAGCCTGAGAAAGGGTCTGCTTTGGACAGTAACTCTTAGACATGTCACTGGAGATAAAGTGCTTCCCTGCAGCCATGAGGCATTAACCATTTCCTGTTGCAGTCAGTCCAGTTCATAAATAGAGTAACAGCTCATTTATTTTTGCCCTTCATCTTCAGAATACTAATGCGGACAACAGGTACCCAGAGTTTATTAGGGTAACACATTTTATAACAACAAAAAAATTCCTACAGGGCAGAAAAGAGACACGATCCATTTGGACTAGTTAATACTTATTTATGTCTTACTTAACCTTGTCCAGAAAGGATTCAAGGCAACTTGAACTTTTGGTTTAACTCACAGACCTTACCCCATCTGCAGATTATTTTGATACCTGAGTAACTCTTTCCAAGTCTCAGTTTTGCCAAGGTCTAAAACTGACATGGACCCTCCTCAGCCCCTTTTAAGGTTCTCCATCTTCCACAGTCAAGTTCTTTAATCAAAGGCATGCAAGCCCTTCATGCCATCACCTCTTCATACCACCAAAGTTTCATATTTGCCCTGGTAGCATATGACTTAGCCCAAAGCGATTTAATTAAATAAAATATTTCTAAGAACATTTTAATGGAAAGTAAGCAGATCCACATGAAATTAAGTTTAAATAATGACCAAATGGGTTGGTTCATGTTTTTTTGTTTTGTTTTTGTTTGTTTGTTTTTAAGATATTGGCCAATTGTGCATTAGTTTCCTACTCTTTGTGTGTATTAAAGTTTTGTGTCAATTTTTAGAACCATTAGCGCATTTTAATTTATAATTCATTTTGTTTGTTTTGCACTGCCATATAGCAAAAACTAGAAATAGCATAAATGTTCATCAAATGGTTGTTTGCTTAAATTATTTGTAGTAGGTTATAATGTAGCAGACATAGTATTGTCTCATTTTACAAAACAAATCAGTAATATGTAAGACTATATAATAATCATAAAAGGATGTAGAAAATATTCAGTAAGATATTAATGGCAGTTATCTATGAATGGGAGGGATTATTGTATTCTTTATGTTTACCCTATTGTGTTTTTTTTTTGCAATAATAATTCATCACTTTTTTTGAATAAGGAAAAACTAGAAGAAACTAATGATGAGAAAAAGCCTACCTTTTAATGAACGGGAGCTTACTGTGTACTGGGCACTGTGGCACACTTTAGTTTTAATTGTCTGTTTTAATTCTCAATAATTCTGTGAGGCAAGTATTGTGAACATCATTTTATAAATGCAAAAATAGGAACTGAGAGACACAAAATTCAACTTCAAGGCCATGTTGTGTCTATGTCCAGATGTGAGATTTTTGCACACAGACTAACCATGCTCCTAAGTAGTCATTATACTTCCTGCTACTGATGGATATTTAGGTTGTACTTTCAACCATTACAAACAGCACAAAGAAGAAATAAATAGTTAAGCAATGAATTTAAAATTCTATAAAGCAAAAGTAAAATTAAAAATCCATTTAAAAAATCAATAATAGTTCAAGCTATGTGAGGGAATAATTCAGAGGGCACCAAAATGAGCAGCCTTTGAGGGGGAAATAAATGTAACTGAAGACATGCATTTCAACAACAAAAAATATTTTAAGCAAATTGTTACACTGACCAGCTTTAAAAAAATTCTAACCCCACAGTAAATAGTTTAGTGGTGACCAGAGGGTAAGGGGGGGGACGGGGGTAGATGAGGGTAAAGGGGATCAAATATACGGTGATGGAAGGAGAACTGACTCTGGGTGGTGAACACACAATGTGATTTATAGATGATGCATTACAGAATTGTACACCTGAAATCTATGTAACTTTACTAATAGTTGTCACCCCAATAAACTTTAATTGAAAAAAAATTCTAACCCAATTACTGTAGAGACAAATTATCTAGCTCTGGCTCCCCTGGGCACTTACTTAGCACACTCGTTACTTTGGACTACTTAATACTCTCCGCACACAGCGAAGGTTTATTTGAATCTTGACCTTTGCCCATGCCCTGGAATTAGCTTTCAGCTGCTTAGTAGCTCTTATTAATCCTTTCAGGTTCTGATTCTTCCCTCCCAACAGGCTTCCATTTCCACCCTCAGTTTCATTGTTCCCCCACATCCAAAACACGTAACAGCCAATATGGCAGCAGCCTTGGCCAATCAAAACAGATCCAGCCACGCAGCAGTACCAGTGCACACCAGCTAAATATCTACTGCCAGAAAGAGCACATTGTGTAAATATCTCCAATAGGTACCTAAGATTCTTGAGGACAGGGGCCATCTGATATTTAATTTTATGTCACAGAGCATACTGGCTATGCTAGAGCTGAATTAGGACAGCATATGGAGCAATGCTCAAGTATATACAACTGTTTCTTTGGTCCAGAATACTCCGGAAACTCTTCAGCCATCACACAATATGTGGTGATTCACAGACACAGTGGTCTGGCTACATGCCTGATTTCCCTGGAGCTCCAAAACATCATGGGTAAAAGCATGGAACCTGTTCACCATTAATGCTTGATACATGCAGACTTGTCTTATAAAGGAGTGGAGGTGGGGAGCAGGAGCCACACTTCACTAAAAGACCATGGATCTCTTAAATGGAAAAAGCACCATGTCAGATCTGGAAGGTAGGGCCTGACACCTCATCTTAGCCAACATATGAAAGGGAGCAGTAGTTTCAGGTACAAGTGAGATGGCACGTAACTAATTCCCCACTCAGCACTCTCCACACCAGTCTGGAATATCTGGGCCCCAGATGGAAGAAGGATGTTTATAAAATAAAATCCCATTTTCCAAGGTTGTGGACAGACAGGTTATCATCATAGGGGTGCTGTATTATATTGCTATGGCTGCTGTAACAAATTACCACAAACTTGGTGGCTTAAAATAACAAACAATCTATAATTTTACAGTTCCATAGGTCAGAAGTCTGACATGAATCTCACTGGGCTGAAATCAAGGTGTCAGCACCTCCTGCTGAAAACTCTAGCAAATATCTGTTACTTTACCTTTTCCAGCTTCTCGAGGCCATCACATTCCTTTTGAAGCCAGCAATGGTAGGTCAAGTCCTCCTTACACTGCATCACTCTGACCTCCTCTTTTGCCTCCCTCTTCCATTTAAGAAGCCTTGTAATTACATTAGGCCCACCAGGATAATCCAGAAGATTCTCCTTATTTTCAGGTCAATTGATTAGCAATCTTAATTTGATCCACAACCTAAATTTCCTTTTGCCATGTAACGTAACATATTCCTAGGTTCTGGGACCTAATTCATAAGATCTAATCATGGATATCTTTGGGGGCGGGGGGGTCATTATCCTGCTTATCACACGACTAAGCAGATTATGCACCAAAAGGCAAGAACAATAACAACGTGGAGTGAAGAATGATGCCTGGAAGGGTCTGGCTGTGGCAGAAGTTCAGAGAGAGACCTCAGAGGAATATCAGACAATGAGGCAGAGGGAAAGCTACACACAGGCAGTGAGAGCAGGAGCCAGGAAAGAGGGGCCTTGGAGCAGTGGGTGGGTTATATGTGTTTATATGTGAGCAGCTCATCTATACCTCATACCCCACCCTCCACAGGATTCCCAGAGAGTTAAGGCATGAAGGGCTGACATCCTGTCTCTTCCTATTTGGCTATCAATCCAATGAATCTATGCATAAATTGAAAACTAATCTTATCAAGAACATAAATATTGGTGAATTCTGGGCTACTTTTTGGTTCCACATATAGAATCCTCTAGGTTCACTATTATTCGCGAAGGTAAGGGCTTGGAAAATCAACACATAGAATTACCAAATTACATCAAACTTGTCCTCACTAGCTGATACATCATGGACATTGCTCTTTAATAAACATATCCAGGGTCAAATAACATATCATTTAAATTCTGAAATTTTATTTTTATTAAGATGAAATTTTATTTCCTGTATTGTTTAATTTTATCTGGCACATTCACCCCTCCAAAATGTATTATTTATTTTAGGAATTGGAGTTCAAATACACTTATAATTGCATACCGATTGGTTAGAGAGTGGGATTCTTTTTAAAATAAACATTTATATTAGCTACTTGACCTACAAAATCAGTTTTAAAAGATCAGTTATTATACACAAAAAAGTTGTTAAATTGATTGATTTTATGGCTTCATACAGACATATATAAATTCAACGTGATTGTGAATCTTACATAAATAATGAACTGTCGTAATTATTATAAGACATCTGCCTGTGATATTAAAGATTAAAGTCATTTCTCAAAGAAAATCCTCTTAATTGAACATTAAAGGATGGATTATAGATCTGGGTAGAAGATGTTTTCTATCATTTACTTATGGATGACGAGAAGAGACAAATCATTTTGCTCTAGAGACTGAGATATCTAATAGCCTTTATTGTTGCACCGTTTTTCTTCTTGATTCAGGCCTTGCCACTGCATCTCCCCACTGCTAATCTGTGTCTAGGTGAATTGGTAGAGCCCTTAGCAGCAGGACAGTGAGATGAATAGCTAAATGCAGCTATTCTATTTTCAGACAGATACATGTTCATTGTTCTGAGATATTGCACATGAGTTAACATAATAGACAGCAACATCTTTAAAGAGAAATTTGTATGATTCAATTTATGAATCTAAAAGGTATTTTTATATTAATATCTTTTTTGGCTCATATTGATATTTATTTCCTTTTTTTCCCTAGCACATGCTCAGAGTTCAAGGAAGAAAACTCCTGGTTTAGGTTACACAAAATAAAGTTCATTTATTCTATAGCATAGTCTCTTCATGACTCATGATCCCACCAGTTAAACGTCTGACTTCAGATTAGTTTTGCTTTACCAACTGTCTATTTTATCAGTAGCTCTTTGAGAGCCAAAAACTGAATGAGGATTTGGCAATGATCAAAATCATGCAAAGAGAGTTATTATAAGGTCTTGGTTTGGGAATTAGAGTGAGACACACTTTGCAAGGGGTAATCACAGGGAAATGGTAATAACAGTCCTAGGAAAATGAGATAACACCTCAAGGAGTTCACAATGGAGTGTGGAAAAAATGAACACATAAATAAAAACTATATACAGTGGTACAAGTCATAAGAGAGGTATATACCAGTGTTCAGGGAGCCAAGAGAAGAGTGTCATCAGTCCTGCCTGAGCGGAGACAGGAAAGGCGTGGCAGAGTATTGAACCCTGGAGTCAGACTTTTGAGGATAAAACTCAGCAGAAGAGCAGAGCAAAGGGACATTCTGACCAAGGCAGCAGCATGAGCAAAGTCAGGAAGGTGTGAAAGTGGACAGCCAATTTGGAACACCAGATATGGTTGTTGTAACAGAAAGTGTATGTGCGTTAACAGAGGGAGGAAATAAAGCAAAGGAGATGGGAATGAAAGGAAGGCCTTGGCTGTTTTGTGACGTGCCCTTCGTGTCACATGGATTATTAGGTTGGTGCAAAAGTAATTGCGGTTTAAAAGGTTAAAAATAATTGCAAAAACCGCAATTACTTTTGCACCAAACTAATAATAAATCAATTTTCAGAAAATATTGTTCCGTGTGAATTGAGTCACAATAATTATATGATATTGTAGTTGATATAGTGATATATAAATTTACTATATGCAGAGTATGTTGATGTCTTATTTAATTTTTAGAGCAGCACAGGAAGGTAGGTCTTGTCATCCCTGCTGTTGCAAATGAGGACAAAGCCTCACAGGACATTAACTTGCCTGCCCAGGGTTACTGAGCTTTGACTGAGGCCAGCTGCCTGGGTATTCATTCATATTCAGCAAACATGTATTGAGTTCCTACTCTACTGCCAAGTGTTCTGATAGATGCTGAGAATACAAAGAATGTTCAAATGAATCCACAGAACGGAGGGGGAAACTAGCATAGAAATAATGAATTAAAATATAACGAAGTAAAAACTGCTCTAAGGATGTACATGAGATTGTTATTCAGAATACCCACAGAGGGGCCAAAGAAGAGCTGCCCACGACAGGTGCCACCTGAACTATGAGTAGGTGTTTAGGGGTAGAAAACAGAAAGGCTGTTCCGGGCCTGGAAACTGCGTGTGAAAAGCCGTAACAACACAAGAGAGCATTACATGAGGCCGAACTCAGAGAAGCTCAGGGAGGATAGTCTTGGGTTGCAGATGAGAGACATAGGAGCCAGATCAAAACCAGTCTTTGCAGGCTATGCTTAGGAGTTTGCATTTTCATGCTGTAAGTGGCTGAGATCCACTGGAGGAGTTTAATTGTGTGAACGACAAGATTAGATTTGTTATTCAGAAAGCACACTCTGGCAGCAGTTCAGTGGGTGGATTGGAAAGTGGTTACCCTGGAGATGGGCAGACCCATTAGGAGGCTATGACAATAATCCAGGAGAGAGAAAATGAGGATAACGGTTGCAGGAATGAGCAGATTCAAAGACATTTTGGAAGTAGAATTGATGGTCAGGAAAGATTCATTGTACATAACTGCTGAACGAAAAGAAGAACCAAACATCATGGTCAAGTTTCTGGCTTTCACATCTGGGTAGACAGTAAATCATTAATCAAGATGTGAGATACCAAAGGAGTAGCAGATTTGGACGAATATTATGAGTACATATGGGATGAGTTGAATTTGAGGTGATTCTGGGACTTCTAGGTGAATATATTATGCATGGTTAATATATTTAGAATCCAGGAGAGAGGCTATAACTAAAGCTATAGATTTAAGAGTAATCATCAAATAGTTTTTTATTGAGGTTTTGACAAGGTCCAAAACTGCAAGATCTGGGTATCATTGCTTCTACCCCATTCATTTGCACCATCTCTGAAGTAAGTACTAGCTCAAGCTTTGTTCCAAAGTACAAATTAGCATAGCAGTTCAGTAAACAATGTCTCTGAGCTTCTGGAAAGAAAGATGTTCAGTCACCATAGGCCCAGAATGAATGAAAAGTCACAGAAATAATAGCTCTATTCTCCAATTGCTTTTGAACTTCAAATCACTCTTTGGCAACAAGGTAAGAATTTATAGAAACTGCTAAAAAAACAAAAACAAAAACAAAAACAAAAAAGACCTGTTAAACAGGGCAGCAGAGAGAGTTTGTTTTTAATATTCATTCTAAACCATATATATAGTTGTATTTTGAAACTGCTAGTTCACATTCTTGACCTAAATTCCTTTTCTAATTGGAAAGTCAATTTTGATTTTGATTATAGGATATTATTTCTTTAGGAAAAACTCCTGCAAAATTAGTTTCTTCTCATTATGTTTTTTACCAGATAAAATTACAAGATATGTAATTTTATCTGATACATATGTTTTTTACCAGATAAAATTACAAGATATGTAATTTTATCTGATAGAATGATATGTGCTTATGTAATGGATAGAGTTTGACTATATTTTAATTAGAAGATAGTTCTTGAAGGAAAAATATTTTTGCTCAGTTGCAGACAAACATAAACAACATACATTTAAAAACAAACAGGCAAAAAATGTTATTTCTTTCATGTTGGATAGAGATGACCACAATGTCAGACCCAAGCATTATTGTCATTAATGCTTGGAAAAACACTAAAAATCAATAATATGCCTTCAAATTGTGATAGGTATGAAATAACCAATTTTATTACTTTTCCCTTACCATCCCCATATTTCTCCATTTGAGTTATAGTGGAAAGACTAAAAGATTCTTTTGTTACAGCATATGTTTTATTATCAGCATGAGTAATAAACTTACTTACAGTGTTTAAGAGGAAGGAATAAAAATTGCAATAGGTGCTACGTATATTTCATCTTCTCACAACAGTTCTCACAAAAATCCTGTTCTGGGTATTCACAGAGCTAAGAAATTTAAAACTATTAAAAAATAATAGTAACACTATTAAGCAGTAACATGATAAATGCTCCATAACTATTCAATAGTATTATTATTAATTAGCTATATCTCCACTTTTTACCTGAGGAATCTCATAATCGGGAGGTTAAATATTGATCCACAATGATACAGCTAGGTTTGGAACCCAGGTTTGCCTGCCTCCAGAGCTTGTGCCCTTTCCATTATTCTATACTGCCACTTAGTGACTAGTAAATGTAGTCCTTATTGAAAATAATATTCCGTTACAGTACAATCTCATGGAGAAGGAATAGGTATATTAAAAAAACCTGGCTTCTATCCCTTCATAGCTGATTCCAACTAATCTTTTGATTTCCCTGTGCCTTAGCTTTCTCCTTTGGAAAATAAAGATGTCATTACAACCCTTCTTTGTCAATATACTATTCAAATATTCAATATAACATAATATATTAAAGTTTCTATATTACAACTTTCATAGACATTATCTCCTTTGGACTTCAGAATAGAGTTCATATGACCTAATGGAAAACACACTGAATTTCCCGTTCTGCAAACTTGGAGACATATCTTAAGTTAATGAAATTCTTCGAGTCTCTGTTTTCTTACTTATAAAACTAGAAGGTGAATTAGATGTTCTCTCTGGATCTTTTAACAATCTTATAAAATAGGGCTGCTTAGGCGTTATTCCAAAGTTTAGATGTGGAAAAGGGCTCAGAGAAGATCAACGATTTCCCCTAAGGATGCTGGGCAATGAATGATGAAATCCTAGGACCCGGGTTTTTGACTCTGAATTCAAGTTCCTTTCCTCTCTACTGAGCTACATATTTATTCTGATGGCTGAAAACTCATTAAGGGTGCTTGACATGAGTGATAATCCGACTCATCAGATGATTGCTTTTGCCTTTAGGTAGATTGATAAACTTCAGAGTAATTAGCATCTATAATTGCTAAGCTGAGATCGGAGTGACATTGGTGACCTGCCAAAAGAAAACAGTTGGCACCAGGCTTTGTGAGTTGCCCTTCATCAGCAAGCTTCACTTGAATACAGCAAAGTCTGCGCTGCCTGTACCTGAATTGCCCTCTTAAAACAAGTAACCAGTATCATCTTTCTCTTGAATTGGCTGGCACTGCTGTGATATCAGCTATCACATGATATGCCAAAAGGCAATTGTGATCTCTAGCTTTGAGGTACTGGCAATTCATTTGGAGAAAATGAAGGTTGATGTGCAGCACATGGCCATTTCTATCATAGTTGGAATAAACAGTAGTCTCTAAGTCACCTGGAATATCACTGAGGACTGGTATGCTAATATTTAAGCTGGATGAGAAGTCAGAAAACCTCAGGCTTTACAAAAGCAGAGCTTCAACTATCAAAGCTATCAGGACCTTGAGAAATACTTAGTTTACTTACCTTATTTTACAAATAAAGGAATTGACCACCATTTATGTGGTCAGGGGAAGAAGGAGTTGGAGGTAGAGTCTTCATTGGCTAATTTGTTTAGGGAACTATAAAGTAAACAGATATTTGACAAATACCAACTATATGAGAGGTACCATGCATTTTCTAAATGCGTGTTGCTGTTCCTGCAAATAAATCCAAGCTATTCCAGCATTGCTTCATAAGCAAGCATCCCAACACTTAGAAATGTTGGAAACCAATAGAGAGGTAATAAAATGCAGCAGCCCCTCCTTTCTCTTTTTGCTCTAACCATGTCCTAGTCAGATGCCATTATCCATTGGCTTCTTTGATCCATTTATCACACTGTCATCACTATGACCTTGCTAAGGCATCATTTCTCTTCCAATAACAGTCCAACAAAGCCTACCTCTATGGACTGAATATTTTTGTCTCCCCAAAATCATATCTTAAAAGCTGAAACCCCCAATGTGACGATATTAGGAGGTGGGAATAGAGTCCTCCTGAATGGGATGAGTGTCCTTATAGAAGAGAACCAGAGACCTCTCTCTTCCCTTCCACCATGTGAGGACACAGAGAGAAGACAACCATGTATGAACCAGGAAGTGGGTCTCCCACCAGACACTGAAACTGCGGGCACCTTGATCTTGCTTGGACTTCCCAACCTCCAGAACTGTGAGAAATAAATTTCTGTTGTTTAAGTCATCCTGTCTATGGTATTTTGATGTGGCAGCCCAAAGAGACTAAGACACTACTTGTGTTTTTCTAATAATGTTTTTTCTCCTCTCTCTATCCTGACGATCTAACCTTCTCAGTTCCCCTGTGCCACTATCACCAATTTCGCTTTTGGCTTGGGTAGTGGCAAGGATGTAAAGGCTTTTGGAGCAATGAATGTGCTCTCTATTGGATCTGTTTCAAATAGAAAATAAATATTCTAGAGAACAGAATGGTGCAATCATTGGAGCTATGCAGTGCAGGCGTTTCTCTAGGCTATGTCTATCTTCAGTTCATAAGACTTCTCTATACAGCTATAGTTAATCATCCTGGATACATACTGCTCCCATGGTGGTCTTCCACTCATAGCTCCACCTGGATGAAAGATGATGGGGAGGGACATAGCTGGTCTAGGGATTCAGTCTTCCAGAATGAAAAAAAAGAAAATGGCTCTGATATCACCTAAGAAAGACCTAAAGCTGTTTGGTGTGGCTAGGAGGATATGATTTTCCTGAGTGACCTGCTGAACAAGTTTTATTACTTTGTACTGTGAATATACATATAACCAGAACATAATTCCTCTCCTAGCCCCAAGCCAAGCTGGTAGAACAGCCTGACTCTCTCCCTCCTTCTATACCTTTCAAATTGCAAGGTATTACCTTTGTGTGTCTTTCCTCTTTCAAGGCTGCCCTTGATGTTCAGCATAACCTGAGCTCACCTGGACATAAGTGTGGGTGAGGAGAAGGCACTCAGAGAATCACAGTCTTGAGTCCAGAGCCTCCCAGCAGGGGCCATACTGCAAAGCTGGGTAAGGCAGAAGTCATTTGATACAATTTAAGAGACAGAATTCACTGCCGCCTGGTTAGAAAGCGAAAATACCTACATGCTGTGTCTCAGTGAGAGCATAAAACCTTGGCACACAAAAAGTTCTGTTTTCTAGTTAATGAATTAAAGAGATAATCACAAAGAGAACCTAGAGCTGAGAGACCACATCATAAGCCACTCATTTCTATGTGATTAATAAAACACCTGTTTTATGATTGAGAGACTCCTAAAAGTATCACCAAAATTTTAAAAATTGTTAGGGATCGTTCTTTCTAGAGAAAGATCATGCTAATGAGCCACCAAAAGCACTCAGAAATGTTTACACCAGTGAGAAAAGATTTACAATGTAACAAATGAGAACAACTTGAAAGTGCTGACCTATAGCTATGAATCAGAGAACATCCCATGGAAGTGTTAGCCTCATTACTAGGAGTTCTCAACCGTCATTGGTGCCACAGCAATTCCCATACTAATACACTCAAAAAGTGGTACACAAGTCTGATGAAATACAAAAATTATTAGTGCTTGATGCCGCCCACTGGCCAGAAACAAACAAACAAACAAACAAACAACCAGTTTTTGCCATAGTAATCCTTCAACAAAAAATTACAATTGTGTAAGTGATAAAATCAGACACTAAAATAACACACACACACACACACACACACACACATGCAATGTTGAATTAAGACACACGAAGAAAAGGGAAATAGTATGACTAATCTAATTTTTAAACCAAATATTTTCAAAAATAAGCTTAGTATTTCTTGATTCCCATTTTCTAGATACAATTTCAAGAAATATGTACTGTAATAGATACAGAAGTAAAATTCACTTTACGTGTAACATCTGATCTGGGGCCCAGGGGCTGGAGTCAATTGATTTCAGCTATGAGGGAGTAGATTGGATCAGACTCATCCTCTGACAAGAACAACTACAAAATCTGTGAAGGAAGGAAGGGAGGGAAGTAGGGAAGGAGGGAGGGAGGGAGGGAGGGAGGGAGGGAGGGAGGGAGGGAGAGAGGGAGGGAGGGAGAGAGGGAGGGAGGGAAGGGAGGACATGAAGGAAGGAAAGAAGGAAGGAAGGAAGGAAGAAAGGAAGGAAGGAAGGAAGGAAGGAAGGAAGGAAGGAAGGAAGGAAGGAAGGGAGAAAAGAACTGTTTGAACATTCCAGAAAAAAACCAATGCAATCAGGACTTGAGGATTCTAGATCCAGAATCCTTGGGGATTCAGCCAGTATTCTAGAGAGAAGGGAGATACTTTGAGCTGAACCCCACAAGCCCTTGGAGAATAGGTTGATTTGGGGCACAGAGCATGGAAACAAAACAAAAACAGTGGCATAGGGTTTCTAGTGCTCTCACTGCACTGTAGTGATAAAAATCAAATGCTTTAATTGAGGAAATGAGGAAATATTTGGAAATGAGTGACATGTGTAAAATGTAGAAAGAGTAGTGCTTAAAGAGGAAATTTTAAAGCCTTAAATACATTTACTAGAAGAGGGAGAAAAAAGCTAAAAGTCAGTAATCTTAACATTCAATTAAAAAATCCAGAAGAAAGAATAAATTAAACATAAATATAGAGGAAGAAAAGAAATAGCAATTTAAAAAAAAAGAGTAGAACTAATGAAATAAAAAACATAGACTCAACTGGGAAAATACAAAAGGCAAAAGTTGGTTTTTTTGCAAAACTAATATAATTTATAAGTCCTCAGCAATACTAATAAAAAAACTAGGGAGAAAGGAAATGGTAGGAACAAATTATTAATATTAGCAATAAAAAGGGAACACCATGACATACATTAAAATATAGTAATATGAGGTCATGAACAACTTTGTATTGATTAATTTCATAAATAAGATAAATAAATTCCTTAAAAAAGCCACAACATATTAAAAATGATTCAAATAAAGAAACAGAAAATCTGAATGTTGCTATTACCTATAAAAAATTGATTTTGAAATTAAAACCCTCCCATAAAGAAAACTCTGGGCCCAGATGCTTTAAAAGAGAATCATTCTAAATACTTTAGAAATAATTCACTCCTGCACAAACTTTTTTAGAGTAAAGATGTACGTGGAATATTTCCCAACTCATGTTATGAGGACATCATAATCTTGACAGCAATAACTAACAAAGATATAAAAAAGGCAAATTATAAATTAATCTTTCTTAATCTTTGTGAATAGAGACACAAACATTCTAAATAAAATAGTAGCAAGTTGAACCCAAAATATAGAAAAGCATAATACACCCCCACAAAAATGGGGTAAATCAAGAATGATTTACCACTCAAACTTCAATTACTGTAATTCACTATATACTATCAGAACTAAAAGAAAAAACATGTAACCATTTCAATAAATGCAATACATACATACATACACACATACATACATACATACTTTTATAACTATTTCTGATTGAAACAAAACAACAACAAATAGAAATAGAAGGAAATACCTTCATAGGATAAAGAGTATCTTCAAAGACAATTTATAGCACACATCATACCTGATGAAATACTAGAAAATTTCCTCCTGAGATAAAGCTATCTCAGGATATCTGAGAAGGATAGCTCCATTGCCATTTCCACTTAACATTCTCCTGGAAGTCCTGTCAATGTAATAAGGCAAGAAAAAGAAATAAAAGATATACTGATTGAAGAGGAGGCATGAGAATATACATGGAAAATCCAAAAGATAAACTATTAGAATCAATAAATAATCAAAGTCAATAGATACAAAGTCAATACACAAAACTAAAGTATATGCTTATAAAATACCAACAAATAGTTAGAAAATAAAGATCAATACAATGTTATTTATGGTAACATCAAAAAATTAAGTATCTAGGATTATATCTAACAATAGTGTCTAAGAGAGAAAACTATAAAACATTATTGAAAGAAATTGCAAAAGACCTAAATCAATACAGTATATACTATGCCCATGAATTAGATGACAATAGTACAGGAAAGTCATTTCTCCCCAGATTGATCTATAAATTCCATATAGTCCTAATAAAAATCTAACAGGTATTTTTGTGGAGATTGAGAAGCTGATTTAAATCAATGTGAAAATGTTAGAATAACCATGATGACTTGGAAGAAGGAAATCAAAGTTGAGATACCTACCATACTGAATATTAAAACTTATTTATAGCAATTAAGTTTATTATTGATTAAAGGGTAGACAATAAATTCACTGAGAAAAATATTTCAGAAACAAATCTACATATATACAAATACTTCATTGATGACAAAGTTATCATAAGCAATCAAAATGATAATTTCTTTGCCTTTTTTCATCCCAATAAATGGTGCTGTGTAAATGGATATCCACAAAGGGGAAAAAAAAAAGTGAACTTGAATCCCACCTCACTATCTTATGTCATACACAAAAATCAATTCCAGATGGAACAGATTTCTTTCTCTATAAAAAGTAAAACAATACATTTTTTGGAAAATAATATGAGAGAATATATTCATGAGCTCAGAAGAGGCAAAGATCTTTTAAGCAGGACACAAAAGCATTATCCTTAAGAAAATAGATAAGTTGGATTCAATTAATTTAAGAACCACTAAACCATTGATGCTAGCCCCCTCCATGTTTTAGAAGAAGCCAAAATACCCAACTTTAAAATCCATAATATTCAAAAATTTCAAAAACTAACATATGGGTAAATTAACCATATCTAACTAGCAGAAATTTTGTGGTCTTAAAAAAAAAAAATCAAAACATTAACAATTTCAACAACATGGAGTCCCTCGGTGGAATTGCAAGAGACACTTGATTGTAATTCAGTTAATCCTGTTTCAAACAATGCAGTAGAGGGCAAAGATTTAAGTCTGTTCCACAGGAAGCATTTTAAAATTCAAAAGTGGCTTAAAAGGGAAAAATTAATCAAAATGTCTGTGTATATCTGGCTTCACTCATTTTAGTTAGGCTTTTCTGAAGCACAATTTTGACAGAACTAACCAAACTAATTGAGACACAGCCTAAAGGTAGAACCAAGTAAACACTGAAAGACCATGAGAGAAAAAGCAAGTGAGTGTATGACATATGCAAAGAGATTCTGTCTCAGAGAACTAAGGCCAGAGGAATTTATTCAGCATTTATAATGGAAGTTAGAGCTTTATCTCATAGCATTAAGTTTAGTTCATGGTTCATGTTACTAAACTGTGTGTGTATAGGGGCAAGGGAGACCTAATTCCAAGAGTAAGAATAGAATAAGAACAAATATGCTGCCATCCCAAAGTCACGAGTTATTCAAGTCCATAAATATAAACAAATCAGCCCCGAAAAGTAAGACTGTGCAATTTAAATTAAAAAAAAAAAAAAAAAAAAGGCTTTATGCCCTGCCATTATAAGGCAAAAAGACTGAGCTGCCCTGAGTGACTGCCCCCTGAGGCTGACCCTGTTAGCAGGCAAAGACTGCACACAAAAATCAGGCTTTTCTTCCACACTTGCCTACAGGGAAATTCACACCATCCGCAGCGCTCTCTGTGACTACTGAGATCTCCAATATAAAGGTTTGGATTCGATGTGCTTTTCATATGAGGTTAAACAAGGGGTAGTGTCCTCACAGTGAGTCATACTGTGCTTTCACTTCTGAAAATGATAGCTTGCCGATTCAAGGCTGTGATTTTCAGAACACATTCCCATTTCTGTTTCCAGTCTTGTGTTCCTCAGACTGCCCAGAAAGAAAGCATTGTGTGTGTGATGATTTTTTTTCATCCCCCAGTAAGCTTTCAGACTGGGCCAATCAGAAATGACGCATGTGCACATAATATCTAGCTTGCTTTAATTCCATCAATTAATATAGAGAGTGAGACTGACTATGTAGAATATTTAATACAAAGAACAAAAGAATGCCATTACATGAAAAATGTAAGAACTAGTTTGAACTGTGCGCTATTCCATCCTGCTTTATCTAGCCACTTTATCTGCATGGATTTCTTCCAGGAGATAAATCTTTCAATCAGAATTTTTTGGTGAGTTGTAGTCTGTGTCCTGTCAGGTTGTATATCAAAACTGCAGGTGAATTTTCCCCTCTTGATTCTGCTACACTGTAAAAGGGCTTGCAGAGCAAGAAATCTTAGATGTTTTATTCATTCTAGGCACAGAAAAAAGTGGTGAAACTATTTTTTCCCCTGCTAAACACAAAATACCCGTCTCCTGATATGTTTCTCTAAAGATATGACAAAGCACAGATCTTTTTATCCGAAGGACATAAAATGTACACTTAAAGTTATGCATACATTTCATAGTATAATTTGCTATTTATTTCACCATTAAGAAACACATTTCCAAAATCAATATCCACTCCTATTTAGATTTCTTGGAAGGGAAGAATGAAACTGAATATGAGAAAATGTGACTGGTAATGAATAGTAAGAAAGGGCTATTTATACTTTGTCTTCTGCAGTCCATCCTGTGAAATAATAATGAAGCCAGGGGATTGACGATAACGATCATTTGCTTTTATGTGCTAGGGAGCCACCATTTCAGATGGTAGAAACCGCTAAGGAAAAGTGACTACTGCAGGCGGAAGCAGAGCTCCCTAATGCATAATTTAAGGATAGTATGTTCCAGGAAGGACTTCATCAAAACGTGTACAAAGTGAAGAGTTAGTGCTGTGTAATGTAAAATTAATGCTTGTCTTGATTGGGGTTTTAAGGAGAGTATAACAGGCGTCAGCAAACTCCTTACATTTTGCATTATTCTCCCTCTTACCTCCATCTTTCACTTTACTTTGAAATCTTTCCAACATTGGATATTTGGTTGACTGCATTCCTATCCTACACACTTTTCTTTCATGACATTTGATAAGCTCAGAAAATAAAAGCCCCTCTCGACCTGTTTGGGAAACTTCCCACTGCATCTTGACAGTCATTTTTCCATTACAGTTCCTTTAACCAACTCTCTTCCCTTGCGCTGATCTTCTTGGTCTCTCACATAGAATACGTTATGACCATGACTGCCCTGTCTCCAGCTTTCTCCCCTCTGATCTGTCACTCAAATAACTCCTAGATTCACTTTTCAAAATCATCTTTTTACTCTTCTGGCTTACAGGATAAAAATCTTGGCTCCCATATAGATTCAGAAGAAGCCAGCAGCGTCCAAGGAGCCAAGAGAAGAGAAGGAAGTCTTGGCCAAATCCATGTATCTTTGATTCCCCACCCCATCTTGACACACCAAAGGCTAACTCCAATGCTCATGGATACTCAGAATTAAATTAGATTGTCTTCTCTTAGATTTAGAGGCTCTTGGCTGCACTCTCTAATTAATCAAACTAACTAATCTAATTTTAATCTAGAGATTGCTCAGTACTTCTCGGTCACAACCTTAGCTCACCACCATTTCTATTCTATTCCACGGGAACACACTTTCCAGGAAAAGAAGATTCTGAGCTGAGCCAAAGAAGCAGGTGGAGTTTTAATTGATAAATACCAGGGTGGTCCTGAGGGGAAGGAGGTAAAGCAGGCTGGTTGGACTGCCTCAAATTCTAGGTATAAGCTAGAAACAGCAATAGAAGTCTAACGGCTTACATGTGGCCCAGGCTAGATCAGCAGATTCAGGGTTTCACTGGGATTTGGAATCAAAGCCCATACTAATTGTTTGTGTGTGTCAAATGTTCCTTCTGTTCACACCATTGGGAATCTAGCACAGATTCTTCTTTATGAATTTGGAGATTCAGAATTGGAACATATTTCTTTCCATCAAAGTCCACTACCAAAGAGTATCTATAACACATCAGTCCAGGGTGGGAATTTGAATCATTTTCCCTAAGGACATTGAATGAATTCAGAGAACAACAAAAGGGTACAACTGAAAATGAGAAATCACCATTACCCACAACCGAATTTTATGTTTTTTTCAAAATCATGTATTTAATATATTACTCACGTTGAGGCTGAGCAGAAGGATATTGAATCTCTGAAAGATCTTAACCAATTATGTAAACATCACTTTATTGAAAGATTTCTTCACCCAATTCCCATAATAAAGCTGTTTATGGTATTTGCTAAATGAACTGAGCCACATCAGTCCTCAGGGCAACACTGTCGCCTTGTAGCCTTACGAGATTTTTCATATTCCACAGGGATTTCCTTTAAGAACTAGTCTTTTAACAATTATGTCTTTCTTAATATTTTAAAAACTTTACAGACCTCTTGGGGTGCGGTGTGACACTGAAGCCTCTTTAGGCTTCACAAAAATGGATATAAAAACTCTCAGAAGTATTCCCAGAACCAGATTAAGCCTTCATGGAGAAACTTTGATTATGAGATCACACAATGCATCATTTTCTTAGTATCATATTAGAACTTATGTATGAACAAACATCTTCTTTTGTTTTCTCTACTTTCTTTCAATGGAAGAAATTTAAAAAACGAACATCAAAAAACAAACAAACAAAAAATCCCACCTCCAACCTGCAGTCTTTGGTAGCAATTTAATAGCTGACAAGAAAAGGACTGCATAACCATGGAGATACTCGTTTTGACATGAAAATACTCTGTCAGAATGTGAACTCTGATCCAATACACGAACAGATACTGTTTCCCCTGATGCTTTTTGGCGAGACTTCACAAGGAAATTGTTTTCATCATTTCAGTCACTTAAAAATGAACAAAAAGCTAATGCAATGGAGGCAGCAGAGCTCACAGGTCTGACAAACAGATAAAATGTTCCTCTACTGGATTTAAAAAAAAAAAAATTGACAAATGTTTTTACATCCTTCTATGTGTGCATGCACGCACTACCCCTAGGAAATCCAGCTCCAACTTGTTGCTTCTAGAGCTCCTTTAATCTCTCCTCCCTCTTTCTGGCATTAGCATGTTTTCCATGACGGCAGTGTGAGTTCTTATAAATGAAGGTGCTGACATCTGCACTAGTTTCAGGGCCGTCTTCCTGATGTTTCAATATTTTTGGAAAGCGTGATTGCCAAACCCCCCAACCACAAGATGGATTTAGGATTGAAAAATCTGACCAAAAATAGTTTTAGGCCATGATACAAGGATACAGTCCAATCATAACTCTCTTTCAAATGTGTTTGGTAAGCTCCTACTTAGGCAGCATCTACCGTGTTTCCCCGAAAATAAGACCCAGCCGGACAATCCGCTCTAATACGTCTTTTGGAGCAAAACTTAATATAAGACCCGGTCTTAGTTTACTATAATATAAGACCGGGTCTTTAATATAATAGTATACTATACTATAATATAATACAATACAATATAATATAATAATATACCAGGTCTTATATTAATTTTTGCTCCAAAAGACACATTAGAGCTGATTGTCCGGCTAGGTCTTACTTTGGGGGAAACACAGAAGTGTCCTCAAGGTGCATAACAAGGGCCACGGAGGCCAAAATACACCAGGTCTTGATGGCTGTTTTGAATAGCTAATTCTGCTGGGTTTAAGAGTTAGTAAATGCAGATTGTTCAAGAATAAAATGCCAGCCAGTAGTAATATGAAGATAAAGTGTGATTAATTAAAAATTTATGTAGGAAAGGACAGGTGTGGGGTGTATGCTGGGTGTCCACCTTGACCAGAGAGAGATATCAGGTCAGACCTTCACGTGTTCTGTTTGTATTAAGACTCCTAAAGTTTCTGGAAAATTTAATGAGCAAAATTCATAGAATGGATAATCACTGTGATCCCTAAGAACACAAGGGTCTCTGAGATTAACACTCTTGAACAGAAAGGACAGGTGAGGTCCATCCACCAATAAATACCCAGGCCTACAAGGAGCCCCTCTGCAATAAGAGGAGTCAAGTTTCCCAAGTTGTCTCCCGGGTTTGGTGGGATAGCCCATGGCAAATACACTCTGCCCCAGGAGCCAGGAAATCTGCCCTAAATGGTTTAGGAAATGGTTCACAAATTGAAAGAACAGAGTGGTTCTTGGGGGTAAGAAGAGGCTTAGAAAGAGCAGTATTCTTTTTATGGCAAAGACATGTGTGAAGAGAAGAGTTACACCCAGAGTGGAGTGACAAAGCTACAAACGGCAGTGGCAATGAGCTCAATGTCCCTGGCATCTGTAACACTCCTGTGCTTCACTAGTGGAATAGAAACCCCTCAACAAGGCCATTGAATGGCACTCTCTGAGTATATGTCAAGGGAACCCTGGGGCCAAATAGCTCCACTCTGGTTCTAGAGGTCATTGGATAGATCAATGGCAGATGGGCCCGTGGGGACAGAACAGCTTTGGAGAAGGACAAGTAACCACATCTGAGGATAAAAGTAATTCCACTCCCTCTAGTGCTGAAATGGCATGAGTAGATTTTTCTTTCTTTTTTTTTTTTTTAACTTCACTTCAGAGCTAAAATATCGAGATTAGGCAAGAAAAAAGCATTATGAGGGAAGGAAATATTTAGCATCTGAAGATCACATAATTGGAAGTTTTAAAATATGGTTTCCTCAGAAAAACTAATAAATGCAAAAATGGAGATTTCTCTAGCTATCATAATAGTTTGAATTTATGCTTGGTTATAATTTATAAATATCCAATATTATTTTTAAAAACTCGTTTCAAGGCAAGTTTCCATTTTTAAAAATGTGTTATCTCATTTATCAAAATCAACAACTGAGGCATTGCACAACTGAAGAATTGGGTCTATCAGTATTGTAAACAATTGTCTTAGGCATATCAAGTCCATGACTGAACACGCCATCTTTTCTCTAAGATGAGCTCCTCTTCCTATTGCAGAGGCTGCCACCACTATTAATTAAACAGCCCAAGCCAACAAACTGGAGAAAATTCTTGATTTCTGTTTCTCCTTGCCTTCATTTATTCACTCATGTATTCATTCCTTCTTTACTCAACAAATATTTTGGAATTCCATGTATGCATATGTGCAGGGCATTCTTATAGGAGGTAGGATAAATGACTCAGAGTACACCCCTGTAACCATGGCACCTTCCCATCAAATAAATTACCAAGGCCTTTTGATTTAGCTTCATTAGCCTTGCTTCATGCTGCATACTTCATCCCACCTCTGCTCCCACAACTTAGTTTAGGACAGGGTTTATCAGCATTGGCAGTTGGCACTATTAATATATCAGGCTGAATAATTCTTTTCTGTGGAGGGCTGCCCTGTGTACTATAGAATGTTTAGCAACATCCCTGGACTGTGCCCACTGGATGCCAGTAGCACCCACCTCCAGCTGTGACAACCCAGAGTGCCCCTAGACATTGCTAAACATCCCTGGGTAGGGTAAAATCAGCCCTCCTCCTACCTCAGTAAAAACCATCATCATGCGACAACATGGATGGATTTTGAGACTATTATGCTAAGCAAGATAAGTCCGACAGAAAAAATCGAGAACCATGTGATTTCACTGATATGTGGTATATAAACCAAAAACAGCAAAAGAACAAGACAAACAAGTGAAGAAACAAAAATTCATAAACACAGACAAGAGTTTAGTGGTTACCAGAGGGTAAGGGGGGAGGAGGTTACCCGAGAGTAAGGGGGGATGAAGATAAACAGGATCAAATACATGGTGATGGAAAAAGAACTGACTCTGGGTGGTGAGCATACAATGTGATATAGATGATGCATTACAGAATTGTACACCTGAAACATATGTAACTTGACTAACAATTGCCACCCCAATATGCTTTGCTTGAAAAAAAAAAGAACCATCATCTCACTGCTAAGTTACTGAAATGAACTCTTTTTTGTTGTTGTTGATCAATGAAAAATGGTGTATATACACAATAGAATATTATGCAAAAAGTAAATTATAGATATACTCACAATGAGAGTAAATCTAAGCAAAAATATATTGAGAAAAAAATCCCATGAGATTCCATACAAGATATTTTTTCGAAATGAACTCTTAACTAGTGTTCTTCCTTCCTATCTTCTCCTCCAATTTGTCATACATATTATGAGCCCTTGCATTTACTAAGCCACTTCTAAGCATCATCCCACCTCATCTTGTTTTATAAAACAGGGTGTTGGAGGTCACCTGGTGTAATGTTCCCACAGTTACAGAATAAGTAGGAGCCAACATTCAAAACCAAGATCTGACTGAATAGAAAACAAAACTAAAAAATAATAATAATAATACTTTTTTAAACTAATATTCAATACTCTCCAGTATTTATTCTAATATTAAGAACCAAAATTGTTTTTCTCAGTTTAAACTCATTTGACAGCTCCCTATGGCCTGCATGATGAACCAGGCTTCTCAGGGCTTGGATCTTAGTCACTTCTCCACCTGGATTTCTCAGCCTGACGCCCATTTCCTATTATATATTCTTAGTCCACTGACCTTTGTGCTTTTTTATGAACATCTGTTCTCTTTCTGGCTCCAGGGATTTTCCTCATGCTCCTCACCTGCCGTTAAAGCCTTCTCTTCATTCTTCTCTTGTCTAAATCTTACCCATTCTTTAGGACTTAATTCAGATACGATGTTCCTAAGATGCCCACTGCTGCCTTTCCATCACATCCTGCTCATGGTGCTATTATATCCCTCATCACACTGCAGCCGTTAGGTTATGCATCTCCCCAAGTGGTCTCACATGTTAAGGGCTGTGCCATTTAACTATTTCCATGACCTTGAGCAAGTCATGAAATCAGTCTATGCCTCAGTTTCTCTACCTCCAAAATGGGGACAATAACAACAGCTGCTTTTTCAGGTTGTTGCCAGGATTAAATGAGATAGATTAAGTGTTCAGAAGAATGCCTGGCAAGCACCAATGCATTAGTTGTTATTTGAATTCCAAAAATCTGCTACACTCTTAGCACATGTTGAAGGTTCAAACATTATTTATTAAATAAATAAATATGTTCACTATAACTTTCAGGGTTATTCTTCAGTTGAAGTTCAAATGTTCTGTGGCATAATCAACTTTGTGTCACCACATCAATGAGGCAGAGCTAATTAGTTCAGACCAAAGTCACAGTTGGATTAGACTTGCCATGGTGAAGCAAATGATCATTCCTTATAACCCGCAGTGAGTCCAGTAGAGGCAAGAATCTTGCAACGCTGCATCTGATACTCCAGGTCCAAAGTAGATAATCTCTAGAACTATTTTCTCACTTAGGTGTATGGTTTTATTTTTTTCTTGTGACTTTCTACTTCTTTCATTCTTCCTCCTCCATTTCCTGGGAGCCATTTTTTCCCCTCTTTTTCTGCGTTATGTCTTCATACTTTGTGAGCTGTTCTGTTGTGTCTCCCTGAATGGTTCAGAGTCCCTACGTATGAGTCTGAACAATTTTTTAAACATGACTCTAATTATCAAACAATTTGCTTCTCCAAATTCAAAGAAAATTGTGAGAATGCTACTAGAGACAAAAACATCAAACTACTCATCAAATTACTTGGAGCAGGAATTGACTCCGGGGCACTAACTCACTCAGCTTAATCAGAAAAATGTTTTTGTTCTATTTATCTTCTAATAAAAAAAATTCTACAGTTTTTTTTTATTGAAGACCAATTGTATGCATATTTTTATAGTCAGTATTATTTTATTACATGCATTTAATACTGATGTACAGTATTACATCATTTATTAAACTCTATTGGAAATGGCATAGACAAGTTTCAAGAAATAATATCATTTAAATACAAATCAAAGCCCCTACATCTTATGTAGACCTGTTCTTTCCAATAATGTTTTATTGCAATGCTTGATGTGTCAAATAAAAGAACTTTTGAAAACAGAACTGTACACCAGGGAGATGGATTATGATTTCCTTAGGAATAGTAATTCTAAATTTTCAGACTTTGAAATAATTGAAATCTTATTTTTAACCTGATATTAACATAGCTTAGGGAACTAAAGTGTATCTTTTATTATTTATTAAGCATCAGTCAAAAAATATCCATACCAAATTATTTATTTTTTAAGCAAATCCTTGCAAGCTGGAAGTTAGACAAATGTATTTTATTCCTCATAATTAGGGAGGGTCTTTGTTTGATTTAGGGAAATGTATAACATATCAGCCATAATGATTTCACAAGTAACTCTTCCTCTTTTGTCATATAAGAAAGTGCTGGACTAAATTCCTTATGAGACCTGCATATTTACTTGGCACTACTATGTACCAGGTACCATTCTAGGCATTGAGGATAAAAAAGAATAAGATAGATTATTTTCATGCCTTCACATAACTTGCAGTTTCTCAGGAAAGACAGACGATTATACAAACAGAGGATGATATGGGTCCTGTGTTCTTGAGGGATATTAGGGAAAGTTTCTTAGAGGAAAATGACTTTTGAGATAATGTCTGAAAGATAAATAAGACTTGGTTGGTAAAGTTTGAGGGGACAGGGAGAGGAGCCAGGCAAGGAGAATAGGATATATAAAGATTCAGAATCAACAGACAACATGGAGACTTAAGAGAATGGAAAAGAGTTTGGCATGACAGTGTATCGAGTGGTGTGAGGAGGGTGGGCAGGGAGGCAGGAAGGACAAGCAGGAGCTGGGTCATGGAGAGTCTTGGGAGCCATGTCAAGTTTTGACTTTGTCTTAGGGATACTGGGAAAATTTACAACTGATTTGAACTGGGAAATGGCACAAAATGGGGAAACAACATTTACAGAAGATCATTTGGGCTACAGTATGAAAAATGGACATGTGGGGATTAAGAATGGACCCAAATTTTGAGGCATTTTCAGGAGTCTAGGTAAGTGATGGTGATGGCATGGATTTAAGGTGGTGGCAATAATGCTGAGAGATGAACAGAATTGAAACATGATTCTTTTATTCACTATTGATTGACCAGGTGATTAATTAAGCAGTGAGAGAGGAGTCGTAAGTGGCTCTGGGATTCTTGCTTGGGTAACAATGCTACCATTCACTGACACAGATACACTGGAAGACACACATTGCGTTCACACAATGATGAGTTCAATTTCTGAAATGTTAAGTTCAAGGTTCTTACTTAGATGCCTCTGGGCAAGATACCCAGTAAGAAATTGGCTATGTGGCTCTAGTTGGCTGAAAATAGACCAGACTTAGAAATATAGACCTAGGAGATATTTTTCAAAGCTACTGAACAAAATCCATGTTTTCTCTTTCATCATGAGTGCATAAGCAGACCACATTTCCCTGTATCTTTGGCAATTGGAATTTGCTTTGTGACTGAAACCTGGCCAGTGGAATGTGAGGAGAAAAATACCCCACTTATGGGCCAAACCTATAAAAACCTCCCAGAGGCACTGGTCTATGGCCTTTTTCCCATGCTCTTTTTCTTTTTAAAAAATGTTGAAGCTAGCAACTGAGGGGTCCTTCTGCTGACCTTTTCACTTACCCAATTCGGCCATAGGAACAATATGTAAACTGTATTATGATTGAGGAATTATATGTTTAGGGGGTGAATTTGTTACAGCAATGAGATTACCATAACTGATTCAGGAGCCTTCTAAATGAAGATGGGTAAAGAATAAAAACTTGAAGCCTCAGATGAGATCGGCCAGGGGGAAGGTTGTCTCAGTTTCTGACTGCTGCTGTAACAAATCATCACAAACTTAGGGACCTGAAACAATACAAATGTACTATCTTATGGTTCCAGAGGTCAGAAGTTTGAAGTGTGTCTTACAGTGTCAAGGTGTCAGCAAAGGTGCATTCCTTCCTGACGTTCTAGGGAAGAATCTATGTCCTTACGTCTTCCAGCTTCTCGAAGCTGCCCGCATTGCTCCAACCTCTGCTTCTGCCTCCATGTATCCTTCACTGACTCTCCTGCCTTCCTCTTTCCCTGATAAGTACTCTTGTGAGTACATTGGATCACCTGGATAATCCAGAATAATCCCTTTTCAAGGTCCTTGACTTAGTCATATCCGCACAGTCGCTTTTGCCATATAAGGTAATAGATTCAGATGTTTCTGTTTCTGGTAATCAGGATACGGACATCTCTGAGGAGAGAGCTACTATTCTGTCTGCTACAAGGTATGGAATGATATAGGAAAAGCTGTGATTTTTACCAAGCGTTGAAGACAACAACTTGAGTAGCACCCATTTAAAAGGTACGGGCTGAGGAAGAGAAGACCGCGAAATGAGCATGAATAAATACACATATAAAGACATGGTGAAACCCTAGAGAATACTATGACATGGAAAATATGAAAGAAAGCATTTTAAGGAGGAGGGGGAAATCAGTTGTGTTTTTATCAGTGAGAGATTCAGTAAGATAAAGATAAATGTTCTTTGAACTTAGCTACAAGGGAATCAGTGGCCTTTTAAAGATCTGAGCAGAGCAGTGAGAATGAAGGCTAAGTCGAGTCATGATTGGGAGGGAGCATTTTGAAGCTATCAGTGGACTCTAAATGGGAAAACAAACAAACAAACTCTCCCCCAAAAAAACTTAGGGCGAGAACAGGGGGCAGTGGCAGGAATTGGAAACAAAAGAACCCCCCCACCCCAAATGAAAATACCTATGTATATTTATTTAAATGTGCCTATGGAGAGGGAAATATTAAATATAAAGTGAGATGGAATAACAAGACTTTAGCCCAAAACAAGGAAGAGAATCTCTTTCATTTTAACAGGGGAGAGACGAAAAGGGTAGAGTTGTATATAATTAAATTGAAGGAATTACTGTCTAATTACTTGTTTTTCCAGTGAAATCGAAGACAAGACCAGAGGCTGATATGCAGGGGAGCTGGGGAGGGAGAGGGTGTCCTTTTGAGAGTCATAGATACTGTCTTGAATACTACATGGAAGGAGAGCCTGTTGACCAGGAAAAACACAGCAGTGTTGCCAGGGAGCTGCAGGTGCCTCACCAAGATTAGAGAAGTAAGTCTCTGGTGGACCTACCTTGAGCACTGTGATTTTTCTCTTGAAATATCAATGAGCTGACAAATGCAGAGAAGGTAGCAATTAGATTTTTTAAAGTTTGTGGGATTTTCCTCCAACTCGCGTGATAGGAAGACAATGGGATAAGAGTTTTTTAGAATACTAGTAAGCAAAGGGAGGAAATGATGGCATGGGTCAGGAGCTAAGTGAGACAGGAGGGTCTGAATGAGGAGAGGGACAAGGGACTCTAAAATGAAGACACTAAAGAAATCAGAGAACTGGTATGTTGGGAACAATAACACGAGAGAGAGGTGGTTGGGAACATGTGGTGGTTAAGCATGAGTGTGAATCTTTATTTGAGAGGTGAAAGAATCCGGATGTGACAAGGTCTAGGGTGTGGCCATGGAGTGGTGCCTGAGTGGGGGAAGGTCATTGAAGGTGAGGCAGGCATGGAACCATGAGTGGAGGCGAGGTTGTCATATTGAGTCACCCAGAATGATGTCAGGCCTGAGGGTGGAAAAGATGACTGTTGGCCAAGTGTCAAGTTCTTCCAAGAGATTTACTGACCACATCATCAACAAACAGGGAAGAAGAGAAAACACAAAAGCTGCCCACAAAGGCAAAATGCATTGAAAGCAATTGCCTGAATGATTCAATTAAAAATCCTTCTTATAGCTTCTTAAGAAAAGGAGACTTTTCCTGTATTTTCTTATATGAATTCGCTTGACAATTTACAATGCTGTAAATCATTTTTTTCTTGTCTGAATAGTTAGCAACTTGCAGGCTACCTCTGATCCCATCTGGCCTTCAGGCCTGAGGATGGATTAACATTGGACCAATGAAAGTGCACAAGAGAGTGCTGGCAAGGTTCTTCTTCTGTCAGATTGGTCATGTTATAAAGAAAGGGTTGTGGTGGAAAGAGCTTAGACAGGAGAACATGCAATGGCATAAAAGTATCTCTGTCTCACTCTGAATTTTGCCCTCTGATCTGCAAAGGAATTGCTTGCTCACATCAGCTTTCCAAACCCCATGATTTAGCCCTGTCATAAAAGAGTATTTTAAAAACCAGCTATAACATCTTATACTGTTTAATGTACTCTGTAATGCAAGATAAACTGGAACTTTCCTTGCCCCCCAGGAGTGAACAATAGTGTATGTATTTTTAGCTGTCTAAAATAATAGGTTAAGCTACTTCATTTAAACTTCTACTCGATATGAGCAAGTAAATTAATAAGAGCTTTTAAATGATGATAAACAAGGGGATTCTTAAGAAAAAGCCCATCAAAAATATCACCTTCTGCCTTCTTCCAGTTTAGAGAATCATAGCATCTACTTACAAACCATCATGTACTCAGAACTGAAGAAAACACAAAAAGGTACACACACATTTTTTGCTGAGCATACTTGTTGGCTAGTTTGGAACATACATAACATATGTGGAACATTCATAAAACATAAGATTTTATCAACTACCAAAATCATCCAAAATAAATAAATGACATTTATTACAGATGGGATGAGCTCTGTTCACTCAAAGATGGGTGACATACAGTTCTTGTGTAGCTCACCGTGTGTGGAGGTATGGAGGAGGCAGCATGTACACAGTTAAAGCACAGGACCATAGAACACTTCCGTAAATCATACCAGAGACTTGTGGGGCAGGAGAAGTTAGGAACATTCTCTCAGGGGAAGTGACATTGAAACCAGGTCTGGAAGGCATTGCAGAAATTTGCTAAGGGAGCTGGAGGGGAGGTGAGAGACCAACCCTCCAGGTCTGAGCCTTCTCCAAAGTTGTTTTCTCTGACTAACATTACTCTAAATGAGTCCTTTGCTCAATAATCCACAATTTATTCAATTCTTCTGGAAGCAGAAAAAGACACTCCAGAGAGTCTATGCTTCCGAAATTAAGTGGTGAACACTGAAACCTAGAATAAAAACAGTGCTTCTTAGAGCTCATGCAGCTCTTAAGGGGACAAAGTGGGACTAGAGAAATCAATAAATGTCTGTGGCAAAAATGATCACACATGCTAACCAGTACTGGGACAAAATATGTAGAAAAAATGAGGCAAAACTTCAACATTGAACAGTGTTGCTGGAGGTTATGACAATACTTATTTTTATTGCTCCTAGGAGTCTGCCCAGTGCCATTCAATACCATACTAATTAATGTAGACAGAAATTGGTGAAAATAGACTTTATTGTCCTATTTCCTTGCACAAATGTTCCGTGCTTGCTTATGATATTTTTGAAATTGAAACTGAGTCATTTACCTTGGGTGGGGACCCCAGGTCCACAGTGAGCAATTGTTTATTGGGAGGGACAGACAAGGCAGAGTCATGCTCCATAGTGAAACTTCTGCTGCCTCAGAGGCTGACCATCAGGATTCTACTTTATTAGTTTATTGGACAAAGTAAGAACCAGATGGACCAGAATTTAACAAAAATGTCCCTAATGACCCAAATTTTGCAAACTGAGAAAATCCAAGCCTTCCTTACAGCAATAATAAAAACAGATGGGACTCCACAGATGTTGTGGATAAATGTATTTGTAAAGGGGTCAGAGGGACTTTTGGTTTCCAGTCCAGCATGCAGGGAGCTCAGAAGTCACCACTCCATCCTAACAAGGCAAAAGCTGAGCAAACTGAAAAATTAACAACTCTTCTTAGATTCCTCAGAGAAGTAAGGTCCCAGGGCAAACCGCTGCCCCCAAATGGGAGAAAGAGATACACGCAGAGAATCAGAACTTACTAGAGCAGAAATCCACGAGCAGAAACTTCCACGGGAAACCGAGAGCGTTAGGAAAACCTGAACTGTAACTGGCAAAGAGCTGGAGGCTCAGTCACAGTGGACAACTCTGGGCGTTCAAAGCTCCCAGGGGACTCAGTCATTCATAGGGGAGTCTACGCTTTGTGAATTTTTCCTCCAGGAACTCAACAGGTCCTCACAGTGAATAATAGATAAAAAATCTCCTCATGTTTCCAGTAGGGGAAGAAAAAAAGGGAACTATTTTGAAATACACCAGAGTATTCTGTTCTTAATAAGGCATGCTCTCAGGAGAAACTACTTTTAGCATAACCTAACCTGCTGCGGTTTTATCAGAGCCTAACCTCTCCGGCGAAGGGAAATAATCTAACTCCAGCTCCCTCTAACCATCCTTCCCCTCCTAAGAGGATGATGGTGGGACTGAGAAACACTGGCAAAGTTCTGATCCAGTCATATAGAGTCACCAAAAGACCAAGACATAATCATAGAACTATAGACTGTTTCTTCTTCCCTACTGACAGCAAAAAATGCTGGCGAGAATGTGGAGCAACAGGAACACTCATTCATCGCTGGTGGAATGCAAAATGGTATAGCCATTTTGGAAGTCAGTTTGGCAATCTTCTTACAAAAGTTACCATACTCAACATAAAACCCAGCAATTGTGCGCGTGGTATTTACTGAAAGAAGTTGAAAATATATGTTCACATCAAATCCTACGTGAATGCTTGCAGCAGCTTGATTCATAATTGCCAAAATGTAGGAGCACCCAAGATGTCATTCAGTAGGTGAATGGGTAAATAAACGGTGGCACAATGCAAAAATGAAATATTGCTCTTAACTAAAAAGAAATGAGCTACCCAGCCATGAAAAGATATAGAGGAAACTTAAATGCATACGAGTATTGCTGACTGAAAGTAGCCAATCTGAAAAGGTGACATACTGTATGATTCCAACTATTTGGCACTCTGGAAAAGGCAAAACTATGGAGACAGTAAAAAGATCAGTGGGTGCCAGGTGTTAACAGGGAAGAGAGGATGAATAAGCAGGGCACAGAGGATTTTGGGGGCAGTGAAACTATCTGTCTGATACTACAATGGTCAATACACATTACTCTATAGCTGTCCCAACCCATAAAATGTACCATGTCAAGAGTGAACTTTAAGGTAAGCTATGGACTTTGGATGATAATGAGACGTCAATGTAGATTCATTGATCATAAAAAATGTACAGCTGTGATGGGAAATGTCTATAGCGAGGGAGATCGGGGGCAGGGGGTATATAGGAACTCTATACACTTTCTACTTAGTTTTGCTGTGAACTTAAAAGTGCTTTAAAAATTGTTTATTTATTTTTTTTAAATGGGAGAAGGTGACAGAATTCTTAACAGTTCGGTTCTTAGAGAATGATACCTGATCATTTGACCAGTAATCTGTGTCAAAAAGATGAGCACTGGAACTAAAATGTTAAATTACCTGAAGATAGTTTGAAACTAGAACACTGGAGAACTAAATGATTGATTTGCCTTTTGGAAATGTTGATATTGCCTTAAAATTATCATCATTAGTGTACTTATAACAAAGTACATTAAACAAATTCCAGCCTTGGATTAGATATATATTTTTGAATGTATAAACATTCATTTATCCAACCTAGATGTCAGGACTGGATGGAAACAGGTGAGGCATAACCCAAATGGGTAAAAAAAACAGATAGGACATGGCTCTCCACTCAGTGACAATGGTCTTGAGCAGAAGGAAGCAAGCTAGAGCCTCAGTCTCTGGGCTGAGGTATTGCTTGTCAGGTTTCTCTACTATGACGTTACTTACCTCCCACCCTGTTCCCCTCCTATTCACAGGAGAATTTTTTAGACTAGATTTTCATTGTGCAAACGTGGATCATATTTCAGGCTTCAGAGTATAAGATTGGTTTATCCTGATGAAGAAAAAAAATCCCCAGGTAAAAATGTTAATAACAGGGAATTGGCATAATTTTTTTCCAATTAAACTTTACTTTGCTTTCCAAAGTTTTAGGTGTATATGAGTATTTGGCTCTATTTTCTGGGGAAAATGATACACAAAGTCATTCTCAAGTAAAATCAAGTTACTTCAGTAAAGGTTTATTAGGGTAATTCCTACACAAACTATTTGAATAACTGGAATAAGTCAGATTTCATTTGTAACAAAGCAGAAGGACTATATTTAACATATATACACATACACACAAACAAAGTGCACATAAAGAAAAAGAAAAAAATCTGTCTAAAACTTTATGGAATATGTCTGTTCATAATAGCTAGATAAAGGTGTTTCTCTATAGTAAGATGATTTCATCATTATTACCATAAATAATACTTATAACAGGCATCATGAAATTGAAATCAAATTAAACCAAAACTATGAAGGAATGAAGAAATAATGGAATGAAGAAATAATTCTATATTCTTTCTTTCACAAATTCTCTTAATAACTTTTATACTCCTTGAGTTCCTTTCTTTCTTTTTTGCTTTAAATGTCATCTTTAATAAGAGACTTTAAATGGCCACATCTTAAAATGCATTGAAAGAGAGCTGGTGACTTCATTAAAGGGTCCCAAAAGCTCAAACTTCTGTCTGGGTTAAAATTGAAATAAGGTTTTAGACTCTCTGCTATTTCATTTTCTACTAAGTTTTAAGTACCATAACCTTAACAAAACTCTTACATGGGTGTGAAACCACAGTAGGATTAAGAGGCAACTTAGACAGGCATGTTTCCAGAGCTCCAACTTGAAAGATCAATACAGCCTTACCGGAAGATACCAGAAATATGGTATCTTAATACAAGGGGCATATTCTGGTTTCCTCATTCAGCTTCTTAAACAACCAGAGAAATAAAAGTACCTAGAATGGAAATACATATATATATTTTTTTAAGTCCTCACTGCTATGCCCTCCACTAAGAGCACAATCTGAAGTCAGCTGGAACATAGTCACATGAAGTTAGCAGTCTCAGCAGAATTTTGGAAAGCAGTAATGTAAACCAAGTCCATTCTACTTAGAAGGAGGTCTCTGAGGAATTACCTACATTTTAGGAGTTGCAATGCCTCCCAAGAAGTTGGATGATATGGGAAATAGCATGTAACAAAAAGATGTGATAAGTTTATTTGTAAAGTATGAATAGGATTAATTCATGTGCGATGCGATGGAAAGACATCATACAGTGTACAGTGAGAAGTCTCCCTCTTCCCTTTCCCCCAGCTACCAGCTCATTCCTCAATGACCAGTTTCCAGTTCCTTGCATAAACTTCAGGAGATATCCCATGCATTTCTAAACATCCACAGAAATATGTTTTCCACACAAGTGGTAACATGTTATATATGTTATTATGCACTTAGTATTTTTTTTTAATTAAGGTGTCTTGGAAACACCTTTCCATATCATAAATGTAAAATTTCATATTTTTAAAGAGCTCACATGATATTTCATTGTACAGTTGAACAATAATTATTTACATAAAAACCTTACTAATGGACATTTACTTGTTTATAAACTTTAGGTATTATAACCAATGCTCCAATGAATCTTTATCATATATCATTTCATATACATTCCAGACTACCTGTTGAAAATCTCTATATGATTTTAATTAATTGAAAACCACTTTCTCTTTAGACTCCAAATAAATAGTACACTAATATTTATAGAATATCAGTTTGAAGGCAGATGTGAGCAGTTAATCTTCTAAGGTCTCCCACATGTCCCAACTTTGTTTTGGAGATTTTTGTGTTCTTTCTAAAGTGGTTCACAAGTACCTGAACTACAAATCAAATTACCAAGTCAGAAAATAAGGGGTTTTTAAAAAGATTTGCAAATTTATCTGGATGATGATTTTTAAAACTCTAGCGAAATTAAGTCCTATTTACTTATACATTTTAAAAATGATCAATTTCTTGAATTTGCAACTCTACCAGAAATTCCTTGGCTTATGGTTACTATCCACATAGATATGAAATGCGTAAGCTCAATGGCGGCATTTGGTGGTTTCAGGAATGAGAAAGCTTGCCTCACTTCATCTAGGCAGGGTTAGAATGACAGAAATCCAGTGTCTGACATCAATGACCTCTAGTTACTATAGATAAGCAGGCTTCTGCCAATTGTAAGGTAAGAAAATTTCCCGCCAGGGGGCATGAGATATCATTTGAGAAAAAATCCAAATATATTTCTCATTAACTCTGAGTTCTCCTTAAAGGGCTGATGGGGAAGAGACAGTGAAAATCTAAGAAGATGTCCCACAACTAGAGAAATAATTTGCAAGAGGAAAACATGACAATCAAATAGAATATTTTGGGAAATGATATTCATTGGGTTATGCGGATCCAAGTTCTGGTGGAAGAGACCTTGGGGAACACTAGAATGGAAGGCATAGGTGTTCAGTCACTATTACTTAAAGTTCTTTGTATTGAATGATCTTTATAATAACTTGGTTTTTCCTAAGGAGTTTCAATTTCGGGTACTTTTGTTCTTTGAATCAAGTAACTTCCTTAAAGGTATTAATAAATATGATATACACTTTAAGTCACTAGGTTTCATTTAAAAACCATAAATTAGAAATCACTTTAAAAATCTGCCCTTACCCCAAGTAAAAAAATAGGCAAAGTATCTGATTTGACATTTCTCTAAGTAAGATGTGCAAATAGTCAATAAGCACATTAAAGATACCTGACATCACTAATCATCAGGTAAATGCAAATCAAAACTACGATGAGATAACCACTTCACAACCACAAGCATGGTTGGAATCAAATAGTCTGATAATAACAAGAGTTGACAAGAATGCGGAGAAATAGGAACCCTCATCTACTACTGATGAGAATGTAAAATGTTGCAGCCACTTGGAAAATAGTCTGGCAGTTCCTCAAATGATTACACATAGACTAATAATAAGACCCAGCATTCCACTCTTAGGTGTTTACCACCCACCTCCAAATGAAAGCATGTCCACACACACACAAAAAATGTGCATGAAGGTTTATAACAGTATCATTCACAATAGTCAAAATGTGGAAACAATACAAATGCCCATCAGCTGATGAAAGGACAAACAAATGTGGCATATCCATGTAATGGGATATTATTTAGCCATAAACAGGAATGAAATACTGACATGTGCTACAACATGGATGAACCTTGAAAACGTTATGCTAAGTTAAAGAAGCCAGTCACACATACACCAAAAAACTCCCTACATATTATATGATTCTACTCACATGAAAGTCCAGAAGAGTGAAAATGCTGTTTAGGGCCAGCAGGTGGGAGGTGGGCATAAGGGATGTGCAGTGGAGGTAGGAAGTGATTGCTAAAGGGTACAGGGTTTCTTTTGGAGGTGATGAAAATGTTTTTTAAAAACAGACTATGGTGAAGGTAATGGCATCTAAAACTAAAACTATGCTGAATTGAATATACCAAAAACTATTATATTGTACACTTTAAAAGTGTGCTTTGTATGGTATGGGAATTATACCTGAATAAAAGTGTTTTTAAAAAGTCACCGCCCCACCCCCAGAAAAAATAAAATAAAAGGACCTGCTCTTGTTACATAATACTGCTTCTACTCTAACTTATTTAGATAATCCCTGGTTTCTGGAAGAATTAGCAGTTTTGTAATAAGACAAGGAGTGTTTTACAAAGAAGGAAATAATCACAGTGGTCTTTTTAATCTTCTATGTAATCAAGTACCATTGAACATTCAGCAGCCTACTGTCAGAAGCAGCTTCTGCCAGCATATTCTAAAGTACTTATGAAGAACGAGTTACACTGATTTCTGAATTGTCAGGATGAGAAAAAGCACAGCTGCTTTCAATGCAAAGAAAATTAGATTGAAAAGAAAAGTGGCAAAGAATATTCTCATTGTTTGTGAAAGTCTCCTTCTCTCTAGGTCCCTTTAGTCCACAGTCCATCAGGAAATGAAACTCTCAACCTGATATTTCTATATACCAATTCACAGCTACTTCTGCCCAGCACATACAGAAAAATCAGAGAGATAATCTTCTTATCTAAATCATTAGCAAAACTGAATATTTATTGTGCAATCAATCTGAATGATAGTGTAAGATTTATTTTTATTGTTATTTTTAGGGAATAGAATAAAAACCTTAGACAATTTCTTGTCACTAAAAGGACATGCTGAAAGCCTTTTCTTCTCTTAGTGCAGTATTTTTAAATCCCCTAAATCTGCATATATTTCAGGCAATGAGCTAAATGCTGTATATAGACTTTCATTTAATTTGACACTAACATTGTGAAGCAAGTGTGTTAGTACAGATCCTTAAAATGTATGACAAAACTGACAAAATAGCATACAAAATATCTACAGATTCAAGGCCCAGAAGCCGATAGGAACCAGAGAGGCAAACTGAGACTAATGGCTTGGGGGACATTAAAGTTCTTGCAAATCGCTGAACTCTGAAGATTTCAGTTTTAAGGTAAAATGAAGTACAGGAGACATGGCTATAGGTCTATGAGATATAAAAGTTGGAACTAAGAATCCTCTCCATATAAATTCAGGACCTGAAGAGCTACATTGTAAGGAAAGAGGTAGATTAAAAAGAAAAAAAAAACAATCCACCAAAAGCAAGAGAGCTGTAAGGTAACATCTGGGTTACAGCTAAAAATTGGGTGGGAAAAAGTCTCCATTGATAATTTGTAACCAAATTTGGCTTTCACACAGGCTTGGAATTCAGATTTATACAATTCACATGGTCTAAGAAGCCTGAAGCTGAAAAATAAACTTAAAATTGTACCCAATTTAAGGTTGCCTAGCAAAAGAAAAAAAGAAATTCTTTAGAGAAAGACATATGATCTCTCGCTAAGCCTCACGTAATTGTCAGGTAAGGAGTCCAGAGAAAGATGAGTTTACAATCCACAATTATAAAAACACATGCCCAATCAAGCCATTTGAAAATGAGAGTAGGAAAAAGCCATCAAAAATAGAATTAGACCCTCTCTAAATAGGACATTAAACACTGAAATTATCAGTTACAGGATGAGAGAAAGGGGGAATTTGAGAGAGAGAGAGAGACAATGTAGAGAGAGAATTAGAGAGAAAACTTTTTTGTTAGGGAGAAGGAAAAGACTCATAGCTAAATTAATTTATGAGTGATACACATTTTAAATGTTGGAGCAATATAAAGAAAAACAAAAATTGATCTAATGGACGTATATAGAACTCTGTACCCAAAAGTATCAACATTCTTATCAAGAATATACAGAATGTTTATGAAACTTGACGATGTGCCAGGTCATAAAGCAAACATCATCTAAGAACAGATATCATAGACTGTGTGCTCTAATTATAATACATGGATCCACCTGAAAGGGCCCTATACTCGGCTCTAGCCCCTCCAGCTACAGTTCATGGACTGTCCTTTTGGCACAGGGACCCAGCAGGAGAAACTCCTAGCTGTGACCCCAGAGATCCGGAAGGGCCCTGTACTGGGCTCCAAGCCCATCACAGCCAAACTCCATGCCAGCTCACAGGCCAAATAGGAGACATTCCTGTTTACAAAACTGGTGATCCTATAAGGGCCCTATACGTGGCTCCAGCTCCTCCCAGGTGCAGTCCATGAGCAGTATTCCTAGCCCAGTGAATCACTGGGAGACACTCCTATTTGTACTCCTGAAGATCCTGAAAGGGCTCTATACTCATCGCCAACCATAGTCTGCAAGCAGTCTGGCCGGCGCAGGGACCAGGTGAGAGACACTCACGTCTGTGCTTGGCTCCAGCCTCTCCAGTCATGGTCATGTACAAGTCCAGACCACCCAGGGACCTGGCTAAAGACATACCTATCCATGCCTCCAGAACTAGGTCTACAGACCTCAATCTTGGTTGTGGAAACTGTAACAGCCCTGGGGATCAGTTCCAACACCCAGAATAGGTTCTGGGGAATCTAATATTCAGCATGGTGACTATGGTTAACAATACTGTATTATATACTGGAAAGATGCTAACAGAGTAAATCTTAAATGTTCTCATCACACACACAAATTTGTAATTATATAAGGCGATGAATATGTGAACTTACCTTATTGTGATAATCATTTTACAATGTATATGTATCAAATAATCACACTGTACACCTTAAACTTACACAATGTTATATGTCAATTATATTTCAATAAAGCTGAAAAATAATATTTAAAAACTGTTTAACCTATAAAAGAAAGATATAGATCTAAGAAAAAATAATGTAAATTAAAAAATACTCTAAACAATGCTGAACGTATTATATATCAAACTGTTTAGCTCTTAAAAACAATGTTTAAGAACATTCTTGTATATTCTTCTTTGGGCTTATGTACATGTGCAAGTTTTTCTAAGGTTCATACCTAAAGACTCGAATTTTTAGGATGTAGACATGTTCATGTTCAACTTCAAAGAAAATAATTTTTTTCAAGCTTGTACCAATTTACATTCCCATCAGGAGTTACAAATGTATCATTAGTTGCCATATGCTCACCAACATAGACTCGTATTCACTTATTCTTTCTTTGCCAATTTTACAGTAGAAAAATGATATCTCATTGTTTCCATTTCTACTAATTTAATATTCAGTTGGTCTGAGTATCTTTTAATAAATTTATTGTTCATTTGCATTTCTATTTTGGGTTTCCAATTTAAATTACGAATAATTTGAATCAGTCTAAGAATATATATAATCATGTAGGTAATGCCAAAAACTATTACCGTTCTTTATATTTTACCCTTATATTTATATGCAAATTTAGCAGTAATGATGTTGGGGTCATCAATACTATGGTATTAAAAATAACTTGTTTTTACTAAGATTTTTGTCATGGGCTATAAATTCACTAAGGACTTTATACAGCAGGTTTATTCATTAATTTACCTATTCATTCAACAATTATCTACTATGTCTCAGGTAGTAACCAGTTGTGCGGTGGTGAGTGAAACACAGTGTCTGCCCTCCTGCAGCTTGATGAGATGATGAACAATAAATAACCAATTGAACAACTATTTACAAAATATAAAAGAAGAAGTGTGCTAAAATAGAGAAGAGCAGGGGCTATATTAAATGGAATAACCGGAGATGGCTTCACTGCGAAGGAGGCATTGATGAAGGGCCCTAATGCATGGAAGGAGCTAAAAATCCAGGGAGAGGAAACGGCTTTCTTGCAGAGGGATGATTCTATCCGCAAACCTCACTCAGGAAAGCATGGAACTGAATGAAGGGCCTTGTGACTAGCATCCAGTCAGAGAAGGGGAAGAATGAGAAATCAAGTTGGAGATGTCAGCAGAGACCAGACCACACACAACCATGGTGGCCAAGGAGAGGAAGCTACTTTCCCTTGTGCCAGGAGAAGCTTAGCCTAAGAGAGTAAATATGCCTGGAGGGGGCCTTGACCTGCCAATGACCCAAATCTAAGGTTAATGGAGTATTCTTCTTGCATTATTCTTCAGAAACTGTAAGTATAAATTAAATTGCTTTCTTTAAACATCATATAATTATCACATCTTTCATAGATTTACGATAGCTGTAAAAGATGGCAAATTTGAACTTCCAGGGGGAAAAAAAGTATTAAGCATTCTGATCAAACTTACACTCCCTTAAGTGCTGAACCTAAAACTCAAATTGGGTGTTCTAAACCATGCTCTTTTTGTGACATCACAAATAGAGATCTAGTCCTTGAACCCAACGGCCCTACTCCAGTGCTTCATTGAACATGAGGCTCACCAGAGCATTTCATGTATGAATGGGTTTACTGACACACAGGAATCCTGTCGCTAGGTAAACATCTTTGCAGTCAGACAGCGTTATGTGCATCCTAGTCATTTTGATGACAGTATCATCCTGCTGCATCTGCTTTTAGATGGTCTTAGTAGTACAGCAAATCCTACCTCCCTACAAGTTCTCCATTTCTATCAGATATTCACAAAAAGCACGAGACTTTGGCCGAGTAAGTATTATTATCTCCATTTTATAGATGGAGAGGCGCAAGCCAACCTCACTGAGCTTCAGATACCTCACCTATAAAATAGGTGCTTACTCTGCCAACCTCTCATACTTATCAAGAGGAGCAAATAAAACGATGGATGGGAGAGTGCCTAAAAAACTAAAAAATATCATAAAAGGTAAGCTATTATGTTATAAAAGAGGACACATCTGTGCTACATACATTACAATTCAGATGTGCAAAACAATGTCCGTAGTATCCATACGCGATCTGCACCTTGTTCTGAGGCCCCGTGGTAATGGACTTGGGGGTGGGAGAAAACCTAAACCTGCCAATTCAGAGTGACTCATTCTCTTTCAGTTCAAAACAGTCTCCTTTTAGTTTAATTCAGTCCACTGTTGGAAAAGAGTCAAAGTAAATCTGAAACTCCCCATCAGAACTACCTCACCTGAGTCACAGATCCCCCCCAGCTCCCCACCCTGCTCCATTCCCAGATAATACGTGAGTACACGGGGAAGCTTACATATCCATATGGCATTATGGCAGGGACCCTGGTGTTAATCTGGCCCTGTGCTTCTCCTTTGGCTCCCACATGCCTTTGGCTGAGGTAAATTCGTTCTACCTGTCTCCATATTGGTCTCTATCCTCTCTACATCTTCTCATGAAATTCTATAGCTGAATAGAGAATGCTAGTTTCTTCTCAGTCCAGCAGTTCACAACCTGCACCTCATCCTGACCTCCTTTCTCTCTGCCCTTCTGACCTTCTGAGTCTCAGCCCTGGACTCCAACTGACCCCTGGCAAGGTTGTCTTTTCTTTAGCCTCTCTAGGGGTTCCCCTCTTCCTTCACTGATGCAGCCTCATTACTGGCCTTCTGGTTCTCAATCTTCGGTAGCTCTGAGGACATGTGGGAGTTCTGAATCTCTCCATGCTACCTACCAACAGGTACTAGGGAACAAAAGACTCTCTCTCTCTTTCTCTCTCTCCCGCCCCCCCCCCCCACCATGCCACCATTTCTACATTTCCTGTAGCTATTCCTCGCAAGCCCATGGCAATTCGCCAGGTTATCTCCTTTCAGAGTCCCAACCCGGAAGTGGGACACAAGCTCATTCCTATCTTGCTCTCACAACTAACCTATCTTTTTTTATTCTACCTCCATTCCTCACTTTGGGTTTCAATGAGAAAATGTGAGAAGAACAAAGGACCCATGTTGTCTCTCTCTCTCTCTCTCTCTCTCTCTCTCTCTCTCTCTCTCCCCCCCCCTCATGTCCCCCTTACTGGTACTATAATGAGTTTTTTGCATGATATTTTCCTACTTCTTCCCAGGTGGTAAATAATAGAATAGCTAAACTGCTGATCAAAAGGGAAAAATATCTATAGGTATTATCCCATTCCTCTCTTTACATGTCTGCTTATGCCATAAGACCCTCAAGAGCCAGTGACTCTGCTATGCATCTTTGTATCAATATCATATGAACCAGTGCTTTACCTATAATAGACACTCACTGAAAGCTTGTTGAGTGAATCAATGATTGGATTTCCTTCATTTATTGGTAAAGAAACTGAGGTGAAACACTTTGCCCAAATTAAGCAATGGGACCAGGTCAAGTATATTTTTCAACATAACGTTGTTTTTTGCCTAGTCTTCCTTAACTGCTGGCAGTACAGAGCCTAGAGTGTAAGACCCAAGTGTGAGGAAGAGAGGCAGGAAGAAATAAATAAATCAAAAGTTCCCCGAGCAAAGAAGAATTGAGCTTAAAAAAAAAAAAAAAAAGAAAAAAAAAAGAAAAAGAAAAAGAAAAAGAAAGAAGAAAAATCCAAAAGCAAGTATTTGAAAGTATTTGAAATAAGAATGTTATTTTTCTCTTTGGCCGTACAACATAAAATCAGCTCAAATCTGTACTGCTAAAATCTCTGAATAGGGATCTTATAAAACGCTGTGCGTCTGCCATGATCAACTATTTGTGCTGGGGGAGGGATACAACAGAAATTCTTATAGACATTCTCCCTTACAGACATATATAAAAGTAGGACCGTCTCTTCCTCCTAACAATATACAAAAGGTTTAAAAGAAACTAAAATCTATCCCCTTGAAAGTGGAATTCTTCTATTTTGCTGATTTAAAATTCATTATTTTTTGAAAATAGTAGCTGACCCTTTCTGTCTCCCTCTAAAGATTAACCACATTCACAAATCCTATTGGAGAAATGGTTAACTACTACATAGAGAATAGTAACAAATTTTAAATTGCGGTCCATGCATGTTCAAATACAGCATCTTGATAAATACACACAAAATATATTTCGGGAGCTTAAGGTTTATGAGTTTTAAAAGTTATTTTCTTAATGAAAAACAGTAGCACTATTCTCAGGAAACATATCACAGAGGGAGGTGGAATTTTAGATCTATTTATTTATGTTTCTGAAGGGGATTTAAGCAATCCACTTTTGTGCAGTATGTGCCATAGCAGACCAAAGGATCAACTGAGATATTAGTGGGGCACATTTACACCAAGAAATAGGGTGCTTCTGAAGAATGCAATGGTGGACAAACAGGATGCAGTTCATTTGTCCCCTTAGCTTCTGCTTTCCCAGTTCTTTTTCCCTCACCATTGTTAATGTCCTCCTTTCGGGGGTGGAGGGTTGGCTCTGAGATGAGGTGATATGTGCTGCTGAGGGTTTCTGGGCTATAATGTCTTAAAACAGTCACACAAGGGCACCAAGCAGTAAAGTACTCATACATAGTGACATCATTCTGAAGTATTAAAATATGTCATCAGAATTGTTTTCCTGTGCGGATAATTAACACGACTACAGATAGTGACATAGTGTACATGTGCATGTGTGTCCTGTCAGGGAGAAACACACTTGTAGAATTCTTAGAAACCGAAAATGCATCGGTGAATAGGCCTTTATGTTGGATATTTATGGGGAATTTGGTTTGTTTTCTGATTCTGTTTCAACTTTTAAGGACCACCGTTAATGTGATTAATTAGCAAGAATTTATTGACTTGAAAAATCTCGACAGCCAAACATATATGATTTTTTTAAATGTATTTTTTCAGGTGAAACTATAAACTGGAGGCCTAATTAAGAACTGCTGTTTCCTGAAATTTTGTGTGCACAGCTCTGGGAAGGAAAGTTGCATGGAACTTTACTTGAAGGGGTACGTGTAATCTTAAGAGAAAATCCCAGCATGCTGTTCACTGCTTTCAGACATAGTCCTACTCAAGAGCTCCAGTGAATTTATGTCGGTGGTAAACATGAAAGCCCGCTGTGGAGCTGGCTTAGGGAAAACTCAAATCAGCTCAAACGTCATGAGTTGAGGACTTCAGCTGTTCCTGGCCAATATTTCCAAATTTACACTTCAAGACTGTGATGGATTGTACAGTTTTAGTCTTTTGACATTTTCTTACATGTTCCACTCCCATTACTTTGCTAAGGATGAAAGTCTCACTAATGAGAGAGCAAATCATCTTGCAAAAAATATAATAATAATACAAGAGTACTCAATGTAAAAACAAAACAAAAACAAAAACTTGACTTTTGATCAGATTGCAAAAGGCCTAACTTTACCTGATTTCTGACCAGTACTCACTTTACCATCTTTCATTCGAAAAATCTATTTTCCTTTCCTAATGTTGTCTTTTCATTAAATACTTCCGATGTAGACTTTAAAATGCAAGAATAAAATAAAAATGTGCATTTTTCTAAAAACTGTCAAAGTTTTATTAGTTTAGCAACATATTTATCCCCAAATGTCACTATCCAGTGGTGATAAACTTCTGAAGTGAGAATTGCTTCAAACTAATAAATGAATGCTTTTTTTTTCTTTTTTACGTACTTGAAAGAAGCTTTCTTCTAATGCCTCAGGTAGAAAATATGAACTATTTATAAGAACAGAAACCAATCTCATAGTTGTCATTCAACTTGACATTTTGAACTGGTAGTTTTGCAAACTTATTACATTGTAAGGAGGGGGGAAATCACAGAATTTAAAATTTCTTTATATATTTTTTCAACTGTATTGTGAAAAGAAATGAGTCCAGCTTGTAAATCTCAACTGAGAAACAAGTTATTTCCTTTAGATAACACACTATCAGGTCATAAAGGATCAACTAATAATTTACAGTCCTGGGGCATAATTTAGTAGCCTGTAAGCTCAACAGAGCCAAACACAGATAATACCCAACACAAAAGCCCCTTTTTCACTTCCTGGGTAGAGCCTCATTATGTGGGTCCCTAAATGTGCAGGGGAATAGAAGCTCTTCCTTTCCTTTATAATACTGTGCAGTGCATCTGTCCACCAGCTTATTGCTCCAGAAAAGGCCTTGGTCATATCCTGTAGATGTTATCGGGCCCCTGCAGTGACCTGGAGACAGAAACATCCATGTTTGCCTCTCCTCCTGACAAACAGTTTGGCTTCCCTGACTCCATTTTGCTGCATTCCTACTTTATCCCAGACGCAGCCAGGCCCTTGCTCCAGAGCTCAAAGCCCCAGGCCACACAAAGGCAGAGCAGCCACGTCAGAGCTGCTCCTGGCACCAAGGAAAATTATTTGCCCCGAGAGGCAAACACAGCAGGGGCAGTGTCCAGTGTATCAATCCCTCTCTTCTGTGTTATAAAAGGCCCTATTGTAGAAACACAAATCATTCAGAGATGGCATGTACAATGTCTAATCACTTAATAGCTACTGAGCATACACTGGGTATAGGCCCCAAACTATTCACTGGAGGAAGGCAGGGGAGAATATGACACATAATTATGTTCGCCTCCTGCTCTAGCCCTTCATACCATGGCAGGCACACATCCTTTGAGCAAGTAGACAGTTACAATACAGGTGAGACTATTTCGATCCATGAGTAGCCAGGTAAAGGATAGCACACAAGCTTGTCAGTCACACTGACCTCGTTCTGAATCTTGTCTCAGTAATTAACCAATGATGTGACCTTGGGGAGTTTACTGACTCTCTTTGGGATTCCCTTTCCTTGTTTGCAAAATGAAATAATCACATCTTTATCTTAAGTGCTGTGAAGAACACTTTATCTAGTATGTAGAAGTGCCCAATGCTCTGTGTGGCACATAGAAGGTGTTCATCAATGTTAGTTCTCTTCTCCCCTTCTAGAATTCTATGTGCTTGTCAAGATATCTTATATACATTATCTTACTTGACCCTTACACACAAATCCGACTCACAAATATTTTCATCTTAGGGCAGAATTTTAGGTCTTTGGATTTCTTTTCGTTTCCTTTTAGGAAACTCTATTGAAAAGATACACTTGTTTTCTCCAATTACCTTAGCTCTGTTCTTTGGCAAGTTTTACAAAGTACCTGAAGCAATAAAAAGGGTTAATTTTATTCCAATGTTCCAGATGTCTTCAGCACCTTGACTTTAGTAATATGCTAAGAACAGTAAGTCTTTTTAATGAAAGTGAAAGGTATGCATTGTACTTAAATCTGGAACTTTTTCCCCCTGAAGAAACATTGCCACTGGGACTGCCATCCCGCCATTTTAGACAGGGTGAGATATGTTTTTGCTCAGGTTTACCCTTTTTCAGCACATTTTCAACCAACTACAGTTGGTATCCAAGCAGTTAAAACTACATCAGCACTAATAGCTATGAGCTCATCTTGTATAAAGACATTTTTAGTTAAACACCACAATCTTGGGGGGGTGGGGAAAGTGAGCATGCTTAACCAGCCTGGCTTGGAATAGCTCACAATATGACGCATACCACAGGAAATAGAGTGGTATGAGGCACCTACAAAATATTTTTCAAACAAGTCATTGACGCTGTAAGCCCCATGCCTCAGCTTTAGGAAGTCACTTATTAAGAATCAACACCAGCCGTGCCAAGCTAAGCTTTTGCTCTTGGTGATTTTCCAATTGAATATTCAGGGCCCTGTCTCAGTCTTGTTTTCAGGGGAGTACATGCCTGGAATGTTAGCAAGCTATTTGCTGGAAAAAATGCCCACAACAGGCCCAATGTTGATCACATTAATGCGTTTGAGTGGGTATAGAGTGCAAATGATTGAAAATGCTTCCAGATCCCCGTTGCAGGGGACAAAGCAGGCTCTGTTCTCTGATCTGATGGTCATTTTTTTTCCAGCGGAGGATGTGGTGCAGGAAGAGGGAAGAGTGCCAATCTCTGTCTAATGGTTCCAAACAGGGCCTGGGCCTAGCTCTCTGGATGCTGATGAGTGGGAAATGAAACACAGATGGGTCAGATGGGTAAGGAGAGGGGGATTACAGGTCAGGCCAAAGAGTTGGAATAAATTAAGTGCTTATGAGGTACAGAATGGCACATTGTTTAAGTGAATGGACAGGGAAAAAACATTCCAGCATTGTTCAGTCCAGTGAGCGAACTCAACGTTCCTCTTCCCAGACCAGCACAGGCCACAGAGACCCTCATCGTCAGAATGTATGTGACCAACAAACTAAAATGTGGCCAACTGGGGTCTGAAACATTCTTCTAGACTCCAAAGAAGGCAATTTTGTTTTATTACACATGAGATGTAATTTATTGGGAGAAATGTTTGGGTTCATGTGTCAGATCATAGAGAGTCAGATTTGGGGTTCCCTGGGGACCTCTGAGGAGAAGGTGAGTAACCACAAATTAATACAGCAGGGAAATAAAGTGACAAAAGAAGTGTTTCATTGTGCCTGAAATATTGAACCAATTTCCCCCTTTTTAGCCTTTTAAACTTTTGCTCACAAATCAAAGAGTAGCTCAGCTGAGAAAACTCAGCAGAAACCTGTAGCACCTGATAACAAAAAAAAAGTGAAGTCCAATATTCTTCCTTAGTTTTAAGTGTCTGCATAACCTAGGGAAATACAGTGAAAAGGTCTTTTTGAGAACGTTAGAAAATAACCCAAACAAATAGATAACAACAACAACAACAAAAGGACAGAAAACAGAATGGATCTGTCCATTTTGTGTTCTAGGTGTGTTAATGAAATCTTGAAATCCCAAAGGGTATACAAGCCTGATTACTTAACAGTAGGCAATCATATGAGGTCAGACAATTAAGTTCATGAACTCAACCTAGGAAAAGTGCTACATACCTCACTGATGAATATCATTACAGTCATCTTCAAGGTACTCCCCTTGGGAAGCTATGCACCAATGCTAGTGCCTAGTCCACCCTTCAAAGCAATTTTGGAGCTCTTTTTCTGGAATGGCCATCAGAGCTGTTGTCATATTACCCTTGATGTCCTGAATGTCATTAAAATGTCTTCCTTTCAATATTTCCTTTATCTTCAGGTAAAGAAAAAAGTCATTGGGGGTCAGATCAGGTGAGTAGGGAGGGTGTTCCAACACAGTTATTTGTTTACTGGCTAAAAACTCCCTCACAGGCAGTGCCATGTGAGCTGGTGCATTGTCGTGATGCAAGAGCCATGAACTGTTGGTGAAAAAAAGTTCAGGTCGTGTAACTTTTTCACGCAGACTTTTCAGCACTTCCAAATAGTAAACTTGGTTAACTGTTTGTCCAGTTGGTACAAATTCATAATGAATAATCCCTCTGATATCAAAAATGGTTAGGAACATGGTTGCAAGAAGTTTGCGAACTTAATTGTCACACCTCCTATGACAGGCTGGAAAAAGTGTGTTTTCTTGAAGGAACAAAACCCATGAACATGAGTGCAGAAAGTGTCACAACAAGGGAGAAAGCTAAAGTTGCAGTTGCCAACAGAATTAGAAAAGTTCTAAATCTTGGAATTAATGGTTTCTTTTTTAGAGTGACAGAAATTATTTTCCGAGGTTTATTTTCACACCAGCCATGTTTCCATTTTATGGACTTGACCTTTCACAGAATATCCCACAGGCAAACCTGGAGACAGTGGTTGTCCAGTCACCAGGGGCGCTCACACTGTGAGTATGGAGTTTCTCGGTTTATCAACTGGTGCACATCCAGAGACTGCAGGGAGATCATTCCAGACAAACAGTATAGAGAGTCTTGACATAGCCTATCTTTTAAAAGCCAGTGGTTTCCACTGTAATTATTTTAGTTAAATTGGTTCAGTGAATGATTCTGATTATATGTACATGTTGTCTTAGTTTTCACTCTTTAAGGCCATTTCAAAACTAAGAGCTATACTACTCATAATTTAAATATTTTACCTTTTGCCCTGATCTTCTCCCCTCCACAACTTCTATTATTTCTATGTTCTGAGTCTTGGAAAGGAACCTCCAGTTCATAAAGCAAATTTGAAAAATGATCATGACACAAGTATCAGTATTAAGAGTTGGAAAGAAAAAAGAGAATGCGGAGACATTTCTAGCCTATGTTGAGCAAAAACATAAAGACTGTTATTCATGGAAAGAAGGACAGACCCATAAGAAACTAATATCCGGTTTTCAAAATTTGCTGTTTCCCTTCCAATAAAATGGATAATTTTTTTCAGTCTCCTTTTCCCTCTTGAAAAAGAAAATCACAGTAGGAAATGTTTGTGGAAGAATCTGAAGGCAGAGGTTATTTTGATAATGCTTAAATGACTACGTGTTATAACAAAATTGGAGATAATTCTTTTTAGAAAAAAACACACACAACAGAATAAGGTTCTCATGCTAACATTTCATTTGGAACACACCTTAAATGGGATGTCTGCGTGCAGTGCAGAGGCTTCCACAGCTCTCAACTTGACTTTCTGAGTTAGACCCTGAATTATTATTAGAGACGACTGAATAGCAAAGAGGTCTCTCACGTACCTGTGAAGATACCTAAGCCACCTGGTTCCTTGCCAGGGGTACCAGAAAATGGAAAACATGCTTGCAGTCTGGAAGCAGACTCAGCCAAATCTCTGTGACTAAGACAGAAGCCTAATGCAGGATTAGGTTTATGCAGAAGACTAATGCAGGATTAGGTGGAAAAGCAGAGCAGTAATGATGAGGCCATTGTCACCTCCAGCCAGTGCTACTTATCTGCAACATGACTGACTGTCCATTCACACATGGTACATGTTCTAAGGGATGTGACCCTTAAGATTACTAGGCTGGAGAAAACACTAGAAATGCATAACTCTCTAGAGCAGTGGAATAAATCTAACATCCATCCCATCTCTACAGTTATTCTGCAGTTAGCATTTTAGCACTTGCGATAATTAGAATAAAGAGAATCCACAAGTTTTATAAGCTTCAGACCCCACAAAACATGAATCCACCCTGGGATTACCATTTATGTGGTGGAACCATAGAAAGAGTTTTTTGAGATGGAGGTATACATTTCTTTTCTTGATATACCTGGCGTGAAGCCCTGGAGAATTCAAACAAAGTTGTCCACTTGGTAGGCAAATACATGATCTGGAGAATAGACCTGAAGTTCAAGTTTTCTTATCTCCAGTATATGATTGTTATACTACATCACACAACTTTCATTTAACAAAGGACCAGTGGAGGAGCCGTTTACCTAATCTAGGTATTCTCCAAGAAGTAAGTTAAGGATCTCCAAACACTCTTCTTTTTTTGATCTTTAAAGGAGGACTTGGGGAATTTTCTTTCCCACCAATGATTTTTGAAATAAGGAAGGATTTACCGATCTCTGCAGAGCACATGCTTGATGTTTTTTCCAAATTGTGGGGACAGATTTATTCTCCGTCAGTACCCTTTTCCCACTTGACTCTCTTATAAACAAAGGCAGGTGTCCACAAAGCAACTGACTAGGGCAGGATGTGTCCTGTGGCCATGGAATATATCTAAGCTATCTGTACTATAAAGGGGTGGTCACACCCCAGATTCTGTCATTCTCAGGAGAGGTTCAAGATGCTCCACACAGTGATAAATAATGCTCTGTCTGGTCAGAGGCTAGAAGGAAGGACATAGTGCTCTTCTTTCTGGGGGGTGGCCCTGACATTACTCTTCTTACAATGGTTCTTTGGTAGTAAGCACAAGGAAAATACCAACACGCCTGGAGATAAAA